>NW_010972886.1:16944215-17097024 GCF_000737465.1 Haliaeetus leucocephalus
TACTAACGTTCGCAGAAGCAAGCTAAACACCTGTGAGAAGCGGGTGCTTCAGGGACACCCACGTTTGCAAATTGTTCATGGGTATCTTGGAGATAGCACTTCTCTACTAGTGGAGTGATTAGTTACCTCTTCAGCACTGGCAAAGCTTGTGGATGATGAGCTCTGCCTTCACCTGCAGGTGTTGCCATGGCAAGGGACTCTAGAAGTACATTCAGGCAACAAAAACAAAAAAGGGATAACACAAAAATGAGAAATGGGGAAGAAATGGGAGCAGAAGACAATAAGAATATCACACTGAACTGGTGCTTTCCTGGGGAGACCTGACACTGTTTGCGGCTGCTTCCCGTCTCACTTAACATCATCAGGTGCTGGCAGGTAGCTCACAACTGTGGCCCTGCAAAGCCTCCTGTCCGTCTGCCAGCTTGCACTTGTGCTGTTGTGGTGCAAATGTGGTCTAGCTCAAGGGAATCAGGCCATCACTGTGGTAGCTTTCTGGGACAGATCAGCTTGCAGTCTAAAACCTCAATTCAGCATACAATTAACTTTAAGCATTTGAGGAGTCCCACTTATTTTTGAGTGCTTTAAAGGGTCAGAGTCTAACTATGCCAGTCTTATTCTGGTCCTGATTTCCAAGTGTGCAAAATGGGAATAGCATTTTTCTTCCTCTCCATCCATGTCTGTCTTTTCATCCTGCTTGGGTAAATCCTTTCTGCATGTTTGTTTCCCTCTAAGTGTGACTATCTGACTTAAGCATGTGTGCATCTGAGTTATTTTGTAAAGAAAAGCAAAATCTGGAAGATGTGTTGGCATCTAGTTTTTAAAGTAGTTACTCCCTGTTCATTCTTCTGCTTGTCAGAGTGAGTCCCATAGCTGAGGACCTGCTGCTGCGATATTTTCTTTTCTACTCATCCCTCATACTTTTCTCAAGAAAAGTAAGTAATCTTAGAGGCAAATATTCTTCTCTATTGCATCCTAACTATATGCTGGGTGAGACCCCATTTCCGTCATACTTCAGTTTTCTTGAGAAGAAAATATGGCTGTATGGAAGGAAGGAGAGCTGCAGTGTACTGTGGCCAGTCCCCCACCTAGACAGTTTTGGGAGGACTGTAGAGTACCACAGTGTGATACCTCTCCTTCCAGGCTAGATATTGTCTCTGCTGGTAAAGGCCAGTCTCATGCACTATGGTTGGCCTCTCCCAGGATAAAGACTTTCATATATGCTAAGTTTAGCAGGGGGGAGAGTCAGTACAGAAAGAAGAGTGCTCAGTGTGTACTCCTCAGGGTGTTAACATCTGTGATATATATGCTTGCCCTCATTCAGTGAGTGTGGCTTCATTTCTAATTAAGAATTGCAGTAATCAGCCAAGAAACTTATTGTGTGAAGTTGAGGAGCCAAAATTATTTGCGAATTCAGTTCGGATTGAATGGATTTTTTTTCACCCACCCTAGAAATGTTTCATTTCTACATTTTGCAACAAAGTGCTTTCATTTTGTAACAAATCTAATTTCCTTCTTAGAGTGTGAAATGGTAATTTTGTTTTGCTGTAAAGACTGTTCTTGGGTTGATCCAAACCACTAGTATTGTTGTGAGGTTTTTTTGAAGTTTGGTTGTCAGCTTGAAAAAATTAACTATTTGCATAGTTGGTTACATGAGACAGATCAACATATCTGGAGCCATATCTGAGATCAAGGTCTCTGCCAAGAAACAGGATCAACTGACGAGACTGGACAGCCTCCCTGCATTTATTTTGCCATGGGCAAAATGATGTATCCAATATGTTCCTTACAAAGCTTTGTCTTTGCTGGCTATGGGGTAAGAAAGGGTACGTAACGGTTTGCTGCTTTCTTTAGAACCAATTCATAATTTACTTTCATAACTTTTCTTTTATAAGTACTTCTTCTATAACTTTTTACAACTACTTCAGTTCCTCTTGTTTTTTATGGGTCAACAAATTTACCAAATTCCAGCAAAATCGTTTTTTTGTCTGGTGCCTCAGGGAATGTATAAGCCAGTGCCCCTAAATAACAAGTTGCTGGAGGATAACATGTTGTGTGCAACCTAAAAATGAGAGCAATCATGGCCTATTATTTATGAGATAATAACCCATCAGGAATGCCATTCCAAACAAATATGATTTATAAAGTGTTATTATATTGCTGCTACAGTGTCATCCGGCAACTCAATTGGAAAGGCAAAAAATGCTGTTTGAAAGCCCATTTTGGTCAATGAAAAGACACCATCAATGTCAACGGTGTGTTAGACCAAATTCTATGGAAAGGAGTCCATTATCAAGGGGTGAACTTTTTCAATGAACTGAAATAAAAATGCACCAATCTTAGAACCAAAACCAGAGGAATGTGATATGATTCTTCTGTGTGTGTGTTTGTGTTTGCTTTTGTATTTACGCCAGTGCATTTCATACTGAAAGAGAAGTCTTCACTGTAGTTCAGCCATTTACTTTACATAAGAGTTTGTATTTAACCCTTCGCCTTCTATGGCATCGTTCAGTCTGACTAAAATAAAATACATCAGGCTGTTTTCTTGCCTTTCTCAATGCCCAGATAGGCACTGTGGATTATGCCTAAGGTTTCTGCGCTCCTGCAGTTGACTATTATGGCATCATCGTCTTTGTGCATGAATCCTTTATGTGTAGCATTTTCATCTTCGTCGTCTCAATACGCACGTGTGTGTGCGTGTGTATGTGTGTGTATCTCTATATATGTATTCTTGGAGGTGTTTCAGCTTTTTTTCTTTTTGCCCAGTCAGCTGGAATTACTCTCTCAAGCTTTCTGTAAGGTTGACTCACTTTGTGCTTCTCACCTGGGCTTGTCAAATTTTGTTATAGAAATAGATAGTACTTGGCCAATTTTACACTCCTTTTAGCTTTGTTTCTACTACTTGCAAGTGCTCTCAAATGCGCACCCGCTAAAAGAAGGTCATTCCTAATTTAGATCTCTTTTGATTAGGATCTTGCAATTTCATGATAATTTTTGAAGCCTGGGCAATGATGTACACACTAGTGGTTTTGCTAGAGTTTCCTACATGGATTCTACAGTCTGTTGATGAGTGCTGACCCAGAGCTACGGCTGCACAATGGTTTGCAAGTAGAAGAGTTACAAGTATTTCCTTTTCATTCTTAACATTGTCTGTGCTATGTGAGTCCAGTGATGGTTTCAGCTACGTGAGGGCTCCACAAACATGTAATAGTAGATGCTAGCATAGAAGGATAATTCTCAGCTCACTCATGTGTTTTGCATTTTAGGCCCTTTATGCATTTTTGGGGTTAAACAGTGATACCTACCTATGTAGCAATGTTATCATTCCCACAGGCTTTTTTTATACTCACAATCTTGGGGGAGGAGATATTTCCAAAGGTCATCATGCAAGCTAATAAACTATTTTAAATGACTTGATGTTGAACTTCTCTCTCTTAAAATTCAATTTTATCAATTTTTTTTTGTGTCTTGAACCAAGGCATTGTACAATATTCTTATTCATAGATGCCCCAAACAGATATCTCCTGTCCTCTTCACGTTTTTGTTTTTCTCAGTATGTGCCTGTATATATTTATTTGTACCCTTTTACAAAAATAAAACATCTTATTAAGATGGAAGCTTCTTTTACCTGCCTGACACCTTGCCCTTCGTACTGGTTATCTATATATTATTCCACACTTGCCTCTTCATGTATTGCACACAAGTGTGGTCTCTGCCATTTGCTTACCCTTGTATTCTCTCTGCATGCCTTGGTATGCCTTTTAATTAGATGCACTTCTGTTCTTTCATTGCTTGTTAACCCTTTCTTTTGAGAAGCAGTTTGCCTTAGCCCTGCAAATACCCTCTGTTTTTTCCAAAGTCAAGTCCATTTCCCTTAGTAACCTTGATTTCACCAGCTATCAGTTATACCACAAATAATTCAGCCTCTAATTAGTCCATCTGTTAACTATTCAAGTACACATGACTTATCTTTATTATGTAACATAATGGTCAGTCTTCTTACCTGCTAGTGATATTTTGGTATGAAAAATATGTTTTTCTACTTATGACATTCCCATGTTGCCAATGTGCCCCCTATGGAATATATTGCAAATTACACGGTTTTATAGTCTGTGCCAAGGAAAGCGATATGGATTTCAACCTCTGTGATTTTTTTTTTCTGCAATTGTTGTTGCTTCCAAGAAAGTGCAGAGCCTTTGTAGTTATCCCCTCCTTTTCTTTGCCAGATTTTCTTCAACTTAGAGGGGTTGATGCTAACAAATCATTATGGAAAAAAAGATTTACCTCTGATAACAAAGGCAGAATAATTTTGACCTTAATTTCCTAATGCCAGTGGTATGGGCTGAGGTTAGATTTCTGTCACATGATGAGAGTTGCTATTAATTGACCACTTGAAATATCTAACCTATATGTTCTGATATGGTATAGACTTGAGAACTTTTCATCCATTCAAGATTGTCACAATCTAGAGGACTAAACTTTACTGGTCATCAATAGTGCTGTGACAAATGTTCAAGTTCCTAAATTAATTTTCAGGGATTTTTTTGTTTCTATTTTTCTAAAATATTTGTCATTATTTGGAAAAAAACCCTGTGTGTTCTGGAAGGCTCCGTTTAAGATTTGGCTTTCTTGGAATACAAGAGTGAGTATGGATAAATGCAAACTATAGCAGCTTTACTAGACTGTGTCTATTGTACATGTGCTCACAAGGGTTTATAAGAGTTCAACTTATTTTGACGCAGGAGAACTATCATATGCTTGATAGTTCTTTATTATTACACTCTTCCTACAAAATGGGGAAAATGTATCTAGAGCCAGAAGAAAGTTCTCCTTTTGCATTTTGTTAAAGACTGCAATCCTGAAAAGATGTCTTCTACAATTTTATTTTCATGGGCTTAGAATTGAACTGAAACCATATGTCATTGAAGGTCTCATGGTTTCTCAACTCATGGGGAGATTTCAAGCAACTCAGCTAGCAGTAATAGTTTTCTTTGAAACTGGACAAGAATCTTTTGAATTTTACTTATGTAAAAAATTCATTGTAATTTGTTACTAGTCTGTTGCCTACCTTGAAATCTGTAAGATTATACCCTCCACACAGAATTTCACACAGCTGTTTTGAATGTTGTCCTCCGAGTTCCATGTAGCCTTCTTACAAACTAGTCAACAATTACAGCAACATGTTGTTCAATGTTATCTCTAAATCTCCTTTATTCCTTCTACCACTTACAGTGAGTACCAAAAGTTCTTTGATGGGACAGAGAAGAATTAATGCCAAAGTTGAATGAGTTACAGCCACTACCACCTAATTAAAATGATTTTGTGCCAGTTGCTTTTGTTGGGTAGGATCCACACATAATATAATTTTAATCCTGTTTATATACACTCCTGGGACAGATTTGAGATCAGCGTTGCCATTTAAGTGAGGTTAATCAAGCATACTGTATGCAGCTTTTGTTTCTCTATTGTGTGTGAAAGGTGACTATAGCTGATGGGATCCTGACTGGCCATTTGCTGCGAAAACCACTACTTTCTTGTTAACAGAGTGTCTGATCATTAACCTAACCCCAGCCCCGGTGACTCCTTCTGCCTGGTCCTTGGAACAGTACAGCTGTTGTTATTCACAGAGGAGCTTATAGTTATGAACTGGGTCGTACTGGCAGTGGATACGTGACTGTACAGAGGGTAGAAAACAAGTGAAAAATAATTACATCTTCCCTAAAAACAAACACTATTTTTTGTATTCTTGGTGCGTTTTATGTATATGTAAAGGACATTAAGGTAAAATGAAAAAGACCCTCATAAAAATCCTTCTTGAAAAGTATTGTTGCTGACAGCCGTGACCTCTGTGAGTCTGCATGTTTACCCATAATTCATAATTAACAAAGACATTAGAACTGCCACTAGAGGATTCTGGGCTTTATTTCTTTCTAACTGGGCAGTACTAATGCTGGAAGTGCTCCCAATTCAGTGATTTAACATTTCAGGAAATCTTGGAGAGGCAGCAGAAGCCTCCTTATATAGTTCATACTCTGGGACTGTGGTTATACAGATATGGCTGAGATAATTATTCAGCTCTTGTTATTGCTATAGTTCTGCACCTGATCCCTGAGCCATTAGAGCACTCTGCAGGTTATTACAACTATCAAACATCAAGGTCTCTTTTCTAGTCTCTCGACTATGTGGTTATCATTTTACTTCTTTTAAATCCTCCATCTGCAGAGAAAGCTTCTATGCTCTAACTTGGAGATCTGCTAACACTTTTTTTTTTCTTTATGACTTCCCAAATGAGGCCCTTTTCTTAGCAGCACATTAACATAAAAATATAAACTTAGAGTTTCTCCACTTGTGTTGTTTTTATTTTCTCCCCCTTGTTGATTTCTTCTTTGAGACACTGTGCACCTACACTTTAATCTGTGTAGAGAACCCACAGAGAGGTGGGTGTCTTCAGAAACATGAAAACCCGCAAAATCTCCCCAGGATGATATAATTTCTGATGGTGGGTTAAATTAGTGTCGATTTTTAGCTGATACTTCTTTGCTTTCTATACATTTTTACTTCATTGCTGCTTTTCAGGCTGGACAAAAAAATGAATGAAAATGGAATGGTACCTTTAAATGAGGCTTTGACTCTTGCTGTACTTAAAGATTCATTACTTTGTGTGCTGTAGGTGGGTAGTCCTCAGTTAGCATTTAAGATGGGGAAGATAGTTGGAAAAAATTTTGCTGTATGTGATAATGAGTCTATCACTGATTACCTAAAAACAAAACCAAAAATATGATCAAAATCCTGTAGATCTGAATATCCTAGTCCTTCTTTTAGGTATTCAGGGTGCAGGCATTCACTCAAATGATGATAGAGATAATTTTGTAAAGTAAGAGCCTAGAGCAGACCTCTGTGGGCTGCATCATAAAGGAAAACAAGGAGCTAATGCTGCTTTATGCACTAGGGAGCTCAGATTTTGAAATCTGTGTTTTGCATTATATCAACAAAACACCTGCAAAAGGCATTCCATCAGCACCAGGCAAACTGATGAGGAATCTAATCCACCAAGAGTCAGGGGCAGTCGCTAACAGTATGGCAAAAGGAGGAAACATATGGTTGCCTTACTTAATATTGCTGTACTGTCGTCCCACAACATATTCCCCTAAATGGGCATTAGCTTTATTGGGAGATCAGAAGGATGTGGAATGCACAAGAAACTAAAAACATCATACATGGGGGTGTGTGTGTGTGTGTGTTATTTTTTTAAACACAATATGTAATTTAACAGATATATAATTTATGTTAGAGGAATAAATGTATAATGCATATTGTACCATTTTTAAAATCATAGATATTAGTGAGTGTTTCAGGAAAGCTGTGGGTTTATGTAATGAAAGCAAAGGGTAATTATGCTTTGACTTGCGCTTTACTTGTTCTCCCATTATTCTTATGTATTTTTACTGTCTCCTCTGCATGGCCTTGCATGAGAATAGCACTTTTACACCAACTCTTTGTTAAGGTCTCTCAGCAGCAAAATGTAATATTTTGGCTTAAAAACCCCTACAGTTTCCCAATTGTGTTTTATATTCTATTAGTGTGACATTTAAATAAATAGAATTCACCCGTAAGTTTTTGGGAGGGACTTGAATATTCTCTTGTATTGGGATAACTGTCTGAAATATATAGAGCTATATAAAGTAAGGATGTATCTGACCAGAACTGGTTAAAAATGGTAAAAATATGTGGGGTTTAAGATTTGAATGACCCATTAATATTTTTTCTACACTTTTGTGAGCTACAAAAAAAGGCAACTTTTAAACCATTTTTCTTTTAATGAGTCCATTGATTAAGCTTTAAAATTACTGTGGCTGATTAACTGTAAGAGCACATTATTTGTGCACACAACTCCAACCAGCTACATTGCAGGCCTGAATAGCCTTTCAACATAAGTAGTTATGTTAAACAAAAAAATTGTGAACATTCTATCTTTCAGGTGGCTAAAGCACTCTCTTGTGTTGATCCTAGGACCTACATGTGCATATACAAAATACTTTTTTTTTTATTCTCCTTTTATAAATATACAACACTGTTTGCAGAATTCCTCACCAACATTGTTGATGAAAGCACACAGCTAGGGAAATAAAGATAATTTATTTGGCTGAATATTACCAGCTTTCTTAAAGATAGATTAAATAGGAAGTACTATCAAAACAATTTAGAGCAGAAAGAAAAAGCATTGGGAACAGCACTGAGAAGATAAGCAGTGTCACCCTTAATATAGAGTCCTGTTGTTCTACATAGCTTTCTCTTGTTTAAAACCAACGTGTGCTTGCTACTTTAAAGCTATAGTCTTACGATTTCATGCTTACATGCAAAAACTTGTACTTCCATCCTGTTGGATTTAGGACAGATGTAAGAACTGACTTTGGCCTTAGGATGAAATAATCAGCACCTAGTTTTCATTAATCCCTGTCTTTAAATAATAATTAGATTTATGATATTTATTAACTTACAACTTGCTTTGGAATGTGAAACCACATCAATCAGAAAATGGGTCATGAACTAATTTTCAGGTATTTAATATTATACTATAAGTAGAGCCTTGTTATGATGTTTCTCATAAAAAGTGAATAATGGGAAATTGATAGAAATGGTTAATTATGCATTTTTACTTTATTTTAGAACCACCGCAGTAAAACGTATTGGGATGTCAGAGTTATGCTTGTGTTGATCTGACATAAGGCTTCTTGCTTCCCTGTGCCATCATCACTTCATGATGTTTGGAGGCATGTGCTGCTGCCAATGACACCTTGTGGTGCTCTGGTACCTTTGGAACAAAGGTGACTTCACTTCAATGGTTTTTCTTTTAAAGGCAGAAATGCATTCTGAGTTTATTCTGTGCCAGGGAGCAGCAATGGTGGACTGCTCCAGGCAAGCCAGGAGCTGAGGGTGACAGCAAGGCTGGTAGGTGCAGTGGTCTCACAGATAAAGGGCACAGTCCTGCAGCTCCAGAGCAAGCCAAGGTCGGGTCCATTCCAGCGATGGGAAAAGGTCATGTCCTGTGATTGCAAATCGACAGCAAAGTGGCCAGTCTGAGGTCAAGCCAGGAAGGCAAATTAGTCCAAGATCATCAAGGTACATGGCCAGGTGCAGGCACATCTGTGGTGTAACTGAGGTGAGGACTGAGGACTAGATCTGGACCTCCTGACCACAAATCGGCTCCTCTAAATATAGCAAAGAGGAGGAGGCTCTCGCAAGGTTTCTCACAGCTTTTCCTCACACAGTTCTTTTTACAGCAGTCTGATCCAAGGGTCACATAGCTGCAGCATATCAAAAAATGGCATTGAACATAGGCAGCCAAATCTGGGGTTTGGGGGCTGCACGTGCATGAAAGTATGGCATTACATGGTTGGTGTTTTGGATAATAAATTCTTGGTTTCCTGGACTTTAGTCCCTAAGCCTAACACTGAACAACTGCACTTCAAATTAAAGGTAAATTAAGCTTCAAAGTGTTTTTGTGGACTTAGCCACACCAGCCCCTCTAGAGCCAGTGGGAAATGAGCAACTAAATCTTTGTGACTGGTTTAGAAATGTAATGCATTGAAAAATTGCTGACTAACATTGTCCAGTACTCATTACTGCCTAGATAGATACCATACACTGAAAGGAAAAATATGCATGTACTTTTCATGGATTTTTTGTAGGACTATATTCTGTGCTATTCAGAACTTGCATCATCAGCTTTCCCATGAGTTGTACAGGTGTTCTTTATTGCAAGTTTTAAAAAACTAAGCAATAGAAGATATTTACCTGACTACCTGGAAACTCTTAGAGACATGTCTTGCTAGTAGTTTTATCCACGGACAAGTGCGTGAACGTTTGCAAAATCAGACTGCAGGGGAAATTCTTCAGGCTATCAAGCAAAAGTTAAGAGACTATGTAACAAAATAATGCTTATATATATTTATCCTTCCATTTATATCGACTATAATTCTGAGATTTGACCCATATTTTATATGGGACTGCACTCACCAATGTTCTGCATTGTCTTCTGCTATAGAAGAGCTGGCAGCAGGGGATTCTTCCAAACTGGGAAGGATGCAGTGGCAAAGGATGAGGCTGGAGGCTGAGAAAGAGATCAGGAGTCAATGGGTGTTTCCTGGGGAGCTGAAACTGCAAACTATGTCTACCTATTCTGCCAAAATAATATTGCCTTGAGATTAAGCACACTGCTGTGGTGCATTTCTTCTTGGTGACAAAAGGGAGTGTGACCCCTTTAATAAAGGGGTGAGCTGAGCACTCAACAAATTATTAGCATACAAATATAACACTGGAAAAAAAGGTCTAATATTTAGGTAATGGATAGCCACCACTACTGCAGGGAAGAGAAATCTCAGCTGAAATACACTGGCATGTACACCAGAAAACCAAAATGAAAAACTTGGCCACATCCTCCGCTTGCTCCACTGCAACTGTCACTGCAGCAAACATTTTATGTAAACTCACCCTCTGCTTGGAGACTTCTTGGCTAATTAGGTAATAGGAGATGGTGATTCAGTTCTTCTTGTTGATTTCTACTGTGGTTATACCTTAATGTCCACTGCTTTTCTCACCTTTCTGATGAACTAGGAACACCACCTCTCTTTTTTTGCCCCACAGAAAATACATTTTAAAGAATTATATTACAATGAGGTTAGATTTTATTTTGTATTCTTACATAGTAGTCATCTGGTAATGTTAAAAGTCTCTATTCCGTTCTGTGTTTTAATGCATGCATGTCACTAGTGGTTAGGTGTACGGTGATACATCCTTTTCCATTTCAAAAACTTTGATCTAAGTCTCCTTCACTGAGAAGGATTTCTTTTTTTTCTTTTTTTTTTTTTTTCTTAAATCTTAGTGAAACAAGTAACATTTCAGGTCAGTCCTGTAGGACCACTCTGGGCTCAGTGCAACCGCTGCTGCAGAGCATGGAAACTTGCTGGCACAGTATTGCAAAGTGACTCTGCAGGGGCTGGATGACTTCCAGCCAGCAATGAACCACAGCCAAGAAATGCCAATATGGATAATGCAAACAAGAGAGATTTGGGGCACATTTCGATTTAACCATCTGATTTAATTGACAGAATAAATGCACCTGTCATCGGGTAATATTCTTGTGATTAGTTTTGGCTGTGCTGATGAAACGATGTTAAAAGAATGTCAGAACAACCTGTCCTGGGACTCCTACAGGCAGTTTCAAGCTAAGGAAGGTCAATTTTCAACCAGATAAAAGATTCAGAACTACCTTGTCTTTCTTTCCTCTTTTGTGATTGCATATGTTTTACTGAGACGCAGAACAATTTATCTTGTGTATTTTCCCTCTGCAGCCCTAGTTATGGGTCCTCGGGTCTAAACAAACACACCTAAGTGAAATGATAGCCTGTTCTATACAGCTTTGTTAAGGTTATTCTGCATTTGGAAGGAGATGCAAGGTTGCCACTTGCCCATTTGTACATTGTCATTCAGAATTGGTGGCCTTTGTGGAAATGGCAGCTCGTTTAAGAGCCAAGGTGGTGAGGTGTGCACCAGAGCCTTTTGCCTCCATAAGTACCTGGTTAGTAAGAAAAAGAGATTGGCATCTGCAGTCCTGGGCCGTACCTACCTTCATGTAATCTCCTGTAACAGGAAGCAGGAATTGGTTCTGAGTTGCAGCATGTGAGGACTTCCTTTTGGCTATGACAGGTGCCATATATTGAGCCATTTTGGTGGATATAAAGGTAGGGGATGGGTTAATCAAAGTTGTGTTTATTGTTACTGTACGTGATGGGGTGCTTGTGTGTGCAAACTGTGGATAAGGCCTGTTTTGCTGGTACATGATGAGGAAAAACTCTTGGTCTGAAACAGTAAATTGGCAAGCTGGACAAAGGTTTGGAGAAAAGTCAGATGAGTGTCTCTATTTTGTGGGGCAACTGTTCCACTGGAGGAGAAAGGGTCCTAAAGAGGAATTACACCTCCTCCGTAGTACCTGCTGCACTGACTTATGTTGCCATGTTGCGTGAAGTGGTTGTGGCCACATGGCTGCACATCCCTTAGTACAGATGGAGCTGCATCTGTCCCTGTTTCAAAGGGGGAAATTGAGGACAAGGCAATTGAATGACTTGCCAGAGGTCACAGCTAAGGTCTGTGACAGCATAGGGAATGAATCTAAATTCCTTCAGGCCCAGGGCCTTATCCACAAGACAACGCTTCTATTAATAAAAAAAGAAATAATAGTAATATTTTTTTCAGCACCACACTTCTAGTTGTGTTTAATCTTCATTTTGGTGTACTTAAAAGCTTCACTTTGATATTTTTTGGGTTTAAGCAGGTATGTTAATATACTGAGAAAGGAACCTGAATGACAAACCTTCTTGCTGAAAACCTGAATGCACAGTTAGGGCAGCCTCCCCCATGAGCAGTTAGCACAGGCCACCAAAAACCACTCCAGTGAAGTTAGAGGCTTGGACGCCTGCTTTTGGGGAAAGGTTAGTTCAAACTCCTGCATCTACTTCACACTAAGATGGCTGAAGTAGTGGTGCCAGAGAGGGATTTTGACTAGATAAATAAATTCAACATTTGAATATGTTTATATGCTGAAATATAATTTGTGAAAAAACAAATTGCTTTTGATTGACAACTTACAAATGTAGGGGGAGAAAAATGTAAGCTAACTTACTCGTGAACTGGATTGCAGAGCCAAAGTGGAACAAAAAGTAAAATATCGTTCTTTTGACTAAATTTTTTTTTTTTTTTTATTAAGTCCACTCGAATGAGGTTAAAGAGAAAGTGATGAAACTTGTCCCAGGTAGAGATAGTGCAAAGATTTAGATGTCCTCAAATTCCATTTAAGTTCCCTGTTGCATGGGGTTTGAGGCTGCTCTGGTTTATTGCACAGGTATGAATTTCATCTTCAGAGCAGAACTGCTGTACAAGTGCTCTTGAAGGTGTTGTGTTTTTTCTTTGTCAGTTTTCTAAGCATAAACATACGTTAGCTTCCAGATAGCACCAAAATACTGATTAAGTTACACACAGTTAACCATGAAATTTGGGGTTGTGCACAGTTTCATTCTCACAGCTTAAATAAGGTTTTGATTTCAACCCATTTACACGTTACATAATGAAACAAGTCAGTTAATGACCAGACACTAGAGAGTGCTCTCAGTCTGCTGATACCAGTGGGAATGCTGTGTGGGGTGGAGGGTAGTGTGTGGTATGTGGTGCTGGGTTAGTAATATCACAGACAAAAATTGCCTTTGATGATGAGAGTGTTGTTAAAAATAATTTCTAAATTCCATTTTTAAGCCTCTGTTAAAGGAGTCTGTTTTCCTTTGTAAATGTCTACAAACACTACACTGATGTAACAAACGGTAAAGCAATTTGTGTTTATAACTTTGATAAGGTTTAGTCCAAATGTGTATGCAGTGGCTCCTGCATATTCCTAGTGTGTTATTCAGCAACATATCTGGGCCACAAGGTCCTAGCTTAGGTTAGATGCGAGCATTTGTGCCCTCCTGTGCAGTTTTGTTCCCACTGGTGCCAATGTAAAAACTCCTTTTATTGTGTATCACCAATGTGAAGATACCTTTTTTCCAGAAATCATTTTTATTTTTGGCCAGTGCCAGTGCTCCGTCAAACATACACAAATTTTTCCTTTTAGGAAGCTTGTTTTAACTCTTAATTTTCTGTGATGCTGCCTCCCATTGTATGTCCACTCATAGAGGACTGCAAATACTCAACTTGAGAGATATTTTCTTCTAATTTACATGAGAAGAATATTTATCAGGTGTAATTATATTGATTTCAGGGAGAGTATGTAAGGCAGGGGCTCTAAGACTTCAAAACAGCTCAGAAAAATGGGTCTGTGCATATTTTAAATTTAAGTTTGTCAGGTTAAACACATTAAAATTCTATGAGAGAAGAAACACTAAAATACCACTGTAAAATTAATTCAGCAGATTGTGCCATGGACAAGGCTCACAGGAAGAGAGGGGAGAAACCAAAAACAAGTTTGAAACTTCTGTGTGGTTGGAAGCGTGGCCACTTAACTCCTTCACCTTGAACTTTGAAAATAAAATTCTAGGTTACCGTGAAAAATGAGGAGACTGAGGAATATATGGTATTATTTAGAAATACGTTCTAGCTTGTAAACATGGAAAGGTTTTTTTCAGTAGTCTTGGAGGGACTTGGCATTAAAGAGAGACTACCTTAATTTGGTTTTGAAAGTAAAACTGTTCAGCCAATAAAATGCAAATGATTTTTCCAGTTCCTTTCTGTCTAGTTTTTGACATTCTACAAATAATAAACTGAAGCTTTCATGAAAAAGTTCTATACCTGCTACCATCCCTGTCTTTAAGTTTCAGCTAACTTTTGAGTAGATATGACCTAGGTAACAGCAGCTCTCCTAAAACTTTTAAGCATTCTTGAATCAAGTGTTACAAGCATCATTAGAGCAAAGTGTTCTGGGTGATGGATGTGGGGCAGGATCACTTCCCTAGATCCTTTGCTTTCCGTAATTCTGCTATCGGTGTGAACAACTCACTTGCTTTTGCTACCAGAAGTGCAGTGCAGCTCATGAGTCAGTGGAGAAGAAGAAATTAGCTCCATGTGTGTGCAGATGTGGTGTTGAGTTAATCTGAAAAAAGTCGGTGAAGGTGGAGCAGCCATATTGTTACTGATTCACATGTGGAAAAGCATCACTTTTCCTTGGCTAGTGGCAGGGGAGGGCTCGCAGGCAACCTGGGAAAAGTTGGAAGAATCTTTTGCTTCTTGGGAGAAAAATGGAGCATTTGGAGAAAGAAAAGAGGATTTAAAGTCATACTTATTTTACTCAATTCAGTTTCTACGTAGGATATCGGAAAAACAAAATTACTCTTGACCCCAAGAACCAAAGTATAGTGTAAATGGGTTCAAATTGTATTAAGTTCATGAGCAATGTGCCTGCTGTCCTGAGGGTGGCTTTGGCACTAAGTCTTAATATTAATTCCCAGTTTCCGTACAGCTATCCCACAGCATCATTAAATCTCACAGGAAATGCAAATACAAGTAGGCTGTCATTTATCAGTGAAAGTATTGTTTAACATTTGCAGTGTATACACAACCTATTATAAAACTCAGTGGTGCATGCTCAGAAACAAAATGTATTACTGTAGATATCAGTAGATAACTATTTATAATTAATCCTGTAGGAATAGCAGTTCTAACAGTAAGAAACGTCTAAACTAAATGGAAGGTGAAAATGCCTTAAGTTATTTCCATGGCTGTTTAGGCTACTGGTCTGGTAATTTCAGGGTCAGCCTTCATTCAGACAGTAAGAGAAGTGAGCCAGAATTCATTGCCTAGCAAATAGTAAACACTCAGAGAGGTGCTGAGTCTTGTGCCATGATCTAGGTTTTGGTATTTTGAATAAAAATGTTTTGTTTAGGTTTGCATGACCGTATACATAAAGCAGCTTTTGTTGCAGTATACCCTGCAATTAAAAGAGTCTGGGTGAGTTCCATTTTAAAGCTAAACCAGCCCTGCAGAGGTGCCTGTCACAGGTGTTTCAATCAGTTCTTCCAAAGAAAGAATTTTTAATTCTCCTTAATATTCACATCATCAATTGGGGAGAACCCTCATTTCCGTCTATTAGCATGGCTTCCACCTGTAGGACATGAAAAATTATTTGAATTGAGTTCATAAGTGATCTTCCTGAGAAATGACTGCATAATCGATTTTTAGCTGGAGAATAGCTTACATTAATGACATTACTGGTCATTCTGCCTCTAATACTTAAACTGTCACCTCTACTTCTGTCTCTTCCGATGGTCTCTAAGACAGCCCATTTTCTCCCCTTCTCAGCATACATATGTATGGACATAGGCCTTTTACACCTGCTTCCTGATGACTGAGAATTTCCCAGACAGAGCTAAGTTACCTTTCTGAAAAGTCTGGGGTGTCTCTTAGAAGTAAAATGTGTCAAACGGAAGTTATTAAACCCAAAATACAGTCATGTATTACTGCATGTGGGACTGGGGTGGGCTCTGTTCTTGCAGCCCTGGGGCCACGGGGGGTCCGAGGGCCTGTTGCAGGCATGCTGTCTCTAAGTTGGTCTGAGCCCTGGCAGCCAAGCCCCACGAGGGGCGACGCGCTCAGGGATATATCATGTTGTGTATGTATATAACATACATTTATTATATATATGGTTGGGGTTTTTTTGTTTGTTGAAAAGGGATTTTATTTCTAAACTAATTTGCTTCTTGGCATTTGTTGTTGATTATTCAGACTTAATGTTTCTCTCTGCCACTCTCTCTTTTAATATAAATGATAGTTCTTCAATTTAAACTTGAAACATATAATGGATGTGACCATGCTTTTTAAAGACAGAACTTTAGGCTTACCCTAAAAGCCTTTAAGACATAGAGGAAAAACCATAAGTGAAAAGTGAGTTAAACTCTTATGCATCTCTATAGATGCGTTGGAAAACATTAGAATAGCAGTAAACTTTCAAAAATGGCAAAATGACTTGTGTTTACAGCATTGTAAAGATCTGTCTTGTTGCTGACCCATATTGGCCAGCTTCTGAAAGGCTGTTTTTCCATGTAGCATTTCAGAGTCTTGCAGAGGTGGTCGCTGCATTGACTGTGTACGGCCTCTGACAGCCCGCTCTTCACTAGCAGAGAGCACTTGCAAGCCAAGCTGAAGTTCATGCAGTCTTAGGGCATTGCTAGAAACCCTTCAGTCTCTCAGTGCTCCAAGGTGGACACAAGGTGAATTGGCATTCAAAATTTGCTGCCACTTCTGTGTGCATTAGAGTGTATGAGAAACCCTTAAATTTAATTTGTATAATTCTTCCAACTTCTTCAAGTACTGTGCGTCTCAACTATATCAGCTGCTGTGCGGCCGGATCTCTGTCTTACTTTTCATCCTTTGCTAGTGAGAATGATTCAGATACCTAAACATACTGCCTTAAGGTGTCTGAAACATCTGCAGGGAATGATATGCAGTACAACACATGGTCTATGGGTGACATACCAGTGGCAACTTGCAATAGACCAGACCTCCTAGGGGGTCCAAAAGGACCCTAGATGTTGTGTTGGGGACCTGAATCCTATGTAGTATGTTGATCATGTGGAGGTTTATCTTGAACATGTCCCAACAACTCGAAGCTGTGCTCAAAATTCAATACTGTATTGATGAACTAGACTTATGTGAGTTAACTGCTTAAGTTCATGTTATGTGTTTTTAGGATTTAAAAATACAGAATCCCAATAATTATTAATATGCTACTGTAAGGCTCATATTTCAGGCTGAATACTCCAAATCACAGTAAAATTATGGGCAGAAAAGTAGTTTTGCACATATTTGTTAGGATGGCATTGGAGAAAGGTAATGTACTGCATCCAGTAGACATTTATCCTTGATGGAAGCTTACAGTTTGAAAAAAGATGTGAAGAAATTATTTAAACAAAAAGAAAATACTTTAGGGTGAGGAGTGATCCAGTGAAAGATATTGTCTAAATCTTTTTTTATGATGGTAACAGTTAAAAAAAAAAAGCTAACTGAAGCTCTGCAAAGCCAGAATTTGATCTTTGGCATACTGCTTTCAGAAAGCAGTAACAGGACAAATTATCACCCCTTTAATGTTTCTAAAAATAATATGTATGAAAAATAGTACAAAATCTTTTTTAAATAGCACTTTGGAATTTTTATCATATAAAACCCAACCATGGAGGAAAAATCTGAATGTCTACATTGTTTTCTACTCAGGACAGTATATTTTCTTTATCCAGCTCCTTATTATTTTTACGTGTTGAGAAGGAAAACGGTCAGGCAATTTAGGGTTTCTTGTTAACATGAACCACCCACAGCTGTTTGTGGCTCATGATGCTGCTATTTGCAGAGGTAAGATCCAACTCCTGCACTGGCACAGGTCTTTGGGTAGGACTGAGGCCCAGAGGCTGAAAGAACTCGTCTGTACATTAGTGTTTCACCCCTTTCTTCATTTACTGAAGACTAATGAGACCTCTAGTTTTGTTCATAAGGGATCTTTTCTTCTAACACATATCTTTAAGAGAGATTCATCATTAGGGATGCCAAGCATGGCTAAATGTAAGGCAGAAGAGGCTTTTTTTTCATAGATGTTTTCAGCCATCTGCCATATTCTTAATGCATGGAAGGTTTAATATTTCAGCAAGTTTATTTCCTTCAAACGTTAATCTAAGACAGCACTACTGTTACATGTTTTAGGACTTAGTTTTGGCTTCAGAAAATCTATTAGCTCAATGAACATACATTTAAATTAGCTGTGTTGTGTATGAAATAGAGCATTAAAACAGTTTTATTGTATTGTCCTTTATAACAGGCTTTTTCTTGGACTATTCCTAAATAAATAGATGCCCAAGAGATTTTTTTGTTACAGTCACCTGTTGCCCTAACTCAGATTTTTTACTTATAAAATTCTTTGTACATCTGTTAAATTTCTGCATGACCACTGTTTCTCTCCTTTTGTACAGACTCTGTTGTACAGAGGTTTGACTAAATGGCTTTGGTAGTGGAAAGTCGTAGTAATAGTCATCATTTTGGTGGCACTGAGTCAGTGATCCCTATCAGCACTGGTTTTAAATCTTGCTCTGCTGCTGCACCAAAAGAACAATGGTAACCTCCAATAATAAATACTATACTTTTCCCCCCACTTCTGTCTGAATGCAGGTTGGGCAAACGGTTCATTTAAAAAACAATGTATTAACTTCTTACTTGTTTGAAGTAAAAAATGACTGATTATTCAAAGCAGGAAACTGCAAGAAAAGAAACGATCTTGGAAATCCCTAAAAACTTGCTAAGTGACTTTTGGTGTGCACCAGTCAATCCTACTCTCCTCTAAAGAACCTTGCCAAAACCTTAACATCTATCCAAATTGCATACAGCATCCTGGGAAAAATTCCTTCCTGATTTACTTTTGAACTGACAAACTTTTCTAGAAAATGCTAAAATCTGAATGCACAAATATAGCCTATATGTGCTCAGTAATAATGCAACACCATCATTTAAAGCAGATTGTCCTCCTTCAGAGGCTCCAATAGCTAAATGCAGGAATTCAAGCTGAGAGAGAGGGAAAATACTAGTGCAACATTTTTACCTTGGGAAAAATAATAGTAAAAGTCTTTCCAATCCTTAAAACTGTATTGAAAGAAAAATATTTCCTAATAATATAAACAGTTTTACATAAGCTGTACCTGATGTAATTTTGGAAGATATAACAAGCAGAAGTCATGATCCACCCCTCCCAACAGCAATCAACCAACTGATCCCACTCAACAACCTAAAACACACATTAAACCTATTTGTTTCCACAGCTCAGAAACAGCAACAAGAACAATTTATATGACTGAGTTAATATATATGATTCCATTACCGTTTTGGTGCCCTGAAAGATGGCACACAGGGGCTTTGTGTAACCTTTCCTTTAATGTTCCAGTAGTTTTGAAGTGCCATTAAGAGGTGATCAGTGGTAATTGTCTTAAGGATGCCACCCACCCTCCTAATAAGGATGTTCAGTGCGACCTGACCTTAAGGTCTGATTTGATTTTTAAAAAGGTGTTGCCGAATAAGCAAAGCAGGTGAGTATCTGCTTTACACAAAACACCAAACAAAAAAACCCCCACAACCCCCAATTCCCACCCCGTCCCCTGCCAAAAAAAGAAGAAAAAAGAAAAAAAAGAAGGGCAATTGATTCTGTTGTAATTCAGATCTCATAATATCAAATGTAATACTAGAAAACAGAATATCTCATTTTGGAATCAGCTTCCATGGTTACAAATGCTCTAAACTGATATTGAGGATAGACCAAACATATAGTTAATATTGCACCCATCATCATATGATTAACATTTTCCTGATATTATTAATATAACTCTTAGATATTTTTTTTCCTGTTGCTGTCATTCATATTAAATTATGTTATCACTTCCCTGCCTTTAGTAGCTAACTTTGTACTCTGAAAACAATTTATTATGCCAGCAGACCAAAGCTGATGGATCCGTGTGCGGGACAGACTCTGTAGCATTCATGTCAATTATATTATATTAGGGCTTTCCATTAATTTTGTCTTCCAACTTCATGAAACACTAGAAGGCAGGTTCATCTTTCCCCTGATGTAATTGTATTGATTTCAGTGGTGCTATTACCAAGAGAAACAGCAATAAATGACAGGAGATTCTGGCCCCAGAGTTTTGCCAGCCTGAACTTTGTTCCAGAAGAGTTGCTGAATGTGACTGTTATTAAGTTGTTTGTTTATTTATAGACTTTTTCTTCCTGTGTTTGCAGTATTCTGTGACTTTCATACCTGCAATCACTAGGCAAATGCGTAATCCTGTTTGACATTAGTTTTCAGTAATTCAGGATTTGGTTCTAGAATGATAATCTAATTTTGTCAGAAAAATCTTTGTTATGTTGCACAAGCCATTTATATTCCAAGGTTTTCTCTTATTAGACTATCTCAGATGTGACATGCCTTCCTCTTTCATATAATCCTGTTACGAACGCTCTCTACATTGAACCTACTTTCTCATACAAGTTATTTGGATCCTAAGAAGAAATTTGTTATGAGGGAGATGAGCTGTACTGGCATCTCATTGTTCAGTTTTGTCTATGATTTACACTATTTTTAATATAAATAGCAGGATTCTCTATTATCAATAACTAGCTTATTTGTTTTAGAATAACTGCATAATTATGAATGAGGTGCTCCGATAACGTAATTTTTTTTTTCCTGTTTGCTGTTGTATTAGTTGAGTTGGTGGTAAAGTGTGATTTCTGCTCAGGTTTTTCTGGTGCAGGATCAATGTCTCCAGCTGCAAATACTAATCTACAGATACATTTACTAGTACTGTAAACAGCATGTAAGGTTGACTTGCAGTATCTATTTAGTCAAGAAATACAATAACAGATATTGTTATGTTGGAAAAAGTGATCTGCAAGTGTGCAGGCAGACTGATTAATGATTAGAATAAGAAGGAATAATGATTATTTTTATGGTCTTGTAGCTCTAGGTGCTTTATAAATACAGAAACTAGATATGTCCTTTAAAGACTGTAGGCTGCTGCCCTCTTGTTTTGACTTTGTGGTCATTCTAGGTAGGTCAAATCAGTTCAGTGTTACTGGGCTGTCTCCATCTGCAGACATGTCTGTGGGTGGGATCTGTAGTAACCCAAGTGTTTGGTGCAGCAGTGTCAAGTCTGTTTTTTTTTTGTACCTGTATTTTTTTTGTTCTCCCCCTGCCATGCAGTGAAATAAGTGACTTTTGTAGTATTGAGAAATTTCCTTGTTTTGAAGTGCATGGAAAATGCAGTGTTGTAAAATACACACATACAGAATTGCTAGAAAAATTATGCTCATTGGTGTGTTGCCTCTACAAACTTACACTCATTTAAAATACAAGTAATCCTTTGAATATTGAGAAATGTTACAGGCATGTTGAGGGACTGTGAGAAAGTGTCACCACTCAGTCAGTAGCTGGAAGGTGTAGGTAGGTTCTGGTTTTCTATTTGTGCAGACCACTATAAATTGAGCTATTAGGACACAAACAAACAAAACTCCCAAAACTGGTGAGGTAGATTTCAGGGAATGCTGGCATGGAAAAATGGAGCCAGTATCAAGCATTTCATTCTAAAATGTAGCCTCTGTAGTACAAAGGAAAAAAAAAAATAAAAGTAACAAAAACCCCTGCAACCATCTAATAAAAGTGAAGATGGAAAAAAATTGCTTGAAAGTAGAGTCAAAACACCAGGTAAGAGACAGAAACACAAATAGACAAAAATGCTACAAATTCCATGCAGTATCTGAGATGAGGTTTTAGTGTCAGGAGAATGGAATCATACACTGAAAATGGTGTTTAAACTGCATTCTAGAAACATTATTACTACTCTGTAATGATATCTAACAGGGAAGTTTTTATTTTATTCTTGCATGTGTCCTAGGAGTGAAGTGCATGTATGTATCAAAAAATGAATACTGTATCAAAAAATTTGCTTTAGAAAAGATTACAATGGCACATATATAGTTAAAAAAAAAAATCACTGGTTCCTATTTTTTTTTAAATTCAATGCTTAGTGTATGATAAATGCTAATATGACTTTAAATTTTTGCTACCCCAGCTATATACTAAGTGCAGAATTTATATAAATAGTTGAAGTGGATGGCCTGCAGATATTGTATACAAATATGCTTGCTTAAAATATCTCTTTGCTGCCATCAGTGACGCCTACTTAGAATAAACTGACCTCCAGGCTTGTAGCACTGCAACTGAAATGGAATTTTTTTTTATTTACTTTTAAGGAAAAAAACAAATTTCAGTCTTCAGATCATTGTTATCACATGAGGGATGTTTGCTGCATGAAATACATTCACAGATGGTCCCTAAACATAAGCAGCACGTACTGTATATACAAGATAAGTCATATTTAGTTTCTCTGGGTTTTCACATTTAACCTGTTAGGAAAAAAAAGAAAAAAAAAAAAGGCCAGAAAAGAAATCTCTCTCAACGTTCAGGTGCTACAGCCCAAATGATCTTTTGTGCAGCTGCAACTCTAGTGCTGCTGTCTGACTCCTCAGCTCCCAAGGCTTTGGAAAGAAGCGTACCCAGCTTAAAAGCTTCGTGGCAAATTTACAGTTATGCATGATTTTAGAATTTCTTTTATTAGGAAGTTCACTTTATCTTGTCCAGGCCAGTGTGATATCTGACAGAGGTTGGAGACCTCGTGCAGCTTGTGACTCTTAGAGATTGATGGCCAGGAACGCGTGATTCTGCTAATTGTCTTCCCCAGCAGTTCTTGTAATTTTATGCCAATCAGATGCCCTTAAATAATTACACTAATTTCTTGGAGATTCTTATGAAGTACTCTTTAGAATCTGTCCCGATTCTAAAGAAGTGGTTACAGAGAAACGCAGAGCAAGTTAGTCTTTTGTAAGCAATACTAATTGACTGCATTTTGTCTAGGGTCTCTGTGTTCTGGGGGTACCTTTCACACACACACACACGTAACTTTGTGAATGCTGAAAGTTTACAGAAGCTCACAAAGCAGTCAGAAAGAGTGGTGGGAGCTGTTAAGCACAGACATCACCTTTGCCTCAGAAAATTCCTGAGCAGCAAATTCCTGGAGGCTGGGAGAAGATGTTGGGAAAATAACCCCATGCTACTGCCTCGTTCTCATGCTCCTCCCGAAGTTAACTCTAGTTAGCAACTGGCTATTTATGAGATTTGTGTCACATACAAGCACCACGTCTGGGAGGACTCAAAAAAGGATAGCAGATGCAGACGCGTTTTTCTTTGCTTAAACTATAGCCGTAACCATAGCTGGTCCCTTTTTCCCCATAGGCATTAGTCTTCTATTCAGTCTGCATCACGGGAGGTAATGGACGCAGTGATGGAGAGCAGAGCTTTTACACAAAAGACACTGACTCATAGTCTTATCTCTGGGCTCTCTTTTCATGTTTCTTTTGGATTCTGCGAAGTTTATTAGCTATTAATTTCTATTTTACATAATTTTATTTCTTCTTATAGCTGCTTAAAGGTATAAAGGTGGGAATATTTTTCATTTAGTGCATTAAACTCAAGTTCTACATAACCACTTGAAAGGAGAAATTGAACAGGGTTGTATTACTAAGCAAGAAATCAAATTTAGATAGACATAAATCTAGAGGGGAAAAAATTAACCAGAAAACCTAAATGGATTTGTTCTTTATGTGAGTTTACTAGGAATCAAATGTGTAACCCCTTATGCAAGTTCTGTGAGAAGAGGAGGAGAGGATCAGCTCCCAAAACTTTATACTGGCACCTGTGGATGAAACTGCACTAGATCAGTTATGATGAATTAACCAGTTGTGTAGTGACTATTCACCCAGACCTACAGCTAAAACTGGAGCTAATCCTTAATTAGAGCTTTTCAAAAGTAGGGGGAAAAAGCCTTGTTTGTTTTCAGAACATGTTTTTCTTAGTTCTGCACCTTCTGATTTCAAGGAGGAGTGGAGGTAGGAATGCTAAAAATATAGGAGGAAATACTAATTTTATACCTAGCAAATACATTTTGGACTGCATTAAAAGTCCTGTTCTTTCTGGATTTTCAGCCCAGATTTACAGGCACCCAAAAGTTTCCAACGCTGTAGATAAATACCTGTGTTTGTGAGAAGTACTTGGTGTTTTCCTGGTTAAAATTAACTGCTGAGCTTTCTCCATTGCTATACACCTTGTTGTGATACGGATCTCCAAATTTTTGTTACAGCTTTATTAAGTATTTTATTTTTAAAAAGATTTCTGTTTTGCAGCTCTCAGTTATGGAGTTCACTCTTCCTCTGCTCCAGGAAACCACTAAGGCACATGCTTAATTGACTACATTCAGCTGGATTAATCTCCTGTTTAAATGCGAAGAATATGTGTTGCTGGGTCAGAGCCTTGTGAAGAGTCTATGAGGCAGCTGGGTAAGCAAGGGCTACAGAAAGTGAAAGGGTATAACACAGGATATTCAGTTTTGGATTTGAAAGTTGAAGGTGCTGGAATTTATATTAATTAAAATGTATTAATGTATGTCAATATCATATAATACAGGAGGAAAAAGGTACAGATGGATGGTTTGGTTCGCTTTAATTAGAGTGGAATGTTAACTTCTGGCTTTGGGGTAGCTGCGACACATAGGGATGAAAACAAAGCATATGATCTTGCTGAATGCTCATGAAACACCACAGTCTAGCAAGATTTAGATGGATGCTAGAGGAAGCTTTAAGCCAAAAGGTTGTTCCTGCTCTGGTGTGTCATATTAATATTCTTTTTCTTTGTGGTTCTTGCCGATTTGAGTATGTGGCACTCAGAACAATCATATTTTGCCTAAGAAAATTAAAATAACATTAAAAATTACTGTTGCAAAATGGGAGGCACCAAATCTCTAAAAGATGTAGGCACTTGCATTTCCAAAGCCAACACGAGAAAGAAATGTTTGCTGGCTTTGTTATGGTGTAGAAAATACAACTTAATATTGCATTCTGATCAATCTGTGCAATGCTTAGAATGCCCCAGATTATGTTAAGTCAAATAAAATCTTTCTTTGCTAACATTTTTTCTTACTTCCTTGCACACTGCTTTGCTCTATTATGCATTCAGGCTGAGGGAAGGTAACCTCCTTTTTACAGACAAAGTGCGCTCTGCTGTTTCAGTTTGCATGATATAAATCAATATATGTGTTCAGAACCTTTCCAGCTAGGGGTATGGCTTGCTTTCTGGTGTATATTTTACGATACAGAATTAGAAAATTCCTTTTCCCTTCACATTTATTGCATGTATTCTTCTGTAGAGTGGTCATTCTGTTCCACATATCCAGAGGAATTTGGGTCATTGTTTACTTGTGACTTCATTAAAGAACATCCAGTAGCTAACAATTTCCATCGTCAACCTTTGAATATCAAGCATGCTATTATAATACTCTTTGAAAGCACTGCATGTAGCACAGAAACCTGAGAGATGCCAGAGCAGCTCTAGTCAAGTTATAAAAAGAGCACTACCATCGCTGCCTGAACAGAAGGAACGTGTGAGGAGATCGAGGGCATTGCCATGACAATTCTGGCCGACAGATCTTTGTTCTTGTTGCATTCTGACATAGACTTTCTTGTTCCAACATCAGGTGCAAATGATGATTATGAGAAGCCGTGCTTGTTGTGGAGAATACATGGCCAAACATCTCTTCTTCTGTTTGTTGGAGCTACAAAATAAGTGGTCAATGGAGTCTAATTTGAATGAAATTTTATGGGCACACAGAGGTTGGTGTGAAGTAAGGAATGCTCTACTTTGACCTCTGTAGCCTCTTTACAGAGAGCTTAATAGAGAAATGTTTTAAATTACAGTATGTTCCAATTATTGTACATTTATGGGACGGTGTGAGCTCCCTCTACGGGCTAATTTAACGTCTGCAAATTCCAATAATTCTTTTTTGTAACAAAGCCTCTGTGTAGCCTAGTGGATAAGGTGCCTGCCTAAGGTTTCTAAGGTTGTGCTCTTTTGAGCGTGTGCAAGATGGCTGCCACAAAAGTGTTTGAAGCTGCCGCGTTTGAAGCTGCCGCGTGTGTTTGAAGCTGCCGCATTTGAAGCTGCCAGGTTTGAAGCTGCCGCGTGTGTTTGAAGCCGGCGCGTTTGATGTTGCTGAGTACGTTTGTAAATTTGAGGCAGACTTTAATATTGTTAGACGGTAGGGGAGTCCTTTTCAACCTTTTTTCATTTTTCACTTGAACTTTTAAAAAGTTTTATTTTAACTTTTTTTTAAAGTATTTTAACTACTTATGTCAGCTGAGGAATGCTGTGATTCACAGCCATTATTGTAAGGAGGCTGTTATGTATTTTTAGTGCTGCTGGGACCATAGGAATTTTTGAGTGACTTTGACTGCAGACAACAATGTGGAGAATAATCCTGACTGTGAAAAGTGCTGTTGGGGCTGCAGAAAAGTACAGAATAATTTTGACCAAGGGCAATCATGGCTGCTTTTAGAAGAAATACGAGTATACCCGAGTGTTGAATTTATGAGTTGCTGGGACTAGGAGGAAAAAAAAATTCCTGGAAAGAGGAGTTGGAGTTTTGTAGAGAATTGACAGTGTGTTCAGTTAGCCGGGAGCTGAGAGTTTAAAAAAAAATTGTGATGGGACTATAGAAGAGCCTTCAATGATGCTGGGAGTGAAGAACTTAAGCTGTTTGGACAGTAGGGGAAAAGCTAAATGGTGCCATTTGTTGAAAGCTGTGAACTACCGAAAACGTTAGGAAGTAAATGCTGAATGTATTAGTTGAGAGATGTAAGGTGTAGTTTGCTTCTTCTGGAGGAGAAATGTTCTGTAATGTTATATTATTTAGGAATGAAATTTTTGAAGTCTAAAAACTGACTAAGACTTGATATGGTACTGGAAAGTCATTAGCTGTTGGGTGGGAGAGGGAGGGTTTTTTAAATTACCTGCACACTGGTTTTTGCATGAACAAGCGATATTTTACTGTACACATGAAACTGAATATTGGTTGAAAGTTAGAGGTTCATACAATTTAACTAACCAGATGTTCTTCAAAAGTAACTGAATAGCTATCCATAAACCACAGGTGGATGACTTCTGCTAATGTTCATCATTCAACTGTGATTTGGAAGCATTGTGCTCCACCGAAATATTCTGTAGTTCTGGGTCTCTCGAGGTCTCCTCCCTGTCGTTCTCATCCAGACCTGGAGCATCCCTTGCTGATGAGGTTTTTCTTGGAGACTCTCTGGAAATCCCATTGGCTCTGGTAATCTTTTAAGCATTAGAAGGTAGATCTGGTAGCTCCTATATTAACATGTGTGCTTTTTTACCATATCCATCATTTGTCAGATTGAATTCTTGGTACAAGATTGGGATCTGTGTATACCTCAGTTAATCTGTAACAAGATGTTGAGATCACCAATTGTTTAGTTTATAGTGTTGAATCTCCCTCAGATTAAATCATCACCTTTTAATTTTTCTAGACTTGACTCCTCCATTCTGGTGATTCTTTGTTCAAATGTGCTTTGTTTTATCATCTGAGCTGCTAATGCTAAACGTTGTTTTGTGTGGAATTACACAAGTGATGAAATTATGAAAAAATTGTGTGGTACTTTACAAAGGGTTGGGTAACTGTTCATGATTTGGCTTTTCTGTGAAGGTTTGCACTTAGGGATTTTTAATTTCTCTACAATAACAGGCGCCAAATGGATCTGATTGATACTGTTTGTGATACATTACTAGTATTCTACTTTTTTTTTTTCTCCAGGCATTTCTCCTCCTTATTTTAGAATATTTGTTATGTTTGTTTGACTTATAATGTTGTTCTTATTTTCTTTAGCTTATCAACCACCTCATGAAATTAACTTCAGTGTTTTCTTTGCTGATTACACAGACTTTTCATTACCTTGAAGCATTTTTTTTAGCTAAACCAAAGTAGTCTCTGTTCCCTGTCTGGTAAAATTCCAGAGGATATCAGCTGAATTGCCAGTCCTAGAGCCTGGCCCCAGTTGTTGGCTTTTATACAGGTTCAGAGCAATGTTTTGTCCTGACTCAATGCATAAACTTCCTCTCGTAATTTCAGTCATATATATGGTGCACTGTGATCTTAATTACCGTATCATATATAATGTTCTTCTTGATCTTGAGGAACCTCCTTGCTTTCATTGTACTGTTAATAAAGTTTTTATTGAGTATCATCAAACTTAACACTGTATGATTTGATGATTTTTTAAATAAGTTTGTATTATACTTCGGTGTGGTTGCTGCTCTATTTCTGTTTGTCTTCCAGGGTTGGTAAATCAGATGGTTGCTTACTTTTTGTATAGTCTTGTTAATAGAAAATTTATTGGCATTCATTCTAAACTTTAAATATCTTTTTGGGTTGGGTTTTTCTTCTGTGGGTTTCTTGCTCCATCCTTTCCAGTCTGTAGCATTCCCTTTGTTTTACTGTGGTCCTTGTTAATTTTAAGTGGAAAGCACCGTTAACTTGTGTATCAGCAGATCCTGCCATCAAGTTCAGCTTAATACTCTTGCCCTTAACACAGCAAAATTATTATTGATGGTGACAGTGCTGGAACATCTGAGTAGCTTCTTCACCTAAGAGCTTGCTACTGGTGTAAATTAATCAGAAAGTTATCCGAAGCAAGACCATTGCATAAGCTCTACGTAAAATGTCTTGACTTTGCTAAAACAAAGGTGTGAAAATTTCAGGCAAGTCCTCAACTATTTAATAAAATTAACAACATAAGCCCTGGTAATTTACATCTCCCCTGTTTCTGAAAGTTGGTATTTTTTTTTCCCTTTGCCAATTTATATATGATTAGGTTTTGAGGTATCTAAAGCTATTTGAAACAGGAATGTTTCAGTTTTAATTTCATTTGTGATCCTGAAACATGTTTCTGTTAAATGAAGTTGGTGATGCTATGCTGGTTTATAAAACAGCACAGATAATCAGTCTTACAAATCTCATTTTATATTAAAATTCTACAATATTTAGTAAATTTGTTGAAAATACTTGTTGAAATAGTTATATAAAAACTTCACTGTGCACAATGCTATGTATTTTTTTCGAACTATTAGAAATAGTGTGTCTAGTCACTCTATTTTTTCCATTTTCCTCATGGACTTCCAGCAATTCGTGATATTACTAGTATATAGTTGTACTTAACTAGTATACTAGTTATACTTAATTATATATAATTATATTCTGCTCTCAGTCCCATATGAAATCTTACCACCAAGTAAGGATATGTGAAGGGTTTAGCTTATTGCTTCTTCTACTCTATTGTATGGTTAATACACAAATGGGATTATGAGGAATGGTGATGTGGTGTTTGCTTCTCATGTATTCTGCCTTACTTTTAGCTGAGTTTGTATTTTGCATCTCTTGATCAAATAGGTTTTTTTCAAGAAAATTGTAATTGGGCAGTAGTTCCATGGCTGTAGTTGAAAATTATTTATGTTACTCTTTTTCAAATTCTTGGCTTCCTTTTGTTTTGGAACTTTTGTAGTTGAAAACATCATGTTCCCAGTTAGATGGGCTTCCAGCTAGTTAAACACGGTCCAGCTCCATTTCAAACTGTGATGCCTAAAATTTAGCTGGAAAATCCATAGTTGGATGGAGTAACCTGATTTTAAAAATGCTGAACTTTGAGATGCCCAAGAATTGGTGGATGATTAGTACTTCTAAGTGACACCACACGTGTAAAATTTTGAATGCGACTTTTTCAGCTGTACTTTAGGCACCTTAATTTGAAAACATTAACCTTTGTCTCTTTAAAAATAAGCACAGACTATGTCTAGCATTGCACATTCCTTTCCCCAAAGAGCTTATAACCAGAGCAAAACAGTCAAAGCATACCTAGGATATAGAGTGACATCTGGGAAATTGAATTAATGGGATATTTATTTTTCTTATATTTGTTTAGCTATGGAAACTCATACCAGGCTTATGTCCACGCATACCTCATTCCTTAGTTTTGTGACTATAAAATTTGGATCTCTGAAAAGGGAAATGGAAAGCGTTTTGTTTAGCCACAGAGCAAATACATGTAGTTGCAGAACAAGATTTCTCTTGATGCATGGTTTATCTATAAGTATGCCTGACCTGCTGAGTGAGGCAATCTTTTAGCCTTAGTAATCTAAGGCTAAAAATACCTAAAAATTTGCAAAGTAGTGAGTTTTGGATTATTGATAACATAAAGGCAATCAGTTACAATGGTAACCACTTTTTTTTGCACAATCAGCCTACTTTGGGTTTGGATTGGTGACATAGTGATGAAGTACTTGCTATCCCATGGTTGATCCATCCATTTTCACTCACTTGATTTGATCCAAACAAGGGGATCATTTATTTTGTTCCCTTGCCAGAGAACACAGAAGTGCCATTTCTGTTGATATGGTAAGAGACATTAATGAACAGAGTTGATCTAATGATGTGAAAACTCTCCAGTTCTGTTTTGGTTTCTTCTTATTCTTTGTTTGGCTACTTCTATTTCAGGAAGATGTATTTCTCTTACGCACAACTGTATGTGCTTGTTAACAAGTTATTTGTATTCAAACAAAACATTTTCTACTGTGTGGTCATTATTTTTTTAATAGTTCATTACGCCCTTTTGAGTAATTCCATTCAAGAGAGAAAACAGAGCCACATGATTTTTATGAGGAGTCAAATACACTTGAAAACTGACTTGAAGAATTAGATTCATGTCACACAAGTAGTGGAAAAGGTTTGCTTTATGAAAAGTGCAGGAAAAACAAGGAAGTGTTAATCAATTGGATAACTTATTTGCAATAAATAATTCTACCTGCTCTTTTGTTATATGGTAAAGAGAGAGCTGAAATGAATAGTGCAGATGATGGATAAAGGCGAGTCTTTTGTGAGCTGAAATCCTTAACTTGGGGTTGTGGAATTCCCCTTGCTCTAAAATGTTGGCTAAACAGCTAAACAGCAGCTTTTCTTGGTGTCATGCACAGGTGTGGTTTTGCTCTGCCACCTGAAAATCCAGCAAAGAGAAAACAGCCAAGAGGCAATGCATTGGGGCTCGGGGTTTGTAGATTTACCTTTCCACACTTTTGCTAATCTTAAAGTCTACTTCAGTATAAAAAAATGAAGAAGCTGGCACATGTGGAATCGCTGAGTACACTAAGGTTGAAGGTGATCCATAAAGGAGGGGCAAGGCTTTGTTTTCCATGGACTACAGTGTTTTCCTACCACAGCAAGTTAAAGCACACATCTAGCAAGCAGTCTTTTCTGTCTGAATTTCCAGGACTAAGATACCTGCATTTTGTTTGTGAGCTTTTCTGTACTTGCCGGATATTTATCTCTGAGAACGGGTAGTATCTTTAACATCTGTATTTTGCAGTTGCAAAAGGATGGGTTCTGTGATTGTGAAGTATTGGTGTCTTCCATCAAGAAATACCCTGATTCACATATGAATGCAATGGAATGAGACTATACATAAAATTCCTTCCACTGTTGCAGGACTTAAAATAAGTAGCTTTAATCCCTTAACTGTGCCTGGGAAAGCAAGAATAGGTGGTGCTGTTTATGGTCTGTGAACAGACACGGGAGTGAGATTGGTACTGGCAACACTTTTCCCTCATGAATAATAAAGTTCTGCACATGAAGGGAAATCAGAGCATTAATATAGAACCTTTTCTTTAAGTTTCAGGACTACATTATGCATCCACATCTTGGGCCCAATAAAATGAATGAATCCTTTTAGTTTTCCTACTGTTACGGCTTTAAAACAAGTGAAGTCTTTTATTTTTTTCCACTGCAATTTAATCTAATTTTAATATTCCCTAGATAATAGTGAAATAACGAATTCTGTCCAATTCTGCCTTAGATAAAAGCATCAGCATGTTTCGAACATAAACCTTATTTTACCTTTTGTTGAGCTGCCCAATTTAGTAAGAGCAATTCAGTGCTACATCTTAAACGTAGTATGACTTAGAACACTGGAATCTGCCTGGAATGTGAAAAAAGGGAATAATTTATATTTAATTGGTCTAAACCTACCTTTCCTAGGTCAATAAGAAGAGGAAAATCAGCAGCATTAATCAAGATAAAATTATCAGCTGATTAATCAGTGTTCTAATTACTGCATAGTTCTTTCCCTTTTCAGTTTTAATTACTAAACTTCATTGTCTTTTCCATATGGCCATCATGCATTCACAGTACACTTTTTCTCCTGGTGAGATCATTAATATAAAAAATGTACATTCAAGACATTACTGAAGATATAAGAAATTGCTACTGCCTACTAAGAAATTACCAAGGAAGCTGCAAATCAGCCATAGGTTATACAGGAAAAGTCTAATAAATCTACTAACACTTAAGAAAATAGATATAGTAGAAATGCAATTATGATTATCAAATCAACCTTTGTCCTAAAGTGAGTTTTACCAGTCTTATTTCATCAAATCTATCTCTTGGTTGGGTCAGAAACCAATCACAATCTGATTTAAATTGGTAAAATACATGGGAGACCTCTTAAATTCATAGGGCTAATGTAGACCACAAAAATACTCTCTTGGCGTATTCTCTTTAGCAGAATATTCCTTCTTTACTAAGGCCCAGATCCTCAAAGGTGTTTAGGCACTTCACTACCAATGGAGTAACTCATTTCAGTAGATATTAGATATCTAAATATCTTCCGAGGATTTAAGCCCAAAAGAATAAATCTGCCGTGTATTATATTAACAGAAGTATCTTGACTTATTTAGTCTCTGTGGAAGTCATAAGAAGAATGAAGAATTGGGCATTGGCCTCTAATGTTGTTTTTGAGTAAGGAAGAAGGTTAAAAAAGCCCACAGTAGAACTGAGTTTCTAATGAAATCTTAACATCTCATAACCGTGTCGGTCTGTAATCTGTCTCACAGATGCCTCTTTGTAAAAGTCAGGAGCTTAAAAGACAACAAATAAGATGTCTTCATGCACACAGGCTAGGATTTATGGAAGAATAAAGTGTATCTGGGATACAGTAGTTTGTAAGTCAGCACCTAACTGGCGTGAAGTGAGGAATATGTCACTGTTCCCTGGTAAGAGCTGGTGCTTCGTGAGTGAGAGCATCCAGTCCTGTACATTTGGGAAATACACAATGTAGCCTTGCATCATTTTAATTTTTTGATTAATGCTTTAAAGCATTTCCACTGCTTGTGATTTCTCTACCCCTTATCACTAAATGAGAGAGGGCACGCAAAATTGCCTTTATGCAGTGAGCCTCGTGTATGAATTGGTATTGAGTTTTTGAGTTTTACGTGGTTGGCCCATGTTGTGCAGGAGTGGTAGAGGCTGCCTGAACACCCTCTGCCTCCATCTTTAGCTCCCGATAGCAACATCTGAAGGATCTCCTTTTCTAGGAAACATGGTGACTTGTGTCTAATTGCACGCCTATTTCCTAAATATTCGTTGTATTCCTGATCAGAATGTGTTAAGTGAGCATACGTACAATGTAATTATGGAGTTTCTCATTTGTGTTTTAGCCCACAGATAATTCATTAGACAAGATGAATCGCCCCTGAGAAATACAACTACGTAATTGAGAAGCATATTGTAGAGGAGTGCGTGCATGGAAAACGCCATTCTCACTGCTTGCTTCTGCGTGAGCCATTAGCCGGGCTTCCGGCCAGGATGGACACAAAGCCTGGTCCAGCTCAACAGCCTTTTGCTTCTGCCTGCGCGGCAGGTTCTGTGTCTGGTCTGCAAGGTATCTGGACTTGGGAGCACTGCATCCTGCAAAATGCTCCGCTCCCCTTTTCTTTGCATCCACGATCTAAATGGCGGGTTTCTACCATCCAGGTTCCAACAATGTCTTCTGATTTTTAAAATATTTCTGTGTGCTTGTCTGTTTCATTTAAAAATCACTTTTTCCTGAGAAGAAATAGTCATACCAGTTATTTAGTTAACTGATTAGTAATTGAAGGCCTAGTCTGGAAATTGTACAAGTTTCCTATGAATATTCATAAAAAATAATTAACTTGGCTTCTGATTTAGAACCCAACAACAGTTCACGTCAATTGGATTTTTTTTTGTTTTTGATAGATGAGTTAATTATATGCCGAGGTCTAGTTGCAGGGGTTTCTTTCCTAAGTGGTGATTGACTAACTGCTGCTGGTGACAATAATCCTGGTTTGGGGGGCTTTTTTGTGTGTTTTGCTTTGGGTTGGTTTTTGCGTGCGTGTGTGTGGCTTTCACAACGTTGCACTGCAGCTGGAGGGTGGCACATCACCAACCCCTTGCAAGGAACATGGGTGCCCTGTTACAAAGTCCCTTTCGTGTTGCGCGGCAGGACCCGCTCCGGCTTGTTTTATTCCCCAAAAGCAGGAGTGCCTTTGGAAATGAGGATTGACCCGATCCGAGGAGAGGCAGATCCCCGCAGGACTTAAATTGAAATCCGCGCCGTAGTGAAATGAAATCTCTGCTGCTTTTACAAGAGGACCAAGGAGGCTGCTCATTTTCTCGAAGCACGGATGGGGCAGCCGGCCTTGCGTTGCCTCCTGCAGGGGAAAGGAGCGGGAAGGCAAAGCCAACCGCAGACTTTCGGAGTCGCGCACCCCCTCGCACACCAACGAGGGCAGTGAGACCGACTGTCCCGGCGGCTTCCCGTGCCCCGGGAGGAGAAGTCCGTGCGGCCGGCCGAGCGCCGCGGGGGAAGCGCTCGGCCGGGCCCAGCCCAGCGCAGCCCTCCCCTCCGGCGAGCGCTCCTGCCCGCCGGGGCAGGCAGAGCCGCCCGCAGTGCTGCCGCAGCAGCCCCGGCCGGCAGAGCAACGCTGCCATCTAGTGCCACCCGCGCCCTCCCCGCTCTCGCCTTTTTATTCGTCTCTTTCTTCCTTTCTCTCCCCCCCCCCTTTTTTTTCCTCTCCTTCTTTTTTTTTTAAAAGGTTTTTATCCCGTCAAGGAAAAACTGGCTCTTGGAAAACAACCAACTCGGTTGGAACTCGGAGATAATAATCAGTTTCTCTGGGCTTGTGAAATTGGCTCATTAAGCGTGCTTTTTAACAGAAAATATTGGAAGCGATTAAGTCTGCTTTACTGAGTGGGCATGAAATGGCTAACCTTCGGCCACCCACAGCTCCTAGGTGCCTGGCGTCGTTTTATGCATGCAGCGTAATGTCTTTACTTGAAGTGCTGTTTATTCATCACCTGCTTATTTATCTCTTTGCATTTGGCAGGCACATCGATCAATGTTAAACTGTCACACAAGGTTATTTTTCTTTTACATAACAGTAGAGGCCTAAGGTAGTGGCATATTAAAAGTAATAACTTTCTAACTTGTAGCTCAAGATGACAGGACCATTTGTACCTGAATATATTACAGCCAGAAATTCAAAAAAAAAAAAAAAAAAAAAAAATTAAAAAAGTTAAAAACACCAGATGACGTCTGTAAGAATTAATGTTCTTCCAAGGTCAAAGGCTGGAAGACAACATTCCCTGTGTTGCTATAATTGTGTGCCTCTGTGTGTTGTGAATGTGTCTAGTGAATGGCTCTCCACCACAAAACAAATCCTCCTCTGACTGATTGGATCTAACTTTGGGCCTTAATGTCCCTGATAAACCCCCAGGGAGACTACTTTATGTGTGCTGTTGAACACCCAACCTGAAATATCCCATGGTGATCAGGTAGTTTTGCTTAGAAATGGATTGATTCATCCTAATGTTTGGATATAAATATAGACACTCATGTCTACATCCTCCTTGCAAGCAGAACTGCTGTGGTTGAGCAGCAAGTCACCTCAAGTCAGGCCATGCTCATGGAGAACTCGTGGCTCGAGCTGAATAAACAGGGAGTGGTATAGCTATCAACAACCGTGCGCAGCCATCTGAAAACCAGCAAAAAAGTCAATGTAGAACTAAGCCTTTTCATTCTAGTTTCTCTCACCCCCACCCCCCCCTTTTCTTTTTTTGGTTCTAGTATTCTGTTGCTTTCAAACACTGCCCAGCTTTGATAGACTTCCTGTCTTGGCACAGGGCCAGGCAAGCTTTCTCTGTACAAACAGGTTTTCTTTTTATTTTCAATCCAGCCTAAAAATGCCTACAGATAGAAGAATGTCAGATCTTTTTAGTGTTGAATTTCAAAGCGGTCCTTAGAATTCTTTCCTTCCCTTGATCTCGTCTTTGGATTGCAGCTTGGACTCGCTCTCTGCTTCTAAATATAAGTTGTGGACAGTGGCTTTCTAATAAAATGCTTTGATAGGCTTGTGTACATGGGAATTAAGCATCAGGCTGTGGTGGACATTGTGTCAGCAGCACTATTCATGCTGACATGAAGCACTACTTCTCTCCCACCACTGTATATGTTGTCTGCCAAAGTACTCTTACTAGAAAGTGTGGATGAAGAAATGGAAATGCTGAAGAAAGCAAGGCCATGAAATGCACTTGCACTTCATGCAGATGGCATCTTGCTTTCTGGATTTAACAGAATTTATCGTTGAGGCTGGTCTATCTTTGGATCTGTTAATTCATGTATTCATTCCTGCTCTTGGGCAGACAGTTCTATTTTATCTCATGAAGTGCAAACCTGGAAGAGAGGGAGGGGGAAGCTTGTCCATTAAAAAAAGCAGCACCTCCACATGTCTATGCTCTTTGGATCAATATTTGCATCAAAGCGGTTTAAATGTATGTGGCTCTAGGGCTGTCCATTCTTTCAACCTGACCTGCAGCATTGATTAGGGCTAGTGTAAGGAAGGGAAACTAGCAAATCCAGGAAGATAAAATTTAGAAAAGCGAGGAATGTTACTGTGACTCCTGAGAAAGAAGCACTTAAAGTGCTCCCATCGCTTGTATGAACTCAGCAATCCCCTTAGTTAGAGACTGCCCATCTTCGCCACCCACATGTGGCAGTTGTGGTTCATTTGTTTGTATTTCTGAGCATAACAAAGAATATTTCAGATTTTATCTGAGCAAAGGTGAAACCTTCCTGTTTGGGATGTATCAGTTATCTTGGTTAGGGATGAATTATTCACACTGATTTTTTAATTGCTACTTTGCTTTCTGCTCGTATATCCTAATTCGTGGAAGGCACAGAGGAAGTTTATGATGTGGATAAAAATTAGCTTCCACATGTTTTCTTCTTCCATTAAGACTGCAAGCCCTTCCCTGAACTCCATTGGACATTATACATGCAGGGAGTGCAAGGCAATTTACACCCCTAAGAGATTCTTATCTGAAGAGGAGCACAATTAAAGCAAAGCTGCGGGACTGACCCTTGAATTTTCCCAACTACAAGCTTTTGCTAGCATTCTGGATGAAAGAAATGTTTCGTTTCCTTCCCTGTTTTGCTCCTTCTGTTGTTTTTCTTAAAGTATCTTTCCAATTCATTTTGAAGCAATAGAGATTGAAATCAGTAAGAGAGAGGTCACTTGGTGAAATCTTGGCTTTATTTAAATTGACTGTACCAGGTCCAGGATTTCACTTGAAGACTTTGACTGCCTTTCTGTGCCTGCTGGGATTGGATGGTGTCTTGGGGGGAGATCAATTCCTTCCTTTTTTTTTCCTTTTTTTTTTTTTTTTTTTTTAATGTACATACTAGTTTGTTTACAATTTCTGTTGCTGTAGATAAATTTGAAAAGGCAAGTTACAGTCTTGGATCTGCGTTTCTTTCTCTTTGGTCTCAAATGGACTTTTGGTGTTGAATACTCTGGATGTGGGATCAGCCTTTACACTTTGACCTGCATGTGTGATTGCTTAGGCAACAGCTAATTTTGAAGCAGAAAAGATTTAAGATCAGATTTTTTGAAATTACTTCAATTTTTGATAAAGAGAAACAGAAAAACAAAATGACAGGACATAGTATAATACATAAAACTGAGAGGGGAAAAAAATGACAGCTAAGAAATTTATCCTGTAAACAAAGAAGGTCCAGCCCATTGAATGGAATAAAATTGAATAAGTAGAATGATCTCTCCTCCACGCTCTGCAACAACTCTGCTGGCAAAGCACTTAGCACCTACTCAGATTAGGCTGCATGAATACAACAGTATTAAGTTAGCCTCACAAAAGAGGACTTCCAGTATTAAGAGTGATCAAAGGATTTTAGCAAGGCAGGCTTGCCCACAACCATAAAGGTCTCCTAATAAAGTAGAACTGAGCAATTAATTTACTTGACAGAATGTCTGTGAGCAGTTTGCAATTTTCTTGTATTTACTTGTTATTTGGTGTTACTTGGCATTTTTGTGAACATTTTTACCTGCAGAATTGATCATGAACAGGGCTCTATAAGGATTCGATATCTGATATTTTAAATTTGAGCTGGGTTGGTTACAGGTAATTGGTCATTTCAGTCGGAGGGAGAAGTAGAAAATTAACATGTCTAAGACATTTGCCCAAATGTTAAACCACTGTTGGCTACATAAACTTTGCCTGCAGCAGTTGGCATTTATTGTCCGTTCCACTTGTCTCACTTCATGTGTCTCCCAGACATAATTTAGGGTGCTAGCTGCCAGTAGCCCTGTCCTAAACCTGATATACAGCTACCCATAAAACAGTTCTGTTCTGACCTGGCATTGGTACCTCCTGTGTTTGTTGTCTTACAGAATTTTATTATCCCTAAGGATAATGGCTCCTGCAAAATAGCTTGGGATTTCATGGCTGTCATGGCAAACATGGGCTTGTAGCGTGTGGTTTATATATAAGGCAGATGGGCATACGCACTGTAGTTTGGGGGCTAGTGCAGAGAAATTATGGCCCTAGGCCATTTATTCCTCCAAACACTGGGCCTGGATTGTATAGACTTTAAAGGCTGGTGATTCTAGTTAGGTTTCAGGTGTACCTTGGAGTTAAAAAATATTTTTTCTGGTTTCATTATATTATCAGTAGCCTGGAGGGATGTGGAGATTGGGACCACTGGAGATACCGAGGTGTTAATAGCCAACCAGTTCTGAGGTATTTTCATCTGAAACCAAACTTTGTCACCGTGCAGCATTTTTAATTCATGTTATTTGGCCATGCACAGCGGGTGTGAGCACTTCTGTGGAAGAATGCACAGCAAGGAGGCTACAAACATAATAACCTCTATAATTTTATACGGTCTAGTCCACCAAAGTTCTCTTATGAGGCAAAGTACCAGCTTTCCTTAAAGCAGTGGTTAGCTCTTAAGAACTTAGCTTTTAAAGGAAGTCTTGCTAATATTCCCCCATGTCCTTCCTATTTTCTCTCCCTTCTCCTCCATGAATTCTTTCCTCTCTGACAGCGACATGGCAAGTGTAACATTTGGTTTTGCCCACCAGGCAAAAAGTTTGGGATTTGCTACTGTAGTTTGTCCCATGGAGTAAGTTTTAGGGTAAATGCTTCTGTGTTTGAATGGTGATTATGGAGAGTAAAGAGAATGTAAGGGTAGAACTATCGCAATGAATTCATGTTTGATTTTTCAAGAGACTGTGTTTTCAGTCACCTACCTTCTAATACCTCTTATAATTAGGTCACTTATGTAAAAATGGATATAAGTTTCTGATGTTAGACAGGCAATTTTTGTAATTTTGGCTCTGGTCCATTCCCACGTAAAGGTGAGATTGCTTCGTGCATTATGTTCTTCAGTGCTATGTTCTAACAAGTCTGTGTGTCTTAAGCAATGGGTCTGTCCCACTTACAGTGCTAATTCAGCTTCCTGCGTGTTGTGGGTCAAAGGATCCCAAAGCTCTCGTTTACATTTCCTTAAAGGATGTCTAACTTTTAAGTAAACTCTAAAAGAGGAAACATTTTTAGCTTCCTAAGAAATCTTGCCCCTACTTTTTGATGTAAGCATATAACAAACTCAATGCTCAGCAGTAATGAAGTTTAAGAAATATAATAAGAAAAAGGAAATTACATTATATAGTTTCATTACAAAGACTATCCAATAGAAGTATCAGTTCAGAGGGTCTCTATTTCTGAGTCAACATGATATCTGGACCTGTGGACTTTCCAAGATCAGATTAGTGTACAGAAACCCAATATCTATCTTGTGCAACCATCTGAGATTCTTGCTGGGCAAATATGGCAAGATATATCAACGCATGTTACAATTGGCTAAAACCTGCTCTCTTGAAATCTGCAGCATTATGTGGGCCAGACTGATCTTTAACACTGAAAATAATACTGCAATAGATTACCCAAGGGATGCGAAGCATTCTCCACCCCTTTGAGTCCTTAAATCAGTACCGAACGCCATTCTGAAAGCCATGCTTTAGCTAAGCCCAAAACTACACAGCTTGATACAAGGATTTTTGTGCAAAATCACTGACTGAAGTTGTGGAAGAGGTTACACTGGACAGTCAGTGGGTCCTTCTGTCTCTGAAGTCTGTGGCTCCAAAAGCATGCTAGGAGTAGGTTCCCTGGTCTGTATGAGTGGCAGCTGCAAGTGGGGGCCTGCATTTGCAAGAATGCGAGGACTTGCCAAATATTTGTATCCCATGGGGTACAATACAACCTAAATGTTGTCAGAGGGTTGACAACCCTTTTTTTCGTACTGACTAAAGCAGTGAGAAAGATGAACCTTTCTGGCTGTGTGCTATGTTTTGTGCCTCTGCTAGCTCTGCACATACAAAGGTACATAACCTCCCTCTGTCTCTGGAGCCCATGCCAAAATCTTCCAAACACTATTTAACCCTTGATCAACAAGTTGTCTCTTACAAAAAGATGTTAGCAAGCTGGCTGGCATCCAAGACAGCCAAATCTTGTCCACAGAATATCCTGCAGCTGTGTGCAGAGCATACCATTACCAACTGGGATAACAGAGCTTTTGGAAATTTGTTGTCCATGTAGACCAATTCTCCCTATAATCAGTAAAGATCAAATATGAATTCTACTTTGTACTGAATGAATCAATGCATGAACAAATTAAAATCAGCTAACATAATTTTGTGACAGAAATGAGAAGGGAAAAACCACCTACTGTTAGGAGAGAACTATCTTCAGACACGTGCCTGTCCTCCCCCCACTGCAAAAAGGTAGTGATCTCTTTATTACACAGCTTGCCTTTATGTACTTTGAATGCATCTAAATAACTAAGAGATTTGAACATTTTCTTGATGTTAGTAAGGGTTCAGCTCCACAGGCACTTTTTCAGCACCCCCAATTAAATCTAAAGCAGATTTGTTCTGTACTCTTTGTGGAGCCCTAGACATGCTGATTTTTCTCATGGGACTCCTTCATCAGCCCTGGAGATGTGGCTAATGCCCAGTCTAAGACCCTGAAAAGTGTCAGAATGGCCTAATACTTCCCAGTTGAGATTTTTTAGGAATTTTGAGACTTTTAATTTGACAGCAGGATGTGAAACTCCGTATACCTCTTTGCTTTTGGGAAAACCGTTACCTGTAGATAAGGTGCGGCGCTTCTGTTCATGCACAATAGCTAAAAGGGTAACTTAAATATTAGCTTTTCAAGTTTAGTGGATATTTGCTAACACAGAGCAATGGTAGGCAAAAGCAGTCAAGCACGTAATTAATTCGGGAGGTTTTTTGCTCCTATTTTAACAATTCTTAACTGAACATGAGAATAGACAACAGAGGAAGAGACGTGTCAGATTCTGAACTGGTTAAAGTGCTCTTTTAACCTCTGCTTCCACTAAACTGATATTTCTATTGGATAGTCTTTGTAATGGAGCAGTATAAGGCAATTTCCTTTCTCTTTTTGTATTTGTTAAGCATAATTCTTGTTGATTGTGTTTCAGTTATATACCTGCATCAAAAGTAGGGGCAAGAGTTCTTAGGAAACTAAAAATAGTCCATATAATGAGCTCAATAGGAGGGAGATTATCAAATTGAGGAGGATGTCAAATATTGTAAGGCCATGTTAATAGTCACTCCATGTACTCTGGAAAACCAAGTATCCTAAATTCTCTGAAAACCCCTGAAGTGTACCTCAGCAAGGACCCACTCGGCTGTTCTCTTCTAATTTCCTTACAGTTGAATTCAGCCTCTTATAACATAGAGAATTTGACTTAAAATCAATTTAGAGAGGAATATAGAGAAATAAATTTAAAACTGGAATTTTGAAAATAATGTGTAAGAATTTGGGAACCCTAATTCTTCTGGGAACAGATGCATCATCTTCACATGCCTAAATTATATGACCTTAGGCTATGAATTTCAAATACACCTTTATCTTCCAGCACTCTGGCATACAAATAAAGATGTTTCTATAGCAATTCTAATTTCAGGAAAAGGACTAAGTGCTAACGGAATACGATCAGGGTGTTACAGATATTAAGGTGATGCACATTATCTAAGAGGATGATAGGATGTAATATTAGCTGTTTTATCCCCAGGTTTTCAATAAAAAATATACGGAGGGAAACAGAGGCCCATGTAACAAGTCTTCATTGACCTTACCAATGCTTTTGGTGCTATTAGACTTCCAGCTCTGTGAAGACTGTTGGCAATATTTCTGAACTCCTGGGTGTCCAGAAAAGTTTGTGAAATTATCCGTCATCTGCACAATGGTGTGCTGGATAGAGGCTGTGGCTGGCACTCTGTTGGATCCATTTGTAATAGCAAAAGGAGTCAAGCAAAGGTATATTTTGGCACAGGCTGTTCTTTGGACTGTTCTTTGTAGTAATGATTGATGATGCCACTAGAGACATGATGCCAGGAATATTTATTAAATTTTGAACATCTGGCAAGCTCTTTAACCTGAGCAGATTGAAGGCCTCCACAACACTGAAGGAGAAGGTTATATGTGAACTTCTTTGCGCAGGTGGTTGTGCTTTCGTTGCACACACTATAGAAGACCTCTAGTTCATGACCAACAAATTTGCTGTGGCAGCTAAAGTCTACAGATTTATCGTCAGTCGGAAGAAAAGCAAGGTTATGCACTAGTCCGTAGCTGGAAAAGCATGTGCAAGACATAACCTCAGAATCAACATATTAGTGTGGGTAATGGATTTAATTTATTTTTTAAAGAGACTATCAGATGTCGAAGAAATCATATACTGAATTAAAAATGTTTTGCATGTGAGATTGCATCTTAAATTGATGCCTGCATGGTATCCCACAGAATACCAGAGTTACTGTTTATTTTGCTGTAGTAATTTCCACATTAGTCTGTGGCTGTGAAACATGGACAAGTCATTGCTGGCACATCAAAGAGCTGGAAAAATTCCATCACCAGCACCTTCAAGCTATTATGCATATCAAGTTGTAGGAGAAGAATCACAAATAACAAGATTTTGTAAAGAGATTGCACAAACAGTATTGAAGCACTCATTATAAAAGCATTATTTTACTGGACTGGACATGTCCTCTGTATTTAGGACATAAAGCTCCCACAGTATATGTTGCATAGTAAACTTACGACAGGCAGCAGATCAGAAGTCAGAAAAAAGGAGAGGCATTTGTCCAGAAATAATCGCTCCCTGGTTGCTACACAGATGCCATCATTTGGGAAACTCAGCATCAGCTATTAATATAGAGTACTACAGTGTAAAGTGAGACATGTTGGTCAATGGAGCTGAAAAATAATTCACAACTGAAAACTTGTGAGTAGTTTTGCCCTTATTGAATCACAGTATCTTTATATGTGGTTGTACTAACTTGAATTTTGAAATAGACCAAATATAGCTGAGGAACATTTAGGCATCGTTCTCTCTGTGTCCAACAGATGATGAAGTTCTGCTTTAGAAAACCATCACAGAGAGTAACATTAAAGACAGCACTAGGTACTGGTGAAGGTACTCTCTGTTCAGCCCATCGGACTACATAGACTCTACGTTTCAGGCAGGCGTAGCTCTGCTAATGGAGTGGTAATCAGTTGAGAGCAAATTGGGCTGAAAGAGAAGAAACCCTCATGTGGTGCTAAACAAGCTCCAGAGCAGCCGAAAAGAGAAGGCACAAGCTCAGCTTCCATTCTGGAAATACTGCAAGTGATTAAGCTTGGCTCCAGGAAAATGCATTTTTCTTTCCACACCTCTCTGAGAAGGCATTGGTTCACAGGGAATGGAGAGCTGCAGTTGGTGACTCCTGGGATCCGGGAGCGAAGCACACAGGGGAGTAGGCTGGAGGCTTTGCAACGTGGAACTTAGTTCCCTGCGGATCAGGATTTCTTCTCATTTTCCCCTGTTTCAGGGATCACTGCAAGAGGCACACTTGCGCACAAACCTTGTCCCCAGCAAACAAAGGGACAAATGTTCAGGGGTGGTGTTCCCTCCTGCTTCCTTAATGTGCAAGCTTATAATAAAAAGGAGATTGGAGGGAAGGAAATAATCAGATCAACTGCTGTCATTTACATTTAATTGCTGTGTTTGCCATTTCAGCACTAAGCATTGAAATGTGCTCAAGATGGTCTGAGAAACACAGCATTTGGTTCTGTAGTTGTTCTTTAAACAACAGTTATTCAAATAACAACCTAAGATGGCAGGCACTCCAGAGTAGTTACTGTGCTAAACAGGTCAAAGGAAGAGCACAAAACACATCTCAATTTTAGGACGTGTCTGTAATAAATGTAAACAAGCTAATTAGATTATATTGTTTGCTGAAATGAAACTTCAAAACCAGGGGTTGTTGTACACAACCTATAGGAAATGAACTGAAAGCAGTTCAGTGTGTGTAAAATTGATAGGCAGTTTTTACCTTTCTATCCTTTTTATCTAGAGCATCTGAAATTCAGTAAATATATTCACTTGCCCTACTTGTGAGAGTAATTTTCATCAGATTTTCAGTAATTGGATATCACATATTTTTTGGTCTTACTCTATGTTGTTGGAATAGTCAAAATGGAATAAAATGATAAATTGAATTACTTTAGGTTGAGCAGGGTTTATGGGAAAGTAAGATAGACTGGATGCCTTAGGAGTAATTCTCTAGACCACATTTGAAAACTTCTAGGCTAGTAAAAAGCCCGGTCATTGGCATGCAGTATTTCATCTCTGAAACAAGATATTGTTTACTGAAAGAAAAAAAATCAACAGTGTTTTAGTGTAAAACCTGTCTAGATTTTTAATGACATATTGGAAGGAGGAAATACTTTTGTCCTGGCAAGACCTCAAGGGTGCTTTTCTTAATTTCTCAGTTCATTTTATTCTCTTATCTAAAGTATGTTAAAGGGATTCTGTATTTCAGTTATGAAAATGTGCATATTTTATACCACAAAAGAGAACCTTTTCTTTCTCCCCCCCCCCCCCCCCCCCCCTTTTGGTAAATATTCTTTCAGAAGAAACACAATCAATGTAGTCAGAGCTAACAAGCAGATGGATGTATTTGAATGCCATTATCTTATGTACAATGATATTATCTCTTTCATGAAAAATTCAGCAGTTTGGGCTGCTTTAGTCAAGGAGAAGGAGGAAGTAGGAAAGAAAAAATAGTGAGAAAAACATGATCAGACTTGGAATCCCTGAGGGGGTCACATTGCATCATTTAGCAGGAGAATAAGCAATGCAGAAGGAGCAAAGTTGGTGGAGTTGCTGTCTGCTCTCCTTATGGCGTTCTTGGCTCCAAGCTCTCTTCAAGCCCTGCAGCTGTAGGTGGGCAGCTCTTGGGCCTGCTAAAGCATCACACCATGACATTTTTATCATCAGTCTAGGAGAAGAAAATAAATTTGCTAACAGAATATATTTGGCAGGCTAATACTGCCTTGTCACATTCCAGACATCTCCAGGTCTGGCCTGAGCCAGAGGAAACAAGAATGAGGGCCAAGAAGTTCATGACGGACATGTTATATAAAGAACAGAAATGCATTAAAAAAGGGGGGAGGCTTCTCTATAGTAGAAATCAGGTATTCCTCATGATTTGAGAAATGGGAGTATTTGCACGTATGAAATACTTAGCACCTGGGAGGTGGAAGACTCAGTTTCTGTAAAAGCTAACCTTAATCCTCTCTGACTTCTGTCAAATACTTTATTTCCTTTTATTGAAAAAAACCCACAACTTAAACTTATACTGTCAAGGTATAGGGTCTTACCCTGTTCTCAGGTATCTGCTGTATCAAGTAAACTCTAGCAGCTGATCGAAATCATGTAACTTGTATGCAAAAGATTAGGTTTTGCTTTCTCTGGGAATGATGTGTCAGACTGATTCCCACTGCTGGTATTTGGTGCTTGTGGCATTTTCTGCTACACAAACGCTTACCTGTGTGACTTCCCCTGTGGTGGTTAGACTTGAAGAGAGAGTAGAGAAGGTATACCTTTCACTGCACAGTTTTCAGGGGAAAACTGGCTGGAAAAATTTTAAAGTTCTTGCCAGGCAACTCTAGGGTTGAACCATGTCAAGAATGGACATTTCATACCACATGTTACAGCAGGAAAGCCTACGATATAATCACTCAGCTGGGCAGCTGAACTATGTCAAACGTTTGGCAGAACGGATGAATAAGGCTGCAATGGGGAATTTCATATGGGCAAATTGATGCATGATAGAAGAGTCGCTATTCTCTTCAAAGCTGTGCTCAGCAGCTATGCTCCTGTAATCTTGCAGTATGAGATGATTTGCATCAGAAGACAAACTGGTAGATTAAATTTTTTTTTATATACCTACCCAGTAGAGTGTTTCTTGTGTCTGGGTGAAAAGATGGTGTTCCTGAATCCTGGGTTTTGTACTCCAGAAGCATCATCTTCCAGAGGGTTGCTGTTCTATAGGGCATCCATCCTATTAGACTCAACATTTGAAGGGCAGTGTTGAATTTAGCTTTGTTTATGCTAAAGAAAAGAAAATTCCAGAGAAATGAATAATTGAAAAAAGACATTATGCAAACACTGCAACTTCTTCGGGGTTCTGGATGTGTCACAGAATGTCTTAATGATGAACGCTTATGAAAATAATTTTTATAACTGACCAGATAGATTGACTGCAGCTTTCCATAGCTTAGGTTGTGGGAAGAGACACGTAAACCCACATCAGACCTTCAAAAGTCCTTGCCCAATATATGATGTTTTTATCCAGTTGTGCTGCCTTTTTCACTGTGATTTGTCTAGGATCAGAGCACGTAAAAGTAAGATTTACTTTGGTGTAAGTTCTTGAATGTCATTGAGATGTTCCGCTTAACTAAATGGTTTATCGTTGTTTGAATTTTAGTTAGAACAGTACATCAGGCTTAAGTATAATGGTTTTCTTAGACAACTTTAAAATTATTATTTCTGATCAGGATTTTTAAAATTATTTTTCCAAAATGATGAGTTACTCAATTCCTGTGTCATGTCCATTTAGAAAAACAAAACTGTTAGTTAGGAAAATATTCAGGTCACTCCTATAAAAATAATGCTCATTTTTTCTTTTTGATGAAATGAAGTTTGTTGAAAGTGCTGGTATTTTGTGGGCTGAAAGAAAAAGTAGGACTGAAAAAATATTTAATCTAAGTTGTAAAGGAGCTTGGAACCACACCACAAGCATCATAATTAACTTTAATAATTATAAATGTAAATGCAGACAAGCCACAAGGTTTTAATGGTGTGCCACATGCTTCTGCTAATTATTTTAGAGTTTGGACACATTCAGTGCCAGCTAATTATAAACCCTGCTATGGAAATCATCTGTTTATATTAGACTTATTGATCTCTAGTGTTTAAGCAATATGAAAAGGGAAATCTACAATGCTGTACCATCTGCTTTGTATTCCTAATTGCTTTTAAAGAATCAAATATATAAATAGTCAGCTTTTTATATATTGGGCTTCAAACTCATTCAAGAAACATGTTTTGCAAATCTAAGCGAACAAGAAAAAGATGGAGCATTAATAATTTCTCTCTTCCCCTCCAACTTTTTCCATCCTTTGGTCTCTGCAGTTCACTGACCTCAACATGGGAGAACAAAACGTGAGTGTCCCAGAAGTCCCACATATTGGTCAAGCCAGCTGAGAAGTTATGCAGTTTATCATTTACATCTTTTAATTGCATATTTTCTTTTACTCCTTGCCATCAAACACACCTTATGGCCATGAACATTTCTTGTTATTCCACTTAATGGATACACAAGAAGAGGGGAAGGGAAATTAATGTTCAAACTAACGATCACCTCCTCTGGGAAGTATTTGGCTTTATGGCAGATTAAGCCTATTGGGCTGCATGATGGGCATTTGGTTGGGGGGGAGGATTCAGACTTTGATTTTTTTTTCTTTGAAGTACCACTATTACGTATTTTTGCTATTTCACAGTAATTTTTTCATAAGCTTGCTGATCTTCATGCCATATAAAAGAACTGTTTTCAGTGCTTTAACTGCTTGCACTGTCACTTCTACTGGAATAGTCTCGTTAGATATTTACTATTCTTTCACCCTTCAAAATTGCATTAATAAAAAGAAGGTGCATTCAGAGTGCTGCTCGGTACTTGCAGCACTCCTAGCACGTGAGTGCTCCCTAGACCCATTTCGTAGATGGAGGAGGCAGAAGCAGAGCTGAAGTGATTTGTGTGTGAAACTGTAGGTATTCCCAACTTTCCAGCCCTTTCTGATGTCTTGTCCTCTAGACTTTTTGTCCTGCTTTTGCAGGGTTTTTTTTGTTCACAGAGCATTGGAGAAATTATCTTTTTCTTTTTCTAAAGTTAGAAATTCTAACTTAGCCTAATTGTTTTGTTACCCCAAGACAAGGTGTCTCATTACAGAGTTCGGCACTCAGGGTACGCAATGACGTTACTTCTGGAGGAATCCTGCAGTGGACACAAGAAGGAGAGGAAGGATGCAGAAGTATGTCTGCCGTGAATTGTTGCAACTCTGTAACTTTTGAAGCCTGCAATGGTACCACAATTTGCATAGGACAGGAGTGTGCCCTAAGAATTGCTGTCTTTTTGACAAACTGAGAAACTGGGCCAGATCCCCAGCTAGTGTCAGCTGTAGTAGCTCTACTGAAATCCATGGAGCTGTGCCAGGCTGCACCAGCTGGGAGTCTGGCAATAGCCATTCAAAATTAAACAAGTTAATGCACTTGACTGCTGCAGTTAAGAGGTCCTGAACCTCTGCTGCTTTGCCTATTGAGAAGTTGCTTAGGCCTGTTTAGACGACTCACTGCCCTTACATCCCAGTTACACAGCCTTGCTTTGCACGAGGTGTAAATGTTTATGGTGGAGCACAGTGGAAGAGAGTTGTTTTTTAAAAACACACCTAAGAGCTGTGTTTACGCATGTGGGTGATGCTTTTGCTTTTTTGAAATGATATTGTTCTGTTCCCTGTGCTTGTTAAATTGGTCTGCCTAGCCTGGCACTTTGGAAGAAAAGTTTGCCACATACGGCTTTATGCCTGTCCTTTTCTAGTGCACATGCACACCCTTATTTTAATCTCTCTGCATGTACATTAGTTGTGCAGGCTTCTATTATTATCTGAGTTTATTATAATTAGGGCTCCTGGTTTTCTGCAATTCAGCAGGGAAAGAAGTGCAGCTTCATCTTTCTATTGCTTTAAAATTCAGGCTTCTTTGCAAAAGTGAGGTACCAAGCAAAGAAACAACACTGGAATAGGCTTTTGAATGACCTTTCTAGTAAATCTTATATTTACGGTGAACAATGCAATTTGGAAGCTCTTAGAGAGCTAGCCAAACTCCTGATATGTTTTTCAGATAATTATCATCTTTCCTTTTAATCCATCAGCATAAACAGTAACACTGAGAAGAACCACTGACTGTGTAGCATCATCTGTTCTCCTGGTATTGGGGAGCAAGTAACAAGAGTGTGGAAGGATGGTTTCCTCTTGGTGACACTTGATAAGGGCATGCTGTGACAATATGGGATTTGGTCTGGCAGCTTGCAGTGGGCCAAAGCCTATGATGCTATGTGGAGAGAAAAGTAGATTGGTCATCTAGAATATCTTGGGATGCTATTCCTAGTGCATCTAGCATCACTGCATCTTCCCTAATGAAAAGCCAGGCTTCCAGAGGAGGCCACAGCAGGGTGGAGTAAGCACAAACGTTTTCCATTCTGAGGATGGATGTAGAAAGGATTACATTTTTTTTTTCTACTCACAGACAACAAATATAATTATTATGACCTACTCTTGTTCAAGTCCCCTCTTGGAAATCATCACCTGAGTCAGTGATGAACCATCTACATGTACTATTTAACTTTTCCAGAATGTAAATGTTATACCTCTTTTGTAGTACTTTTCAGAGGGCTCTTCTGGTGCCATTAGCATTTTAACATTATTATTAAGAACTGGATTGCTCATTTTGTACCTTCTGATGGCTAGGAAAATGAAGGTGAAATGTCAGATGCAATTAGGAGAGATGCCACCTACTGTATTCCCCCGACTCCTTTGTTTGTCACCTTCCCACATGACCCCTGTTGGGAGTAAAACCTGCATTAGTCCTCAATGAAGTTATCATGGATGAAGCTTATGTTGTGAGCACAGCTCTGGTGTGGTCTAGATTACTTAGGGCTTGGAAAGCACCTAACATTTCATCAGAAATGGTCTGTGAGCAGAAAATAAGAAGCAAATTAATTACAGTTTTATTGGACAAGGAAAAACCAATTCTATCCTTTCAATAGCCTTCAGCTATAGCTCTAGGTACTGTGATGTTAAATAATTTACTCTTAACTTGCCAGAGGTGGGGATTATTACTATTGCAGAGGCAAAATTTGATGGAAAAAGTTCTCTGGCTATGTTGGAGGTGGAAGTGGTTGGATTTTGATGCTGCTCTTGCCTGGACAAAAGGAATTTGCTTTACAGATTTAGATGGCAGCTGAACACTTTGATGTTTTATAACCTGTAACTAACACATCACTAAGATCGAAGCCGTCTGCCCCCATTTGTTTTCCACCACTTTGGTATTACATCCAACCGTGTAAGGATTACATGAGTCATCACCCACTCAGCCAAAACATAGGCATCCAATCTATAACTTAGAATGTAAGATTACTGCCTAAAAGCTCTGCTAGAATCACAGTGATACCGCAAACCAGGGTAGCTTCAACCATGTTGTAACTACAAGGCTTTGTAACCTCCTAGGGTGAGAATATGGTAGTTTGGTACAGTGATGTATCAGACTCGTTGCACCTGAATATCATATTCTCTTCAGAGCAAGTAGATAAGCTTTTGTATAGAGATTGTCATAAAAGCAATAAAACCTCTTATTTTTGGCAAGCAGAAGCTGTTTAAGAACCAAACTAAACTGCTATAAAACAATAATTTTAAGGAGGAGTAAACCGGTGCTAACCTGCATGGCAAGTTTCAGCTGATACACTGAGAAGTGGCAAAGATACTAAACTCCCCTAAGATAAGGGTTGTAATAGGAACTCCGGTGACCCTCCAGTACAGTGAGGCTTCCATGGTACTATAATTAGGGTTATTACGATGAAGTCAGGCATATAAATGTAACATTCTGCTCATTAAAATAGTTCTTTTCAGAGAATTAAGGATTCTGCATTTTACATTCATAAAGTGAATAATATAAACTTAACTTGTGGTTTCTTTGATTATGTGTTGGAAAGAGTTAAAATTCTCTATGTAGATCACTGTAGTTTTATTATGTAAGATGACCTTAGGAACTGTCATCCCCCTTGAATTTATACAAAGAATTCAAAGTAAAGGTTTTCTGGGTTACACTTCTTTTTTCAACCCTTTGTCCTGTCAGCTCAGTCCTAGATATCTTCATCTGCCGACATGCCCAGATGTGCAGTGAATGTTGATTTGAGCTGGCCCCTCAACCCCTCCCTGCTGGTGTCATTAAAACCAGGGAGGTAGCTGCTCCCCTGGCATCTTTGGCAAGGCTTGGCTTTACACTGCGGACTAAATTATTGATGAAGAGCACTTCTGTCGCAGTGTGTTTTACCCACCTTTAAATGAAACAGTGCGGATAGAGCTGTCATTGCCTCCTCACTCCCTGCAACTTCTACATGACATTTATGATGTGGTTCAGATTGCACTGAAGCAATTAATTTCCAGTAGAGCCTGCACTCAGAATGAAGTTCCCTGACAATTACCAAGGGCTGGTTTTTCAGTGAGCATGCCACACAGTCATTGATACAGTATACAAAAGAAAACATCACAATATACCATGAAGGTTTGTTGGTCTTTTTTTCTGGATCTGATGCTTAGTGTCTGAACACCATTTTCACACCAATACCTTTTCTTAACAATGTGGATGAAACCTGGTGTTCAGACCCATGTTTGGGCCTGATCCTGCTGTGCACTGAATGCCCTCAGATCCTGCTACAATCAGTAGGACCCAAGTTTTGCCATCTGTTAAGAAAAGCCTTACCAAAAATGCCTGTAATTTTCGGTAAGATACAGCCAATATCGTCACATCAGACATCTGTCTGCACCTGGAAGTGAAACCTGTTTTTTAATTCTGCATTTAGCCATTTAAATGGTGCTGATGCTATAGGAGCTGCTATTTTATATCTTTTCTAGGTGCTGTCTCAACAGGAGGATAGACTTTTCTGTAAAGAAGTTGTGCTCCTTGCTTAGGATTTGTGTAGGATAAAGAATGGAATAAATTTTGTTTATATATGTTGTTTCTCTCATACTTAACAGTCTCCCTAAGACCTTGATAGTGAGCTTGCCACGTGAGCCATCTGCCAATCTGCCATGAGGAAGAGTTTTGTCCAGGCTTGGGATTTATAGCCTGTTTTATTGCAGAAGGGAGCAGTGACCTGAACAGAGGATTATACCTGCTACTTCTCTTGAAGTGGAGGCACTAGCTTCCAGAGTAGCTACCAGAGATGGACAGAAGTAGCCATGGTTTCGTATTTTAGTTGAAGCACAGTACAGCTCTGTCTTACCTGATGACAGTGCTGTCAAACTAACATGGGGTGAGAATTCGAACTGGCACCTATACCTCAGGGTGATGGGCAGTTTAGGAATGCATAGGCAAAAATACAGACAGTATATTGATGGATAAACTAATGTGTGGACTTGTACTTACATGCTCAGGCTCAGAGGTGAATATTCTGACAACTGAAACATTTTGACGCAAGTACTTATGAAGAAAATGCGTGAACTGGTTTGGATGAAATCGAATGTATCTTTACCCAGACCATGAAACAATCTGCTGGAGATTTGGAAAGACTACTGTTACTTGCCTTTCCCACAGTTCTGGTGTTCCTACTGTACCTCATGGGTTGGCAATATCAGAAGGTGACCCTCTGAAACGTGGTCTGATGTGCTTTGGCCCAGGAGACGCTCTCGTGTGAGTGTTAGGCTCAGCAGAAATGTATGGATTTAGGAATCTTTCTTTAAGCATCCCCTTTAAAAAATTGTAGCTGTACTGCAGTTGCCTGTGATTTTTTCCAAATACATGAGATTTAAATTTCATTCAAGGAAGAGGCACTGGAAATAAATCAAGTAAAGGGATTTTTTTCCATTGTATGTTTAGCTAGAATCAAACTAGGAGTTCCCAAAAACACCCAATGCCCCTGCCCCCGAAACCTGATTTAGATTAGGTCTCAGAGTGGCAAAGTGTCTGAAATATTTTGAAGGAAAGGATAGCTTCCTTCTCCTGGCATGGAAGCTCTTCCCCAGTTGCTTCATCTCTGTTCTGTGGTAAGCTAAAATGCGTGTGTTTGTAAATCACACGAGGCACTCAAAGTTGTTGGTGTGGCTGCATTACTGCAAGCTGCCTTAGAATGTCTCATTAGTATCTGTCAGAGGAACTAATATTGAAATTGTTGGATACTGAATAAGATACTGCAAAATGCGTGTAAGGAATCTGGTGTGTTCTTCATGTTTTAGTGAAATCTCACTTTTAATGATTTTACTATCATTCTGCAGTTAAGGTTAAGCAGAAAGGCTTATGGGATTCATTGCAGTATTATGTCGGAGAATGAGGGATGCTTATACAAGGAATTCATAGGATAAGAAGCAGCCTTTAATGAGAGTTTCAAAACTCCTGTAAATATTTATCAGATCTCTTTGGTGAGACATGAGGAAGGTCTTCTAACTAAACCACTCACCTTGAAGAATCTTGCTGCTTTTGTCCACTTTTGTCCAACATTTCATCTGGTTAGGGACTGAGCCCTTAAGCATGAAGTGTCCTTTGTGCCCTGGATCTGATAGCACAAATGCCCAAGTCTTCACTATGATGTTTCAAGTTTGGCTATTATAGTATCAAGATTTGCATCTCTACCAGGACAGTGTAATTCACTCTGGATGCCTGGAATAAGCTGTACTGACACACTGTATTAGCTGTGTCTACCTTACAAATAATTTGCTGATTTATCCAGTAGTTTGTTGGCAAGTGTGTTGGCTTGCCTATTGTGGCTTTAGCAGCAAATGCTAAGATAAGGTAGTAGATGGAAAATTCGGTTTGGTGTCACTTTCATTTCCATCTTCTCAGTGGGTAGGCACCAGTAATGTGCTAAATTTAGAAAGGTTTGGAATTTGGTTAACTATTAAAAAACTGTCAATTCATCATTTGTTTCATAAGGCTGATGGGCTATTGAGCAGTCTTCCTCTGGGCATCGGCATGTCGATGGACAGCAGATAAGGTCCATATAGCTCAACAGCGCTACTGTCCAGTGTTCATGTGCATGCCCGTTCCCTTTGGTAGCTGCCAGCCCTGACTCCAAACAACCTTAGATCTCTGCACAACCCTTTTTTGAATTGTTTGAAGCAAAGGGAAAGAATCAATTATCTTCTCTCTGCTCCCATGTCTTGAGCAAAACAATTTTTCTCCTGTTCCTTTTTTTGGAGGGGGAATAAGGTGATAGACCTGTTCCCTGCTGAGTCCCTCTTTGGAGCAATGTATTTCAGGCTGTCTACTGCCAGGCCATTTCACTTTTTTTCTGCAGTAGATTGAGAAAGCCCTGGTCTTGCTACTTGTTCTTTAAAACACCCTGGGGATGAAATGCCTCAGAGTTAGTTTAGTCCCCCCCCCCCCTATTTTTTTTTATTTTTGAAATAAATGTTGTGATTTAACCCCAGCCAGCAACTAAGCACCACACAGCCACTCACTCACCTCCCTCACAGTGGGATGGGGGAGAGAACTGGAAAAGTGAGAAAACTCATGGGCTGAGATAAAGACAGTTTAATAGGTAAAGCAAAAGCCACGCACACAAGCAAAGCAAAACAAGGAATTCAGTCACTACTTCCCATCGGCAGGCAAGTGTTCAGCCATTTCCAGGAAAGCAGGGCTCCATCATGCATAACCGTTACTTGGGAAGACAAATGCCATCACTCTGAACATCCCCCCTTCCTTCTTCTTCCCCCAGCTTTACATGCTAAGCATGACGTTGTACGGTCTGGAATATCCCTTTGGTCAGTTGGGGTCAGCTGTCCCAGCTGTGTCCTCTCCCAGCTTGTTGTGGCCCCCTAGCCTACTTGCTGGTGGGGTGGTGTGAGAAGCAGAAAAGGCCTTGACTCTGTGTAAGTATGCTCAGCAGTAAGTAAAACATCTTGGCATTGTCAACACTGTTTTCAGCACAAATCCAAAACATAGCCCCACACTAGCTACTATGAAGAAAATTAACTCTAACCCAGCCAAAACCAGCACAATAAACCAGGAATTGATCATCATGCCTACTTCTGCAAACTAGTGTTGTAATGTAAGCCTGATACACATTTTTCATCTAAAAACACAGCCTGTCGATCGGCATTTTGAAACTCCAATGTCTGTATTTAGCAATCTAAATAAAATTGCTTTATTTTCAGAGATTCAGAAATCTATGAGGGTTAAGGTATGGAAGGAAGGAATCACCAAGCGATTGAAGAAATAGCATAGCAGCATGTGGCATAGGTGGAAGTTGAACTTTCCACAAGTGTGGAGTGCCAGGGCCACTGAGGCAGCGATGACATTGGGAGGCAAGCACAGGCTGGTGTCCAAGAGAAAAGGGTGGCAGGTTTGGTGGGTCATAATGTGTGGACAAACACAAGCCATTGAAGACAGAAGGTTTGTTGTGGTGGTGGTGAGTGGGAGAGAGTTAGGGTAGAGCTTTATGGAGGAAGGCTTGGTATAGGAGGGAAGTGTTAGGAAGATGGTATAGATTTGGAAAAATCCCACATTTTACCATATTTGAAGTGATCCTTGCGTACAGAGGCACAAATGTGGGGACCTGCTTTCCACTTCAGTGCTGAAATTCAGAGAGGGCAGTGAGGAGAAAGCTGGATGCTGCTGCAGAGGGAATACACTGTCTTAAACTAAATGTTGATCTTGTCTGCTGGAGCTGGAGAAAACTAATGATGAAAGAGAGATTAATTTATGTTCAAAAATATATTAAAAGGCCCATCTTCAAAATATCTGCAAAAATGTGTATGTGTGACTTAGGGCACGTGATTCTTTACCACTATTAGCCGATACAAGATGGGAGTCTGAGCTCCAGATTTTTTAATGGGACAGGTTAAAATTTCTTTTTGAATGAAAGTTAATATATTTAAATATAGGTGAACAAATTCCCTTGTCTCCTGGAGAGTTAGGACATGACTCTCTGCTCCGTTGTATCACTTTTGTGCTGGTGCTGCAAATATGCTTTGTACAAGTGTTAAAAAATGCTGTTATGAGGCAGAGAATTAGACCTCAGTATGTAAAATAGGGAGATGATACAGAGTAATTTGAGTAGGAAATCCTGGGACATTAGAGATGCTCCAAGTGCAAATTTTAATATGGATTTAACTGCAGAGCTGCTACTGAGGCCTCCATAATGTTATTTTAAGGTTAATTTGGAAACCTCGTTTGGCGTTTTGGCTGCCTAACAGCCACTGTCATTAGTGAGAGTTGCATGGTTGAGTTCCAGTGCTCTGCTCTGAAAATCTCCCTCCCTACAGTTGTTTATGTACATAGAAACAAATGAGCAAATAGTCCATTCTTTGAAAAGACAATTTTATGTATAATAACGTGTTAATGTTTTAATCCAGTCTTCTGCACTCCCACAAGGCAGGCAAAGGAGCTTCAGATCGGAGTTCTGAACCTTTTCTTAATGACAGATTTCTTTGGTCAGAAGCAAGTCAAGCTCTCCCTTTGTCATCCTGGCTTATTTTTCAGTCTTGCTGTCTTTCCACAAGACAGCAGTGAGAGATTGCTATGAAACTAATTAATGTCTGACAGACAGATCGAACCAAATATCCAAAGGATTCAGAGTATAGTTCATTCCCCTTTACAAAACAGAATACCACAAGGCAAGAAACATATAGATGACATTATTATACTAACAAATAGCTGAGGGAATTTTCTTGCTCATTTTGTCCAAATTAGACAATTTAAGACAATTATGGTTAAACTCCCCTCCCAGACTGCAGCTCAGTTACCTTGATGTGTTGGTAGTTGTAAAGAGATACATATGAAATATTGCCTAAGAGGGAAGATATGTGCTTTAGTGGACCTCTATTGTCTCTCAGAGTGCAACCACAAGGGAGAAATAAGGGTCATGTGTCATACATGCATAGCAAAAGTATGGAAGATTTATGACTTAGTGAATATGTAGATATGCTAGTGTTCTTGACCAAGCTGTGGAAGCTGTCCTTGAGTGTGTCTGAGGTTTTACAGTTTTAAAAAAAACAAACTTCAAAGCGAGAAAGAGACAAACAATTACACACACGCAGTCTTGGAACACTTGGGCAGTGTTCTCTGCAATCGCAAAAATAATGACTGCTCATCCTAGTCTCTTGGGGGGGAAATTTCCATATTTTTGCTTTCGAGGCACTTTCAAAGCCATTTACTGCCATAATTCATACACCGCTGGATTAAGAACCATATGCCTCTTAAAATCAGCAAGAGGCTATGTAGCGGATTTGCTGATTTAAGGAAAAGGGAAAAATAAAACTAAAATAGGCAGATTGAGACCTACTTTTACTTCAAAGGATATAATAATACCAGTTTGTAAGTCCACTCATTAAGAAATAGTTCCTAATTAATTGGATAGGGTGACAACAAAAAATACCAAACTCTGGTATGTTGACCACTGCATTTTATATCTATACTTACTGTAGTATCTTTGGTCATCCATTATCCATAATTGCTGGCTGTACAATTAAACACAAGTTGTATCCAGAGGCTTAAGCAGTGCTTGTGGGTCGGGAAAGGAACATTTCATCTGTGAAACAGGTATTGTTCTGTCAGAAATAAGGGATGGTCCTGTGATGTTAACTGTGAGTGATCATAGTCTGCTACATTAGATTACAGCATGATGCTAATTCACTGTACTTTTCAGCAGAACATGCACTGATTTAGCTGTTTAGCAGTAAACCACCTTTCACTGGTGTTATTACTACCAGCATGTCTTTTGGATTATCTAGTCTGTTGTCTGGAAATTCATGTCTTTTTGGATCTGTGCTGGCTTCTCTATTGTGCAGCTTATGAACGTCCTCAGAATCCAGTATGTCTTTCACATCTGTATATCAATACATACTCACCATCTCTGCAATCGCAAAGAAAGCTTTTCAAATAACAGGCTCTTCGTCTACAAGCGGCATGTGAATGATTGCAAAAGCAACTGCCTGAGTCTGCAGACAGCCTGAAAAAATAACCTCAGCAGGGTTATGTAAAGGTCACTGATGAAACTTCAAAATACAGCTATAATCTTCTCATACTTAATGGTTGCAGCAGATGTATAGCCCATATAGTCATAATTCCTGTACACAGCAAGGAGATGGGAAGAGGTGCATTGGCATAACTGGCAACTGCCAAAACCAGTAAAACATTCAGACTTTTCAACCAAATTTGAAATTATTCCTAATCTTTCCTGCAAAGGGAGATGGAAAGACAATGTACTCCCTCTTCATCATTTTGATTGCTTTTTCTATTTAAAACCAACTGGCTCAATGATGACATTGTTCCCAGCAGATAACTTATTAAAATAAAATCAGCATCAATGCAGAGAACAGGGATGCAGATACCAAGAAGATTATATCTTCTTGGCTAAATTGTAGTTATTAACTTCTCCTAAATTTGTTGCTGATTTTTCTATAACAAGGTTTTTTTGTTTGTTTATTCGCTGCACCAAGCAGTTTTGCTTCTGCTTAACTTAGAACTCTCTTGCATCAAAATAGACTCTAATGCTTTGACTTACTTCTTACTGGACAAGGTCAGGACACCTAGATACACAGAAATGAAAAGGTGCATTTCTCTTCCCCTTGCACTGGTTGTATTGCTGCTGGTGGTAGGAAATGGGGAGTGGGGAATATGAGAACATGATGGGAGTTGTGTCAGTGCTGGCTGTGTCACTCTAGTAAGGACCACTGTTCAGTCCACTATTGGTTTTTGGCACAACACGGTAACTTGTTTAACAGTATTTTGTAGAAAGAACCTTGTTCATATCCCTCTTTAGTTTTAGTGCCTGGGTAACAGCTCTTGGGGAACATTTGCAAGAAGTGCATTGATTTCTCATAAGATCCAAGCTGCAGCCTTTCATCCTCTTTGGGGCAATGTAACTCGGGAAAGACTTCGATCAGTCGGACACAGTCTAGAGGAGAACAAGGAGGATAATCAGAACCCCAGAAAATGTGGCGCATAAAGAACAAATAAAAGAAATGGGTTACTGAGCCCGAGGCACTGATGGTTGTCTTCATATATGTAAAAGCCTGCTCTCCCTGTCCATGGTGGACAAGGCACTGGGACTGAACTGAAACTGGCAAGATTCAGGCTGGATTTTAAAAAAGACCTCCTGGGCAGGGAGTTTATAGCATCACTGGAGTAGGTTGGTGGCATCTCTTTTACTGTGCCCTGCATGGAACTGGGTGGACAAACATCAGGTAGAAAGGACATCATTTGCTTTCAAAGGGAAAATGACCTTTACGTGTCAGGGTCCTTCCCCACCATATGATGGAGTATATCTCCACGCGGTTCCTAAAACTGCTGTTGTTACAGTATATTATTTTGTTTCTGGTAAATGGTTGGATGAATGAAGGAGAATTTCCTACTTCCCCTCCTTTTCCTGGGAAGATGCTATCAATAGGCAGAGAACCTCATTAAAAAACCATACTTGGTTTGAGAAAAGGCTATTTGTTTCCTGGGAGTTTTGTAGGGGCCAACAAGTTCAAAAGCAATGAGAAAAGAAAGATCCAAGGGATCTGGGAGGCAGGACTTGACTGCTGTTAATATATATCATGCCCCAACATGGATTGGTAAGTGTTGTATCTGTCACATGGGGCTGTGTTTCCAGAGCAAACTGCAGTTCCTTGGAACTGCTCTTTCTTTTTTCTTTTTCTTTTTTTTTGCCTTTTTTTTTTTTCTCCCCTGGACTAACAGGAGAACATGGCCTAACTGTGTCCTAAATGCTCTGTTTTCCTGTGTTCCAGCCTTTCAGAAATGAATAGGAGAGGGTCAAAGTGTGTTGCATTTCAGTGTGTTTGAGACTTGCTCTACAAATGTTTTTTTCTGAGAGAATTTAGCTTAGAAAATTAAACCTTTTGTTTTTTAATGAACAAGGGTTGCTACTTTTTGTGCTTCAAAGGGGTTTGTAAACCTCTACATCTGCTTCTAAGGGAGAGCTTCTTTGCTAATCTGGGTGAATCCTGAATGGGACTGAAATGGGACTGAGGCCTAATGGTGTTAGTCATTTTTCATCATTCATTTCTTCTTTTGAGGTCTTAAAAGCTTTCACAGAGAAACCTGATCTAAACCTCCAGTTGCCTCCCTTCCCCTCAACAGACATGTAGGAAGTCTGAGGATATTGATTGAATAAACCCCCCAAATACATGCCTCAGAATTCACTTTTTACTCCTGTTTGAAAGAGCAAACAATCATATGCGTGCAATAATGTAAATTTTACTTTCATACTTTGACTGTATTCCCACAAGCTAATTACATTGCAGACACAGAGCCTGTCAACTTTCCTGCTCCGTGGGGATAAAGGAACCTGCTGGGCAAAATAGCCACCGCTCATGTGTTATTTCAGGAAATATCTAGCTGACTGTGGGAGAGAGTTCTTATTTTTTTGTTGAAGTAAAGAAACAAAACAGGAAAACTCTAGTAGATTTATAGTAAATGTAAGTGGCTATAATGATCAATATGATTGGACAACATAGTTTAAAATTAATCATAGTCTTTGTTTAAGGAACCTGTCTGGTTTTGCCTTGCATGTTCTTTTTCATATTTATTGAGAATACTGACTGAAATTGAGACCCTTTCCCCTGGGATTTAAGGTAGCATGTTTTCCTTTGCAGCTGGGGTAGGCTGGATCTGTTCCAGAGGAGTGCCGCAATAGCAGCTTAATTTCCTCCTCACTGTTTGTTACTATTGAAGTCCTAGAGGTTATTACCCTAACCAGCTTAACCAGCTGTCTGAGGAGAAAAAAAAAAAATTCAGTCAGTCCTTCTGCACTTTAGTGCTAGTGCAGCCAACTTAGTTTTGAGATCTATTTTAACTAAACCGTCTGAATTTTTTTTCCTTTTTTTTTTCTTTTTTTTTTTTCCAGTTAAGCAAATGAGAGCACTCACAGATTTGGATTTGCCTGCTGAAATGTGAAGGTGGCAACTTACAGCAGAGAGGTGGTGAACAGTCAGACAAACCAAGGTTGAAGGCGCCATCTTTCATTGCATGGCCCTTTCCGTATATGCTTCTGGGTGGAACATAAAGGCACTTCCAGAGAGGTAGGTTTAGAGGCCCAGCTGACAGGTGCTAACTTGTTTAGCTGTGCATTGATTGCATTTGATTGTGTGCCCATAACCTGAGCAGATTCCAGAAAGGAGTCATATCCTACTTATGGCAAGTTCCTTCTGCAATACATCATGGCTTTGGCTTGTAGCTTGGCCTTGGTGCTGTAGTCAGGGGAAGGAGTGAACTCAAAGGAGTGTGCATGAGGTTTTGAGGGGAGCTGGTGCTTTCTTGCCTGACCTGGGCCATGTGATGGGACATATTGTTGTTTTGGTTGCTTTTAGAGTTGACCTGTGATTTGGAGGAGGTGCCCACACCCCAAGGCATAGCATTATAGTTTCTGTCTTACTCTACACCTGGACGTGGGGCTGAGGAGCTACGGAGATGTCTTGATGTGTTGTCTGAAATGGGTGAAACGGTAGTGCTGTGGGGACAGGCTGGGAGAGGAGAGTGAATGGCAGTGATAATGAATTCTTGTTTAACTGCCCCCAGTAAATGAATACAAGATACTTAGGAGGATGCCCTTTCTACTCAAGAGGAAGCTGTTATGAATCACCCTTTCTGAACAGCTGTCACATTGCAAGTTAGTAGACATCACATCATTCTCATTCAGTTTAGCAGCACTAAGCAGGATGTAAGACCAGGGAGGTCAAACTCAGCTCTCATTGTTTAACATTAAACCTTTGTTGATAGTTTCAAATCTTCTCCAGATTTCATTATGCTGCTGATAACCTGATGTCCAATAACTTCAGCTTCATCAAGGCTCTATTAGTAGACTGAGTCCAAACGTACAAGGGCACGGCTCTTCAGTTACCTGGGTATCTCACTTAGTAACATCAATAGGAACTGGTGTTTCACTACCTATATGAATCTGGTCCATAATATATAGCAATGCACAATACGTGTCCAGATGTTTAATAGGCTTAGGTGGGGTGAACGGTATTTGGGCAGTTGTCTGGAATTATTGCTGTGTGAATTAACACTTCAAGTTTTTGGTCTGTCACTAACGAAATCGTGTGATGCGCATCCACGTTCAGAGTCCTCAAAGCCTGTGCACAACCTAAGACCTCACAGTCACATGAAAATGATACAATGGCTTTCCACAGGGTTTTTTTCATGGGGAATGGTCACCCTGAAAGGTCTCCATTGCAATGATATGAACATACTCACGGGCAGTTGTCAGTCTCCTAACCTTTATGCTTTGAAATATCCACTGGGAAGTAATAGTGCATGATTTCTAGGACATGGTGATTCAGACCCTCTGCTTTTCTGATTAACATGCCACTACCTTCTTCAGTGGAACAACATGCATTTATGCTAGTGAGAATCTGTCCCAAAGGACTAAGAAAGTAGGAGTGTAAAATAAAGTTTTACTCGAATGTTATTAAATAGCTCTGTCCTTGGAAAAGAGCACAAATACTCCCTGTATATATGAAATGAATCTGAAAGTTTAGGTAAATGTGTAAGTATCCCATTAAGTAGTGCTTGGTTGAACACTTTTTTCATGAAATAGTTGTTCTTCTGAACATACTTGGTATTTTGAGAGGAAATGGTGGAACTGGTGAGGACATGGTGGCTTAAAAAAGCCCTGATAATGCAAAGTAATTTTTTCCATACATTTTCATGAGTATTTTTTATTATGCATTGCACACATCCTAAATACATAATTACATGCTGTCTTGGCTGATTGAATAAAAAATTCTTTTTTTTTTTTTTTTTTTTTTTTAAGAATGAATATTTAACAAATGAAGTGCAGTGGTTTCAATGTGGGGAATATAATATGGGTTTTAAAAACCTGCCTAATTATGTACTTAACCAAGACATGAGGACAGTTCCTTTAGAGCCATTCTGGCCTGTCAAGTAAATAATATGCATTTTACAAAACCAACTAATTATGGATTTACCCATGGGACTGTACAAGATCTGAAGATGCAGGTAAGTAATATGCACTTTATAGCTAACCATGCATGGGGAATTTAATTTAATTAAAAATGTGGTAGGTAAAAAAAGAAAGAGTAAATAATGCCTATAATCTCTCAAAAGCCAGGAAATTCAAGTTAAGTTAGCTCCCGTGCCATCTTGAAAAAGTCGATATACCAGTGAGAAATAACCAACAGCGGGATTCACATGGGTGGAAGTATTTTTGTTGAAGGAGATCTCATTGCTTTTCTGGAGCTCTCTGTGATTCAGAGTGTCCCTTCTGGCCATCAGGACTGCAGACTTAGGGCTCCTCTTTAAGATTACGTTGCGGGTTCAGGGGTATGGCGTGCCCAACGTCTGCCTTTGGTCACACTTGTGTATTTTTCCTAGAGATTTTTATACTAGATTGGCTACAGGCCTGACTAGGGAAAAAAAAAAAAAAAAACTGGAAATCTGGGTTCATCTTTGTTTTTATTAAAATATGCACTTGCCAAGGCGCTGGAGGAATTTTTGGATCTGCTTGGGGGATATGAAGATGACTTGCTGTAAGCTGACATTGTGCTCTTTCTGAGCCACTAGAAAAGAAACACTAAGGCTCGAATGCTCCAACATATGTCTCTGAAATACGTTGTACAGAAAAGAAGGCAAAAGGTGGCATCAAGACTTTTAAAGAGTTTTGAATGAGAAAAACACTCTGAGCTTAATCCTGCAAAGTACCAAGAACATTGTGCATATCTTAGTGTGTCACTAACCCTCTGTATACATGACTGCACGAAAATTTGTGCCTGAGGAAGACTGACGTTTGAGCAGACTACCTTATAATTTATCAAACCAAGACAATCCAGATCTCAGGTGAAAGTATAATTAGGAGTGTTAACTAGGGTAAATGAGCGGTGCAAGTGTTTGTACGTACATATACACACTTAGATGTACTAAACCAGTGATTTCTTCACTGAAGGCTTTAACAGGTGAATGTGAAGGACTGCAGACAGCAGTCAACAATAAAGCAGTAAACAGTTAATGTAATCCTTTCCACTTCTCAAACAGTATACAAAGCTTTTTTTTTTTTATTATGAGTCTTCCCCTTTTTTTCTAAAGTCTGAAAACCAATGTTGGGACAGCTAAAATGCAGCAGTCCCCTCTCAGATTGCTGGGCATTGTCTGACGTTTTTCCCCGGTTTTATACACCAAAGTTGTGTTCTGAATATAAATTCCTGCAAGCTATTGAGATCACAAGTATGAAATCTGAAACTGCTGGTTCTATGATGATAAAGGGACATGCTCTTTAAAAGAACCCATTTTTGCTGCAAGCAATGAACATGCTATGTGGAAAGAGACCTAGATTTGAAGTAGAGTTTGAAATGCTGCAGGGATTGCATTACATCCTTCTAACACTCTTCTTCCTTGGTCAGATAGAAGCTTTTTTTCATTGTTTATGTGTTTGCTTTGAGAATGTTAGATTGGAAAACTTCTATTAACCCTCTTCTTGGCTCCCTTTCTTCCCCTGTCTTTCCCTGTCACCCACCTCCCCAGCATTAACTGAATATAGCAGTTCTGTTTGGGATCTGAAGAACTGTATTGTTTAGCCACAGAACCATCTTCTCCAGCTTTTTCTCTTTCCTTAAAAATACACTATTCTTTTTAAAATGCAAAATGGATTTGTGGTATTCTATTACTTCCTGAAACCTGATACAGAATTCTATTATTAGGAAATCAAGTTTCATGCTAGGAGAGATTGGAGCACAGTCAAATTAACAACCTGGCTTGTATTTTAACTGTGTTATGGTCTCACCATTCTGCTTATGTTTCTCACAGAAAAAACCAAACCCAATAGTAGTGATCACTGCAAAAAAACCCCTAAAACACCAAAAAAACCCAAAACACCAAAAAAACCCAACCACCAAACCCACAATTGATGTTTATTGCTTAGAAATAGCTGCTTTTGCTTCAGATACTTTGGAAAGCAGAGGAGTGAAATCAGCTAGTGGCAAGCTGTGAGGGTTTCAGGACCAAATACTGCAAATAAAACTCACCTGGAGCTTTTGAGAAGTGAAAGATCAAGACTACAGTGAACAATTTCCTGCCAGCAATTGCCTTGACCGTTGGGTCACCATTGGCAAAATAATATGATAATCTTTACATTAACTTCACTAGTTTTCTCTGTGCCAGTTGCTCCTATTGTTGCTATGCTCAGCTAAGCTGGCATGACGGGAGGTGTATTACTGGACTGCTTAAGAGAAGACTTGCTTGAGTTCTCAAGCAAGGTGAATAGGACTTGGAGAATCTGACAAAAATGTTTTACCCGAGCTGTTCTCTTAATTAAATTAGTCCCATTCCAATAGCCAGCTGAATAGTGATGTCAAGGAGAAGACAGCCACCTTACAAAACCTCTCCTGTAAAACTTACTGTATTTTTAGATTCTTGGATTCTTTTAGTGCCATCTGTAGCGCACACATCACATTCTTCACCATGCCATTACCTTACAGAAGTAGATGAAGAATAAGAAACTATTTTATCTAGGTCAGAAAGGGAATATGCTGAGAAAACTCCTTTGTGAAGGGAGAAATCAAGCCATGGCACAACCTTAGGGAACACAAGATGCAATAATTTAGATATTCTTTTAATATTAAAGATTTTAGTAACAGCATGTCAGGATCATATATCAACTGATGCTGATGATATTGCTGGCTTAAAAAAATTCTTGCCTCAGCTTTAGGCAATTTAAGAAACATTTTTGGTGTCTTGCTTCTCTGATGCCTGATGGCCAAATCCTGCTCCCTCTGTCTGTTGGGGCGCTCTTCAAGAATTGGTACCTTTTGCTGTGTGATTAAGACCTACAGGATTTGGCCCTGAGAACCTTAGGCTGCGCGTGCAAAGGTTTCCTAGGTCTGAGCAAGGAAATTTTGGGTTGTTGGTTTGTTTTTTTTTTTCCTTTAGCTTTCTTCCTAAGTGCAGCAAGAATTCAGAGGGAATGAAAATAAAATTTCTGTGGAATTTTCTTGAAGCAGAGGGGAGAGTTGTGCTTGCACAGGGCTTGACAGCTCTTGACAGTGCTGCAGAAAATGCAAACATGCTGCAGAGCAGCCGGGGCTGTGTACCGTAGAGTGTGAGTGCCCTCTGCTGCTCTTGGACACGCTGTACAGGCCGGGAAAGCTTGCTTTTGTTTTATTATATTTAACAAAGGTAAAACCTTCAAAAAAAGATGTTTACGCTTGTGATGCACAGTGAATGAATACTGGTTGCACCAGATCTTTTTAAGGAATGGGCTATATTCTAAGCTCAGTTAGAGTTAGTGGTGTCATCAGTCAGTGAAATTGACTGAATTGACACCTACTGTAAATGTCATAGTATTTTAATGAACATTTACAGTGGTGAGTAATTTCCAGAGCTGTAATAACAAACTCTGTGAATAATTCCAGTATCTATATGTGAATAAAGTGAAATGCTTTGAAGTACTTAAAGTAAATTTTAATATATTCCCTTAGTGCTCAGGTCATTTATGGTCATAGTTCCTAACTCATTTATTTATAACAGAACTTAAAGGGGGGGGGGGGAAGTTTCCCAGGTGGAGCTTCTACAAAATCTAGCAAATCTGTTTTAAACAAAGTATTTTAGCTATTAAGTATTCATATTATTTTGTGCTTCTCCATAAAACTTATACTGACAGCAGCTTTTATGGAATACTAATATTCTCTCACACCCATTACATATCTAAAGCTACTAATTACAAATCACATTTTACACAAGCTTTGAAAGAAAGCTCCAATGCTTTGTAGAATATTCTTTTAAATAGCCTAGTACAATATTAAATAATCATTAGACAAAGATTATTATAAAATCAGGCTGCCAAATTACTGACTTTGTGTTTTCTGTGGCCCTAATCCTTCATTTCTTCCTCAAGCAAAACTCCCACTGATTTGAAGAACATAAGATTTAGGTCTATCGCAGCAAAGTGGAACATCCGTATGAACTACATTGTAGCTGGATATAGTATTTCACTATTATCTAGAAATCAGATGCAGATTGTATATTGTGAACCTGCAACTGGGAAACTTCACGGCTCTTTGCAAAGTGGACTGAGGACATAAATAAGATCTAGTGTCTTCACAGTTATACTTGTGAATGTCAGCTGGAAACAATTTTAAAGTGAATTCCAGGTTTACAGTAAACAGCATATTGAAATCTGCTGTAAAAGACAGTTCTCCAGCTCTAGGGCAGCTGCTTCCATGGGACCCATGGAAAAATGCAGCCTGTGGTACACTGTACTGAACCGAAGCAGATTACATGGTATCTCATGGTGACCTCTTTTGATTCACTAAAAATGCCTACATCCTTTTTTTGTCCCAAGTTCAGCAGTATTCCGGATAGAGCCTTAAGCAATTTAAAGCATCACCATGAAATTAATGCTGTGAAAAATCAATACAACTGTAATTTAACGCCACGCAAGTTAGCTCAAAGTGAATGTGCTGTAGAATTGACTGGAAGGAGCATCCCACAAGTAATGCAGGTGGCACAATACATCTGTGCCTCCTGACACCTCCGTTCAAATATGTGTTTGTTTTGTTGGCTCAGATTGTTTTTTTTTTTCATGCTCCCCACAATGATGTAAATCAGAACTAATTTAGTAGTCCCTACACAAGAAATGTGTATTGCAAAGGTCTGCAAATCAGGACTGTAGTGCCTTTGACAAAGCCGTGTGTGGTAAATTAACGCACAGATATATCTTCCCTGTATCTTCTTCTGCTCCATGCTATTGTTCTTTTGCTTCCACAGGATTGAGACTCACCTCAAATCTTGAAGATAAATCAAATTCATAACCCTAAGTGGATATGCAATTCCATAGAGAACAAGCCTGACAAAGGCAGTGGGGCTAATACAATTGTAAGACAGCCGACTAGCCTAGGGGTTTCCTTTAATCTTACTTCTACTGCAATCAGACATTGGCACAAATTCAGACCTGGTACAGGCAGGAGCTCTTGAGAACTACATGAGATCGTGGGCTAATGAGACTGCTCTTAGCACTGCTCACTAAGTTCATGGGGAATGTCAACGCTTCCTGCCCTAGGAGGTTGCAAAGAAAGATGCAAATCCATGGCCAAGTTGAAGGCTGGGATGAAACTTGAATGAATGACGTTCAAGCAAGGTCTGTACTGAGAACTGGCTGAAAACAGGAAATACTGTGATCTTGGATGTCAGCATTTCTTGTGCGCTGGTAGGTGAGCAAGCACAAGCATGGAAGAGAAGTAGTATCTTATCTTAAAACTACTGTGGTTTTTACTTCCAGTAGCGTAGCTGGTAACTGAGTCTTCTTCATAATGCAAGTGAATTCTGTCTGCTTGGATAGTAGATCCTTAGACCAGATCTCTTCATCTCATGTCTTACACAGTCAGAATTTTAAGAGCAAAACTTAAAACTGAAATAGTTTCTTGAGCATTGGGATTTAGCCCTTCATCTGAAATACATGTCTGGATCTGGGCACTATTGAATAAGCTTGGCCTTCTTATAAACACCATTTCTCTTTTCTGTTTAAAAGCATCTCTACAGGGAGTCATGGGTGATCAGGGTTCCCAAGAGCTACCATAATACTATGCCATGAATTATCTAGTGAACTGCCTATTGTTTAAACACCTTCCCCTTCAATTCTGCCACCCCTCCTAGCACCTCATTTTCGGCTATGAAGGCTGGGGAGTAGCTCTCACAAAAGCTGCTGAGAATATGATTCTGTGAAATATCAGAGGTGGTTTTTAAGAGTGCATGTCGCTCAGTGTCACATAGTACGATAAACCTTTCATGTAGGATCTATCACATAGTGTGTCTGACGTTGATTTACAAGCTGTTAATATATTACTGCTCTGGAACTGGAGAGGGTAAAGCAAATAAACTAGCTTAAGCTGAGCCTCAAAATGAGAAATAGTTGTTGCCTCTACTGTTACCAACTTTGTTGCCATTTTGATGCCTCACTCACAAAACTAAGGAGGTGGCAGACTACTGTTCCTGTTTTCCTTAATGTCAGTTTTCTTTTATGTGTTTCCTTTTAGAAAAATGGGGTTTGAGCAGTCAGAAAAGATGGTCTTGTAACTCTACAAAATTGTAGCTTTATTAACTTACTGCAAGTTGTTACAAGAAGAATTAAAGAAACTCAGAGTTCTGTGCAGATATTGGAATGAAATCTGTACTTCTGCAGGAACATCTACACCGATCTGAAAAAGTTAGCATGGCACAGGGTAACTGTTTGCTAGAATGCTTTCAAAAAATAACGTCAAGCCAGAAATTAAGTACCAATTCTGGTTAGTAAGCTCTGTACCTTTCCTGTCTTCCACACAAACCCATGAGCTACAGCTTTAGTAAGTCCATCTATATTACCCCTTTCTGCATTTCTTCCTGCCCCAATGCCTTGCAAAGACCAAATTCAGAAAACTCACTTCACAACTCTTTATCAGCCGGCTTGTTTCTCTGCATCAATTAGTTTCAGGTTATGTCCATGTGGGATGGCCCCATCCCAACCCAACGATTATGCATGCTACCTTTTCCTAGATGGAAAGCATGTGTAGTCTTCTGTCTCCCTGACTCTTTTCTGGTGCAGGGATATTGTTTGACAGGCTCTCCTCCATCTTGAGATTCCTTCTGAAATTGTCAGTCTGGGTTGCTCAGCAGCTTTTGTCCTTTTATGTGGACAGCCTGGATATTTTAAATAGCTACGATAGAGAGGATACTTCTGCTGTAGAACTAGAAGCAATCTTGGTGACTGTGAAACCCAAGAAGCCAATAAGGCCTTATTTGGTCCAGGAGCCATATAGAATATTTTTGGCTGTTTAAGCACACCCCCCCGCCCCCCCCCGCAACTCTAGGCTAACAATGCAAATTTGTGAGGATAATTGTATATCAATTTCATATGCAGGTCCCTTTATTGAGAGGAAATATCAGAAATTAAACCTTGCAAGTATCCAGAAGCAATTATAAAATGAGTAGATTATAGTGGTAATACTGTAAATGGAAATTCACTGAAATGTCAAAGTACTTGCCATAAAATGTAGCAATAATATGATACTAAACACAACACAGAGAGCTTTCAAATATTAATACCTTTATTATTTTCTCTATTAATACTGATAAAGTTCAAACAATCATCACCAAGCTGATCAGGGGAATAATAATATCATTATCATCATCTGCTGGAGGGAGCTATAATGCTGCTGTCATTCTGTCCTACTGGAAGATCACTTACGAACCGAGTTAGATTCTGACATAAATCCCTGGAGGTAAATGACAGGACATTACAAGGCTCAGAGGATAATTGTAAACTTACATGCTAATGACTCAGACTTGTAAAGATACCAATCATCACAAAAATGGTAACAAATAGTAAATTAATTTTTCAGATTGCTTGGCACTGTCTGCTCAGGAAAAAAGTTCATTGTATTTGAAGGCTTAGTGAGCTTTGCTTGCTGTATTTATTCTACTATTATTTCCTTTATAGTGATCTGTACATAATGCCACCCCTCATGGCTGGTTTATTTAATGACCTAATCAGCAGGCAATTCCTGGAGATTTAACAGGATGGATATGCCTTTTCCTGCAGAAATGCTTGCTTTGCAGAGGAGGCTTCTGAGCTACTCAGACCAAGAGACGTCTGGCAGATGCAGATTGGTGCATAACTTGAATGTGTTCTGCAATCTGTAGCCACTACTCTATCACGCTGGGTCATGTTGAGGCTCTCTCAAAATCTATGCGTACGTCTACATATAGCTTTGCCGCCACAACCAGGGTAAATAATATCAGCATCTAATGTGGAAATTCTGAGCCAGGTCCTGCCTCTGTTTATGTGTACGGTACCTAATTTTAATCTTCGGTATGTCCATATATTTTCATATGTCTAAATTCTGCTCTCACATTCACCGCCATGAATCTGTCACATCTTACTGACTGCTGAGAGGACGTAACTTTGTCATCTGCTGAGCACTCTGCTTTTCATCAAAACGTATACCCTGTGCTTCTCTTTAAAACAGTGTGTCACAAGAGACACTGAAGGCGTATGCTTCATATTAAGCATGCATGCAAGCGCTCTCTTGGATTGGGAGCACAGCGCTTGCCTTCTTGTGGGAACAGAGCTGTGCAGGTAAAAGCAGAAATTAGTCCTTCTATTTCTTGAGGCCACACAAAGAACACAATATGACCTTCTTTGTTAGTTATTTAATGTATGTGTGTGTTTATGGGAGATTTTGTTACGATGTTTATGTCCTTTTTCTTACTGTGTTTATGTTTATGTAAGTCGGTCATTAAAAAATGTGGAGAACAGAGTACAACTAGTCCTATTATTTCCTTCTTCAAAATTTTGCATTGATACACTAATTTGTTTTGTTTTGTATGAGCTACCAAGATCTGCCAAAGTAAGTCACATCAATGACTGATTTTATTAAAATTAACTGTATCAAAATAAGATATTTACATTTAAGAGGGGATGCATATATATAAACCATTGTATTACTTAAAGTTATAGATACTTCTAGAGGAGCACATTTCAGGTATCAGGTTTAACATCAGGGGCATTTCTAGCTGCTAAGGATGGGTTGAGGAGTAACAGGGCCTCAGGCAACGCCGTGGGCCACATTTGTTGTAAGTGATGGTGTTCATTTCTGTTGCATTGTGGAGGAATCTGTTGCTGATCATGTGCTTCATCGGTATGTTTTTAAAGTTATTTTTGTTTTAGAAACAACAACAAAAAAAGAATTTGCAGAAGAGCAGCCTGTGCATTTAATTATAATACTGAATATTAATTAATAAAAAACATCAAAAATAAGTTGCTGGCTGCTGAATAATTAGGTATCTACACCCATCAGATCAAAGTATGTAAATGAACTACATTCTAATAAGCCCCACTGTTTAGCTCAGGAATGATAATGAATCTAATTTGCCTGCCTTAACATAGCCAAAGCCACTAACTATGTGATTTTCTTTTCTTTGTACATTTTTTTGAGTTGGTATAAAAATGAGATAATCAATAATGGGGGATAGTCTCCTGAGTGATTCCTGCTAATGCTAATGGGAGTTAATTGCTTATATTTACAAGAGACTGTGCAGTTCTGGCACCCCAGTGAATATAAATTACACAGCGGCAGAGACTGCACAGTGGGCTAAATCATCCCCACCCTTAGGAGGAGGAAGGTTATTTGGGGAAAACCATTTTATTCCTTCTGCAGCGCCTTGTCTTGCTGCTCACAGGAGGGTTTTGCTGGCCAGGCAAGAGCGGTCTCACGGGGCGTGTCACAAGGCTCCTCACTGGACCTGGGACCTGTGGAATGTGTCCTTGGTGCTCACAGTCCCTGGGAAGAAGACACATCTTGGGGGTTGGCAGTGCTGCTGTCCCCTACCAGCACACTGCTGCTTTGTGTGGCTTTAGAGATGGCAATGCAAGGCTTGCTGTGCCAGGAGGAGCCAGCTTTGGGATTCCTCCTACTTTTCTGGCATCAGATGGATTTGGCTGTCCCAGCTTCAGACTCCGCTGTGTTTCTTTCAGCTCTCTGCTGAATAACCACAGAAAAGGGAATAGCATCTTGTCTGTGCTCCCACACCTTACCTGTCCCCATGTTTCACTTGCGTTTTGTCCTCCTCTTCACTTCCTTGCAGGAGCTCCAGGGCACAAATGAAAACTCTGCCACAGACTGTTGGCACCAGAAAGTCCCTGAAATCACTGGCACAGGGCAAGGAGCAGCTGTGGGGTTTCATGTACCCTTTGTTGTGTTGGCATCTGCTTGCTGTGGTTCAGCGTTGAAGGGCTTGGAAAGTACAGCTGGAAGAATAGCATCAGCTCAGGGCATTTACAGCTCCTGAGGCTTCGTCAGGTGGGGTCGGGTAGTCACACAGTGCTGTGCTTTTCCTTCATCATCTGGGCAGTATTGCCTGGAGGAAGGTCCTAGCCAGAAGCTCTGGAAGTTAGTCTGGCACCTTGGAGGTGTCCCATGGTGAAACCAGTCTCTGCTGGGTGACTGCTGTTTCCCTCTTTGCTGGCACAGGCATGGTGCTAATGAGGGGAAACTGAGTTTTTAATGTGATTAGAAGTTTGTCAGATCCTGGTTTGAAGGGCTGTGGAGAGACACTGGATTGTTAATTCTACTATTAATGTTATGTAGAACTGAAACTCTGCCACTTCATTTCTTAGTCTCCGAACATCCTAGTTAAATTAAATTGGCCTGACATGCCTTTATCCATTTTTAAACAAGAAACAAGACAAAACAAACAAAAGCTATCACAGTTTAGCTGAGTCTGTGAAAAGTGCTGTGTTATCTTAGCTACAAAAAAACCCGTAGACTTATTTGAAGATGAAATTTTGCATATTGTTAGTCTATAATTTAGGCACTTCAGGATTTAAAAAATTATATGTCTGAGTTATTTACAGCAGAAGAGAGGGAGTTGTGCGTACAGATTAGCTTCTTGTCATCATGTTTTTAAGTCTGTAATAGGCATAATGGAGTCAGCTGTACAATGGTAATTTGTAAAGCCCCATTGATTTCAATGAAAGTCCAATGAGGATGGTTAAAGGTATTGGGAGGGCTGGTGCTTCCAAATGAAGAGAGATTAAAAAGGCCAATATTAGCAAAAGGAACAAGTAGTAATGAATGGGATTAGATAGAAGGCTTACGATACAGAAGTCCAGGCATAGGTTAGCTGATCACCATAGCGAAATCTTCTCCCTGTATTTAAACAGAACTCAAAGGTTTTGTGCTTCTGTTTAAGGTATTTGACTCATAAATACATGTTTTCTTTTCTTATGAGCTGCGTTTCAAACTGATGTTCACATCTGCCCACTGCTTTTTAGGTCATTCATTACTCACATTTTTTATCAAATGAGCAGGAAAGGATGAGTGCTGTGAGCACCAGGCATGTGTGGATGATGCCTGCCTGAGCTAGGAACAGGAGCAGTGCCAAAGGAGCGAGTGTAGAAATGACCTGTTTTCAGTTGCTCACAGCTTTGCCAAACCTGAACTGCTTGAGCAGAAGTTGTCTGCTCCGGCTGTCTCCCTTAAGCTCGAACTTTTGGAAAGCTTTGTCTAAAGTGATCCAGCTGTTTACAAAGATGAGGCTAGGAAGAAATACAGGGTGACCTTTTCGTTGGATACCTCAGGAAGCCACCCATGTGTACTGGTGGACAGGCAGTTTGTGCATTGGGGATGCCACCAAGGGGTTCTAGATTTGTCTGCCCTGAGAACCAGCCTTGGCTAAAGGAAATTTTTGAAGCTCAGTGTGAGTCAAGAGTAGAAGTTAAAAGTGCATTCAAGGACTCCCTTCACTACTGGGCATAGAGGAGTGGCAGGACAACAGTTCATGCAGTGAATTAGTGTCCTGCTGTCCGGTTGCTCACTCAATGCCTGACGCTTCCCGGCTCAGCTGTTCTCCCTCTAGCACGCTGCACTGAGGCTGCTTTTGAGCTCCCAGTGGTGTGTGTTTAATAGTAGTGTCGCTGACATGACCTTCCTTCCCTGATCCAGTCAGCAGTAAGAGCTTGTCCTAGCCTTTCTCTGCTGCCTTAATATGTGTATTTGGCTTCTGCTGTGAGCAGCTTTGTTGGTCATAGTCTGAACTTGGCACTTCCTTTTGCTCAACATGAGCTGAACCGAGAGACTCACCAGCCCCTTTTTCTTTCAAGTTTTTCTTTCTAAACAAACACTTTCACATGAAGTCACTTCACAAAGTCCTCTCATTATTGCTAACTAAATCCTTTCCCAGAGGAATGTCCTGTTCCTGGGAAGGGAGGAGTGATGTTTTGCTGTGATATCTTTATGGCAGTATCTCAAGACTGTTCCAAACAGAAATTGTGTTCCTTTTACTCTTGTGTGAGGATCTCCCCCAAATATGACCAATGACAGCTTTCAGGAATCAGTTGTTAAGTGTCATCAAGGTGTAAGTCAGTGAAAAGATAACAACTTATTTACAAACAGGAGGTTCAGCATCATCAGAAACAAGAGTATCAGCAGTAAGGACCTGGAGTTGTCAGTTCTGTGATACATTGCCATTTTGCTGTCTTCGTTAGTATTCAGCATTTAATTTTTATAAGTATCCAGCATCTTACTACTTCTATTAAAAATGGTTTTCTGACGTTCAATGATGTTCTATGCTTACATGAGAATTTTAAGTAAATGAAGACAATTTCTGTTTTTTTAAGGGCTAGTGTATGGAAGGCACTTCATGTTCATTTTATATCATGCTAGAGAAGAGTTCTTCTTAGACATTTGCAGGACTATTTTGTTATTCTCCTTTAATTCCTCTCTTGAAACTCTGTTGTGACAGGACGTTACGCATAAACTTAACAGCAGCTAGGCAGCTGGTGTGCAGAGACCTCTGCCCATCAAGCTGACCAGTATTATCACAGTGGACTTTTTTTAGCTTTTTCCTGTTTGTCTGTATGTAATCACATACTGTGCCTTGCCCTACATTTCAGTTACAAGCACTCTTTAAGGTGTTCTGTGTTTGTGTGACACCTAGCATAATGAAGTTTTGACTGAGGATTTAGATCCTGTACAATTGTTACTAGCAAGTGTCATAAACATACATGTATGTGTATGTATGTATACAAATATACACATATATATGTATGTACATGCGTGGGGGGCAGGGGGGTGTAGGAAGGGTTTTCAAAATGGTTAGTAAGAGATACCACAGGAGATGTCATTTAAAAACTTCCTTGCACCCCTTCAGTTTTTCTTTGTAGGGACATTTCATCCTTTAATGATAATAATGATTAAAAATCTTATATATAAGTAAGCATAGCTCTCTTCTGTTCACTAAGGAGTCAAAAACTTTCTTTCTTTCTGTAAATCATGGGTTTTCTAGATGAGCATGGTGACGTTAAGCCGAGTGAACTGTCCTGAAGTGCTAGAAACAATTTCTTTCATATCAGCTTGTCGTCATTTGTTACTGTTCTCATCAGCGGCTGAGGTACAGAAAGTTTTATGTCTGGCATTGAACATGAAAAGATAGCAATCCTGCCAAGGAACAAAAAGAAATATCAAGATTCATTTCAAGGTGTTCCATGTCTCTGCATTTTGAGGACTAAAACCGTCAAAGCAGCTAAATAGTTATGTCAGTGCTACTTAAATTGAAGCAGTTTTACATGACTGAGCTATAGGCTTTTTCTATAGAAGGTCTGAATCACCAAACACCTCATTTTTAGCAGCAGTGTTAACAATAAAAATAATACTTCATTATCTTTGTAGATAGTCAAGTGTATCTAGATTGCTTTTAAATTCCAACTTCGCTTTTGTAAATCGTGTTATGAATAAGGTATGCAACAATGCATCCACTGAAATAATTGTATCCTCTGCTTTTAGGAAGCAGAGAGGTATTTGGGGAAATATATTTGTATGTAAATTGCTTCTTTTTAGTTAGGAGGCATATTTATTTTAAAAAAGATTCTGAACGTCCCGTAAGACTGCAGACGTTTTGTGGCCGTCTTTTGCATTTGATGTGTAGGGCATGCATCAAACTCCACACCTCTGTGCATCGAGACAACTGCCTTGTTTGCTAAGACTGTAAAATGAATTTGAAAGATATTATATAGCTCTGCATATTAGTGAGTGGATATAAAGGGGATTAGAAAAGTGTGTTCATTCAGTCTTTCTCTTTCTGTCTTTATATACATAAACATAGTGGAGCCTCTGGGATGACACTTTTCTTTTATTGTAAATCTGTTGACTTAAATGGGGATAATGTGTAGAGAACTGACATTCAGATCAGAGATAGAGCATTAAGAAACTGATTTCTGTGTGGTTGAGCCCGGACATAAGTGCAGTTTTTCAATCCAAAGTGTATTTTATTGCGAACTATGTTCTTATACTTGAAAGTAATGTGAGCTCTTTATCTGACATTGACAGTCCTAGTGTAGGATTTCAGTAGAAGAACATCTCAATTTCATCAGTTAGACTGACACAAGTGTCAAAGCCATGATCTATTCTCACATTTACACACATCTTTCCTTTTTGATTTGGTTTATCTGGGAAAAAAGTGCCAGATCTTTAGATGTGAAGCGTAAGTTGCAGCAGATGGGCTCAGTTCCAGAGTACAGAAACTGGTTCTTTGGTTTTTGTATTTTAGCTCATTCTCTATATTTCCAGGTATAGGCTGAGACATAACGTTTCCTAGCTAAAAGGAATAGAAGAAAGAAAAGTTGAGTAAGAAATTTAGAGTTATTTCCCCAAAACTTCCTCTGGTTGCTCATTGTAATAATGCCAAAGTCCCAGACATTTTCCATATCTATGAAGTCATACTGAGTGCTGCCCAGCTGTGTGTCAGGTATACCTGTTTTGCAGAGAGGGGGCTCCTTTTTTTTTTTTTTTTTTTTTTTTGGCAAACCCACAGTTTAGTGTAGGACAGTATTACACTCTGTTATGTGAGACTCTGGTATACCTGTGGCACTTCAGTTTTCTCAAAATCACACCTTTGGGGCCTGATCCAAAGCCTGATAGTTGACTTCAGGCTCTTCATTGATACCAAAGACATTTGGATAGGGACTTCCGGCTCATTCAAAGTCTTAGCAGCATCAGAGAGCTACACCAGTGAGACCAACAGTGCAAATTATTTTGCAGATGGGGCCCGTCCATTTTTATCAAGTGAAAAATCAAACAATGCAGTTAAAATCCTGAAACCTTCCTTGCACCAGAGCTCCAATTATCACCGCAGTAAGCTACAGCTAGAAGGTCTGCTCATATAGCCCCAGAGAGAAATGCAGTGTTTTTACAGACAGCCCTGCAGTTGGCTAGGTGTCGTATACCCGTTAAGTTCTTCAGAGCACATAACAAAATGATCTGGGAAAGTGTTTCTTTAGTGAGTCAAACCTTAAGACTGCATTAGGCAACTTGCAAGATGAATGCAAGAAGTGCCACAGCACGGAAACATAGGAAGCTTAAAGAATCCTACAGGGAACTGGTTAAAATCTACTTCACTTGAGTGGCCAGCCTAAGAGTACGAAGAGGTCAATATATCCATAATTATTATTACAATTTTCTGTTTAAAATATGCCAAGTTCTTTAGGAAAAAAAAAGTTTCTTTAAAAAAGCCTTTTAAATTACAGCTTCAAAGCATTAACTTGTCTAGTAGCTTCCTAATTTCCCCAAGGATCTAAGAAATAGGCATTAGGATTCCTGGAACAAGACAAAGACTTTTAAAATTCTAGATTTTTAATATACAAGCATTTTTTATACATTACTGAAATGGAGAAGCTAATTTTGTGTGACTTCTACTAACTAGTTACTGGAGCCCATACAAAAGTACTGGTGGTTATAAGGAGCATATGCTATATTTTCATCTCCAGACTACCCTTTAGCATTTGGAAGAAACAAACATAATTCCCTTTTGTGTGTCTCTTTGGAAAAATGTGCTGCTACTGGAGAAGAATGGCTTCTATTCCTGAATTTGGAAAGTTGTACAAGTTGTAAATAATGCCCATCTTATTTTTTTAACGTATTTATTTTCTATGGCAAACAAATGAAGTATACTTCATGATGGTGACAATAAAGGAAACATTACTGATCCATTATGCAGCCCTTCAGGTAATTAATTTTAGCATAGCAAGTAAATAATTCTCCCAACAGCCTTATGAACTTTCTAGATAAGTATTATCTTTCCAAGGGTAAGTCACTGGCAGCATCAGTATTAAAAGAATGGGATGCTGAGTTCTAATATTCTTCCTTATTTAAGCAGGGCAAGTTGGCATATGTATGTGATAACTGTTCATAATGTCAGTCCAAGAAGTTTATTGTGCCAAATGACACATCATGTGGTAACCACATTGTACTTGCCCCTACTTCAAATTCACAAGAAGTAGTAAAATTAGGAATGGTGCAATACCTTTCCATCAGAGAATATTCAGTGGCACACAAGGATCATATATGCCTGTAGGTAAGTGAAACAGTGTTTATCAGAAGAACTGTTGTATCCTGAAGAGCTAAACTAATGACCTCTCACAAAAGTAGCCTTTCTGACTTCACTGTAGTTATTTTTACTGGCATGAACCAGATCAGAAGTTGGGTGTCATAACAAGAGATGGATCTGTTAGTTGAACAGAAGCAAGTGCTATTAGGGATGGGTGCAATAAAAGTTGGCCAAAATGATCAGATCCATATGGGTTTATAATCTACCAGTGGGTCACTAGCTCTTTTCACATCTACCATATGTGAAGAAGACAGCAAAATCACAAGGAGTTTATTCTGCAGGAAAGAAGTGAAGAATGCAGTGCTGTAAAGAACTGAGTCCAACATGGGAAATTCTGTGCCAGACCTCATAATGACAGACAAAATGATCACAGAACTAAAAATTAATGGCTGGTTTGGTGTAGGTTATCATAACTTGATTACATATACCATGTGTAAACAGAGTAAAGTTTCAGCAGTAATATTATCTTGTATTTTAAAAGGGCTGCTATTAAGGAAGCTGAAAATTGTTCTGAGCCAGTCATCCAGGCAGAAGAGCGTAAACAGAAAAGGCAATTGTGAAAAGGTAAAAACTTTCAGTAGGATCTCTCAAAAGCCACAAAGGCCCAGTGGAGAAGAGCCTTTCCTATTTATAAAGCAGTCTGGCTTAGACAAGAGAAAGCAGATGCAAACAAATGGAAAAGGGAAATCAGTTAGCTAGTGTAAACTGTAGGAATTACAGAAAATGGATAAGGGAAATGAGAACATAATGAGAAGCTTGGAACAATCAGGGATGAGGGTATTAGGAAAAGGGAAAATTTAACAGGGGCACTGAGTCATCACAGCATCTAAGTGGAAGAATTCTCCATATAGAATAAAGAGGCTGCCGTTTCCAGTAAGTATTTTTGTTCTGTATTTAAGCAGGAGAATGGCCATGTGGTCAGACCAAGCAGTGGTAATGAAATACTTCCCATCCCAACCATAATTCAAGAGAATATTAATCAGGAGTTTCTCAGTGTGGAATGGCAGGATATAACATGTATCTCTGGGTTTGTTGTGGATAATCAGGCAGATGTGAGCTCTGAGGAGACACCGTGACCAAAAGGGCTAATGAGATTTTTGAATTAATATAAAGGGAAATTTCAAGAGAATGAGAGAGGTTCTGCTAACTCTGGTTTTGGCACTAGTGTGACTGCTGCTGGCATATTCCTTCTATGCAGTTCTCCTCTCCATAATTCAAGAGGATACTGACAACTGGAGAGTGTTCAGAGAATAATGACAAGAGTGATTAAAGTATTGGAAATAATGCCTCAGCAAGGAGAGAGACAGGGACTCAAGGAGCTTGTCCTTGTACGTACAGTCTTTCCGACTCCTCAGAGCACCCTACTTCTCATCTCGTACTTGGTAGTGGAATTACGGGAGCTGGTAATGACTCTGTTCCACCAGGGCATTGTCTTAGCTTGGCACTGAGAAGGGGAACTCTAGCTGTTTCTCAGCTATAAAGGTCAATGCAATTCCTGCCTTTAGAGCTTCCCTCCGTGTCGTGAGGAAGTGTCAAAATGAACCCAGTAGAGCTGGAGTTAGTCAGGATTAAATCACTCCTGTATTTTTTCTCAAGGCATTTCATTTTCAGAGTTGAATCTACTGAAATACATAGGAAACAATGGTTACTGTCCTTACGATGTGTTATCTGTGTGGCTACAGGGACAGCACGCACCTCAACTTTGTGCTGTATTGGACTTCTGTTCATTTGTACCATGTTAAGTTCCCAGAGTAAAGGCATTGTTCATTGGACATTTAATTTAAAATGGTTTGTTTGAAAGGACATTGTTTCCAAGGCCAGTGTTTTAGGCCTTTATGTAAATGCTGAATAACTTTTATCAAAAGAAGAAAAAGAAGAAAATAATTATAGCCATATTATTATATGTAATTTAAATGTTGGCCTTAATGGAGTACACTGTAATAGAACTTTTCAAGGTAAAATGTGTCCTGATTAAAAGGCATTATAACCTCTGCATCTGCTTTTTTTAATAACACTGTATTAAACCCTACATACAGTGTGGTATTTTTGTGATCTTACACCACTTATATGAAAAGCTTTAGTAAAGTGCTTATCCTAATGGGAAGCTCAAAATTTTATCTCTAGAGATGTTGCAACAACTCAAAGAATAGGCTTTACTGATGTCCTTGTTTTGGGATGGTTTGGGCTATAGTTTGTTTACATCTATTTCTATACAATCAGATATGAAATGTAAAAAAATAATAAAAAAATAAGGCTATACAAGTTACTCATTTGAAAAGTTAAAGGCTAATACTAGAGTGAAATCTATACAATTATGTAGAAAAGATTTGCTTTATTTTTAAGATGTGAATTAGAAGATCATACCTATTATTTTTCTTCAAAAATATGGAAACATTTAAAGAATATTGATATAATAGGTATTAATAGTCTGAAGTACCTTTGATACAGTTTATCTTTTCATGACAATAATTTGAGATCATTTCATTACCTCCTATTTCAAGAAGTGTCCTTGGGACCCATAGATTTCAAAACTGTGTGGTAAAGAAATGTGTGTAACATTAATTACTCTAGAAAAAAAATTAATCAGTTCTTTTCAGGCATTTTAAAAGACTTTGTTATTAAATTAGTTACAAGCTACAAAATACTATGAGAAAGAAAAGAAAAGATGTTATTGTTGGTTCAGTGGCTGATGACAGCAATTGAGAATCTGGTGAAATGGATTTGCACAAAACTGTGATTTCTTAACTGCTGTTTCAATAATATGGAACACTGGATTCTGAGAAAACATGGGAAAAGAATAGGAAATTGCCACATAAACTAAACAAAATATTCTGTTGAAGTACAGTCTCCCAGAGTAAACAGTCATTACTGTAAGAATGGAGAAGCAATCACATCAGTTAAGTGGTTTGCACTTGTCAGTTCTCCTTGTATTTTCCATCCTCAGCTTTAACTGGGCTGATGGACTCCTGCTACAAGAGGGGACATAAGCAATGAAATGCACTGAAGGAAGCAGCATGTAGAGGAAAAAAGTGTCAGAAAAGACTGCAGAAAAATATGCAAGTTCAGCTTCTTACTCCAGGGAAAAGCATCATATTTAGCTCTCTTAATAAGAACTGTAGCCGTATTTCAATTTAGAAACATTTATTTTCTTTAAAAAATGTTACACAAGTGTCCTGGTTTCAGCTGGGATAGAGTTAATTGTCTTCCTAGTAGCTGGTACAGTGCTATGTTTTGAGTTCAGTATGCGAAGAATGTTGATAACACTGATGTTTTCAGTTGTTGCTCAGTAATGTTTAGTCTAAAGTCAAGGATTTTTCAGCTTCTCATGCCCAGCCAGCGAGAAAGCTGGAGGGGCACAAGAAGTTGGCACAGGACACAGCCAGGGCACCTGACCCGAACTGGCCAAAGGGGTATTCCATACCATGGGACGTCCCATCTAGTATAGGAACTGGGGGGATTGGGGGCGGGGGATCACCACTCAGGGATTAACTGGGCATCGAGCAGCGGGTTGTGAGCAATCGCACTGTGCATCATTTGTACATTCCAATCCTTTTATCATTACTGTTGTCATTTTATTAGTGTTATCATTATCATCATTAGTTTCTTCTTTTTATATTCTATTAAACCGTTCTTACCTCAACCCACGAGTTTTATTTCTTTTCCCAATTTTGTCCCTCATCCCGCTGGCAGGGGGGGCGGGGGGGGGGGAATGAGTGAGGTGCTTAGTTGCTGGCTGGGGTTAAACCACGACAGCAAGTGATGTGCTTTGCCATTTTTAAATCATTCTATTCATTTATGTGGGGGAAAAAAAAAGAAGAGTTTTGTTTCCTGGATGAAAGCATAGCTCAATATTTAATTTCTGGTTTTATTTTGATGCATATTTTAATATTCTGACCATAGATCTGAGACATATGATGCACATATATGAGGAAATCTTTTCCACCCTCTGATATACATGTGAGTCTGGAAAGCGCCTGAATTTTCCATAGTCTCATACACTCCATTGCAAGTTTCTGCTCCGGAGTCTTGGAAGTTTTAAAGCTGACTTGGTTGCTATCATTTTGTACACTTTATTCTAGTACTCTCTAAATGGCACCTTCTCTTTTGTGTTTCATGACAGAATAATCCACAGAGTCAGAGCTCACCCCTAGCAGACATCAGGATGCCCAGGGCCTGTCACCTCTCTGATGCAAACCTGTTGCACAGCCTAGCCCTTTCCTAGGACTAGCATTAAGTCCTGCAGCGTCGGTGTTGGTTTCTTTGCTGGTCCAAAGCTTAAATATCAACAGCTTTGGTACTATCTGTGGCAGAAAAACTGCAGTGTAGCTCTCTGGTTCTCCTCAGAGGGCATTGAACACTGCCCAGAGGGAAAAATCCTAACTGCAGGATTTGCATCCTGCATATACAGGAATTGGTCTTCTGAGACAGGAGCAGAAAGGGGTTTTGTGGGAGTCCCTCTATTTCCTTCAGGTGGTTTGCAGGGACTGCCACTGTCCTGGCCAATATGAAGAAACCAAATAACAAGGAAAAAAAAATATTTCCTGTCTAGTAGGCAGGAATTAAACCAGGTTGTAATTGGATGAGGGTGTGGGTGAGGTTCACATTTTTTTAGCAGCCAGGAGTTTGCTGGGGAGCTCAGCTTCCTCCGGGCTGGGAGGCAGTGGGAAGCTCCTGTGCTGTTTCTAGCAGAGATGGGCGGCAGACATTTTCCTCCCCACAATAGACCTTTACTTCAATCCCAGCTGCAAGACTGGAGGGGGCCGTAGGTGTTCACATCTTCCTGCTGGCAAAGCGGGAGAGGCTAGGTGGATGAGAGTGGCAACAGGGGCTATAGAAGAAATTAGACAGATAAATATGAGTTTAAAGTCTCTAAATGAATCTGCAGGCATCCTGAACAGTGCAGTAATCCTGGGTAAGCTTTGCTCTTGGCAAACATTTATTCAATGGCCGTTTAATAGCTCCTGACTGACAGCAAGTCTGTAGTGTAATCTAAGTCATTCCCTCCCCCCCATCCGTCCATCACTCTGGAGAGAGCTTCTTCTCCTGCAAACTGCGAGGGAGAAAGGATATAACTGTTCTTTCTGGAAATTCCACTTGAACCAGAGTTCAAGGATAAATATTACCTCCCCTTGGATATGTTAACTATTTTTTAATGATGTGATCTGATATTTTAACAGTGTGCACAGTGCAGCAGAGCTTTGGGTTTGTTGTTTAAATATCTTTGATGGTATGTCATAACAAATTAGTTTCTAAATGTTGCCAATTTGGCAGACAAAGCTGATTATTTCCTGCAATCACACTGCATATGTGCACAAGATTATAATTAATGACCAGGGATGCCAAGCACACTTTAATAATGATCCTTCAGCATTTAAGGGACTGTTAGAGTTATTGGCGTTTGTGCCTTGTGTTGCAAAGGATAGGGGCAATGAATACTGATAGATCTATCAGTGTCATAGAATCCAATAGTTTCCTGATTTTTCTTATAAATTGGAGGATTCACTGGGAGTTATTGACAAAGCAGCTGCAGTGAATATTAACAGTGTTTGTGCTGTTTTCACTGAAGCAGTACGAACTCCTAATTAGATTGGAATTGCTCTTTTGGCAACTTTGCAAGCGGTTTTCCTTAGCATATTGTCCATTTTGTGTAAGGATTACAAGGAAATCAGTGACAGATTTTTGAAGAGCACCTGAATGTCAAGACAGCGGAGGCTGGATCAGAATAAAAACTAAAGTGGAAAGGCATAGTGGATATTAAAAAAAAAAGGGTGGTAAAAAAAAAGCTTGTAATACGACCCAACAGAAATAGGACGTGGAACCAACTTCAGTGCTCTTTTCAGGATTCTCAAGGAAACATCTCTTTAGGGCTGTTCATGTGCACAGCACAAGAACTGTTATAACACTGTATTTGGGGCAATGAGCGGGTAATAAAAAAAAAACAAAACTACCAACTCAAATCCTTTGCTAACCTCTTTTCAGTGCCTCCCTACCCTACTTGCTCTAGATTTCTACTGTTGCATATAAGGACAGAGATAGTGGTTCTGATTTTTATTTCCTCTGTATGAATCAGTTGATATTGATACTGCCCTGGCACTGAAGGTTATCCTTTAAGTTTTAGAGGTGCTTGTGACATCTGCAGCAAAGGCAGCACAAAGTATGCCCTCAACTCAAAAAGCATCCTAAGGTATTTCTACCGCCTTAACCCTAGTGATGAAGTGGTGCATTTTGTCACTTTTCCATTGGAAACCTCACGTGGCATCTTCTTCAGCTTTCCTAAAAGGAAAGATGCAAGGAAGGAGAAGAGGTGAGGAATGGGACAGGGGACATGATGGAAGAAAATGTACCACATGAACCTTTTTGATAAATTCAACCCACAGTCTGCAAAAAGCAGTTACTAATGCTGACATGCATTATTACATAGTATGATTGGAAAAATCTAAATTTACTCTCTGGCTATCTGAAGCAGGGGTAGATTTCCTGAACGTTTCTGTACTTTCTGTGATCTCTCTGTGAAAATCCTGACCTGAGATCTGTTTTACTGGGATTGTCATCATTAAGGCAGACTTTGATCATAAAGCCAGAGTATGTCTCCACAACTTCTGTACACTGATTATGTTTATGCCTGTTAACATTCACCAAGATTCTCGATCCTCTACCTTGTAAGTAGACCGTGTTGAAATTGTCGACAGTAAATGTCTTCTTGTTGAAAACTTATATATCTTTTAAAATTGAAACTTTATGGATAATCTTTCAGCTATAGATATTTTCATCAATATTTCTGTAGATGTTTGGAACCAGTGGCTTGAAACTCAACTATTTAGTTTATTAAAAAGCCAGGTTTTAATAAAATGGTATAGTTCAAACTCTGGGAAAAAAACTTTAAAGTTTATCATAACTTACTTCTTGTCAACTTTGGGTTTGAAATTTTTTTTAGTCAGATCTAATTCTTCACCCCTAAATTTTCAATATGATTTGTGAATAGGATTCTGGGATTTTTTATTATTTTTTAAAAGTGAGCTTATTTTATTAAAGAAACTTTTAAAGAGGACAGACTTCAGCTCATTATTCTTTAGCAACTTGTCTTTTTAAGTAAGATTTTATGGAGACAGGCTTGCGGATTGATACGTATGCCTTAAATTAAAACCCAGCTACCTCAGATATCTATGAGGGAGCAATTTCCCAAGAAAGGGAAAGCTGTGTTGGTGCTGATACATCTCATTAAGTCCAAAGCACAAAGTTCCAGCCAACTGAAAGTTAAATTTTACTCTGACTCATGTAATTGAACAAAATTTAAGTGTGTGATAGTTTTTACAGACCAGGCAAGTACCTGAGAGGGAAGTGGAAGGAAATGTCCTAGTTCAGTGAGAATTAAACACTTCGGCTCTTTTGTGCAAGGCAGTGGTGGGACTGGCAGGAGGGGCTGGTATTTCTGGCTTTCAGTCCCAAGGTCAGGCAGTTTGCTCCTTTTGGTGGAAACTTCTGCTGAGTAAATGTTTATTTTGTATTTCATTGTGTTGCCTGATATGTGATGATTTTTGCACTTGGTTGTAATTATATGTGATGATCTTTATGCTAAGAATGCTGCAAGAACTGGAGATGGAGAAATGAATGGCACAGTTTTGTTGTGTGGTATCATAAATTAGGTTTGTTAAAGGAATTGTGAAAAGAAAAACCAGGGAGGACTTCTGTCCTGAGGACTCTTGCCAGTGTGGTAAATACTGGCACGTCTTTCAGTATAACCAGCAGATCAACGTAGATGTGAAGAGCTTTGTTTGAAAGTCTTCCAAGACGACTTGGATGCACACAGAGTGCGGATCCTTTGCTTCTCTCAGTACTGCAAACTGCGGGTCTGAATAGTTTTGGTCGGGTGCTTCTGAAACAGAATAGTTGCCAATTTTTACTTAAAATAAAGAAAAAGTCTCCTCTCACTGTGAAGGTCTAAAGAGACTAGTATTGCCAGAAAACAAAGTCCCCAGGGCTCAGGAGATCCAGATATCTCACAGCTTCTGCCTGTGCCCTTGGCCTTGGACAGTTCATCCTTGTGCAGCTCAGCTTTCCAGGCTGTGAGACAGGTTATAACAATATAGGGCACTGGGCAGTCAACATATTGCTGATATGTAAATCTACTGATAACGACCACTGCCTAAAAACATATGGTTATTATTCACTAATAAAAGGGAATTAAAATTTCCCTGGTGATAAAAATTGTAGAATGCAGTTATATTATGAGCAAGTAAGAATATAATTGAGGTCTGGTATAAACAGAGGTGCCAGCATATGAGCTGCTCCTGATATTGATCAATAACCATCTTTCACAGTAATTGTTTCAGTTTGTTTACTGCTGTGTATGTGAGTTATTGATCTTCTCTTTCTAGCTTCTTTGTGTTCTTCCAGTTTCTAATTTATTCTTGCTTTTTTCTCTTAGAGAGTTTAAATAAAAGCTTGAAAAGGATTATCAAACTGAGCCTTGAGAAGAGATTGTTTAAAGCCAGCATTCACCACCGCCCCCCCCCCCAATAAATCAATAGACCTGATGACCATTTCAGCTTATCAGTGAGCTGTCTAGTAAGGACAACAAATTAGAATAATTTATGCGCCATGATGAGAGGCTCAGCATGGAGCACAACTGCTCAGCATCACTCAGGATCAGGTCTCTGTATTCACTGTCTCTCTTCATGATGCAGTGGGGCTGATACTCAGAGCTTTGTGTATTTCAGTGGGGTTTATCTCTTCTCCAGACTTTCAGTGAAGAGGCAGAATGCCTAAAATGCTCAACTCAGGGCACTTTCTGAAACCTGATCGCTGGGACATGTGCAGCACTAGTGTTTTTAAAACCCAGGCAGTTCCTTCAGGTGTTTGGTAGTGAGCTGGATTTGCGGGCACTGTTCATTTTAGGCTAACAGGGAGCAGGGGCACCCCTTAGCTTCTGCCTGATCTAACACCTTCTCTCATTTTTGTGTGGAAAGGGGAAAGCAATGTCCATTCATGTGCCCAGGTTTCACTTTAGATTTTATGAAATAACATCCACACCTGAAATTCTACCCAAAATGCCTTTGGTTGCCACTATAGATCCTGAAGCATTGCAATAACCTGATGTGCTTCTTAATGGGTGGGAAGACACTCTTTTCTCTAGCTTCAGTTTGCAAATGATCTGGAGGGAGAACCCAGTGATGGTATAGTCCATTAGTCCAGTGTCAAAGTTATTGTAGCATGGCTAATGTGGCATACTCGCATTGTAAAAGTAGCAGATATGCTCAGCTTAATCAGCTGCAGTGCTGCCACCAGAATATCCAGAAATAACTTGGAATCAGGTGACTTATTCAATTTTCGAAACCCCCTGAGTGTATTTGTCTTATTTGTAACAATATTCACATAACCAAAGCTTTACTGCAAGGGAACAATCATGCTCTGTAGTTTCGCATCATGATGTAGTTTAATGTCTTTGCATGAAATGAGTTTACCCCTCCCTGAAGAGTTCAGTTTCCACGCTTCTTTTCACTCAGACCTCATTTCAGTGGAGCACATTCTTCTTATTGAGTTCCCCACTCACAGCTTCTGCACTGGGTTTGACATGCCCTTGGAGCCTTGGTGCCTTCTCAAGCTTCAGCAACTCCAGCAGCATCTCTAGGTGGATAGCCAGCCAGCCTCAAGGGCAACACCTGGGGCGACATTTTCTTTTGTCTTAGATCTGATGCAGTCTACAAACAACGATGATCCTTCTCATAACTAAACTTAAGAAATATCTGACATCATTATTCTTTTGACATGCTATCTAGTAGTATCTTTTTATTGTTGAATTTGAATGGAAATGCATTGCCCTACTATAGATACACAAACTTTTCCTTTGTCACACCTCTCTTCTTGCCTCAGCTGCATCCCTTGGGTTTATTTTGTGCCCTCCTACCTTGTTTCCCTGCCTTCTTCGCAGGCTGCTGCTTTAGCTGTCCCTTGGCCGCTTTCTCTGGCATTGTCCAGGACCACCTTCCTTCGAGGAAGGAGAGCACCTCAGAGAAGCACAGTATCCATGTGACTGCTAAGGCTGTTCATGTGTGCTAGCTTCATGATAAGGGAAAGGGGAGGGATGAGACACAGGGAGAAAGTGGGCTACCTGATCCCGTACCTCGTGGTTTCAGGGCAGCTGCATGAGCCTAACTGGTGAAAAATTTCTTTGGCATATGTGAGTGACAACGCCCTGAAAAGCAGAACATATTTAGATACATAAAAGAGGATTGAGGGGTCTTAAAGTTTTAACATGCTTGCCAATCAGATGATGAATACTCCCATCATGAGCTTTTTGCATTTATCTTCATAACTTTATCAAGACCTGATAGCAATAGCTTTAAGAGTGCCCCTTCTTCTCCTTTCCCCTCTTTCATCCCTATCAGCAGGTAGTAAAATGGCTTGTTTCCAGATAAGAAAAATATATGTCATATAAAATATCTGTGGTTTTCTAAATGGCTTGCACATCTCATTAACTTAATATTTTTTCCATTGGTCACTTTGGATTTATTACTTTCCAACCATAATTTTTTAAATTTAATTTTGACCTGGCATTACCCTAAAATTAAATTCTGATCTACCCTCCACCTAGAATGGTCTGGGGAGGAAGCCATTTTGCATTACATTATCATCCTATCAAATTTAACTAATTTAAAGGTGACATGAATAAAATATTCATTAAAAGTACAGTAACCGTTTGTCTGTGATCTTTAGCGATGTCCCCATTAACTTTCAGTTGACTCTCAGTTGAAAATAGCAACCTCTCTTTCTAAGCCTTTCTGGAACAACTTTGATTTACATGAAGAACGTAGCCTGTCTTCTTGCTCTCTTACTCATTATTTGTTAAACTTCCTTTTTATTGCCTGTCTCTGGGCTAAAATACTTCCCCTCATAGTAGTCTGAAGTACTGATGCACTGATGTATTAAAGCAAAAAGATATTATGACATTGTCGAGCTTCTTTTAACAATATAAAGAAAAATATTCCTGGGTGAATTCAGCAGCTGTTTAGGAGATTAAGTGTTTTCTATTTAGTTAAGCAACTTCTCACTGGTTGCCTTATTCTTGCATGCCTCCTTGCTCTTGACATTCACTGAGTCTTATGAGAAGATTACTGAAAATCATGAATTCATCGGTTCTCAGACCAAGCTGTCTGTCTGCCCACCCTTGAGTTCAAGGGCAGCAAAACTCTATTAAAACTGAGAGGTTTCAAATTTAAATTTATTAGTATTAGTATTTTCTTTTAATTATAAAAATTGATAAAAAGTAGACAGGCTTAAAGTCCATGTTGAAGGTTCTTATTTTGATCTGTGTCTCAGTGAGCAGTGACTTTCTTGAGCTTAGGGGCCCCTTCTTGCAGGAGCTGTGTCTGCATTGTGGCCCTGAATTTACCTTCTGTGAAGAGCAGAACAACGCCTTCCAACTCAGATTACTTACTGCTGATGATAAAGCAGTGTCTCATATTAAAAAAAGATAGTTACCAAAATTTGAGGTGATTTACCCTAAATTAATGAATAAACGCTACCAAATAAGTTGTGTTTGTTCCTTAGAACAGGAGTGCTACAAAAATGGATTTGTAATCTGTCACATTTGCAGATTTGTATAAAAAGGTACAGGAAGTTATCTTTCAGGTATACTCAAGGATTTTTTCTTGCACTTAAACAACAGTTACTACTGTGGTAAAATGATAATCTACGATCTTTGAAGTATAACTCCTTTATACTTTAAGGAGAGAAAATTCAGTATTATAACCAAGTCTTATACATATGAATAGCTCCGTCACTAGTTCTTATATTTGGTTCTGCACTAAGGAATTCAGCCAAGTTGAGATATTTTGCAGCTGTAATCAGAGAAGTACTGCATGCTGGGCTGGATTCTGAGATGTTGTAAATGGGGATAGCTCAGCCTCTGATGGAGCTGTGCTGATTTGTCCTGGGTAAAAATCCAGCACAATCTTTATAGTAGATAAAGAAAGAGGATATTCTTTTTCAGTTTTTGTTTTGTTTTGGTTTGGTTTGGTTTTAAATTGTAGATGGAAATACCTCATACAGAAGTTTATATTAAATAATTAACAAATAAAAATTCTGTTGGGCATTTTAAACTTGGTTTGTGGCTCATATGAAACACTGGACACTTAGAAATGCTCTATTCTCAAGTTACGGGTGCAGTGTTATAATGGTGAGATGAAATCATAAATAACTCTTCTGCACACTCTGTTTTTGCCTTATTGATTGTGAAATGATGGGATGATTTCAGGGGCTTTTTTCCGTAGAGATTGTCAGATAAAGGATTTTCCTTCTTTCCAAAGTTAATAACCAAAATCAGTTGATGCCACTGGGGTAGGGATGTGGTCCGTATTACAAATACTTGTCATTCTTCTTCCCCTTTAAAGTGTGAATACTCTGGATTCCTTTTAACTGAAAATCAACATTTCTTTCTTTTTCAGACCTTAGCACCTGAAACTTTTATGATTTATAAAGCCTTGAATTATTTTTAAAAGTAATTTTTAAAATCTGTTTATCTGTATATGTAATTTGAACAAAAATAGCAATAAGTTAATAATAGCAAAAATGATTCTTCACAGTCCAGTGTCCAAGCCTGAATTCTTACAACTCTCTAGCTGAGATCAGTGAAACAGATTCTTAGCTCTGTTCCCATAAGAGAAATTGGGGTAGTCTCAAGGAAGTCATAATGTTTTCACTCAGCATAGCTCAGTTGAGAAGCAGGCCCAGCCACCTCCTTAATATGCCTGAACAACAGGGAGAGTATTGAATGAAAGAACATGGTACAACGGGTGATATGTATTACTAGGTGATGGATTTTAATTGTGTTGTTTTTTCATTGTAGGAATACAATGATCACTGTTCGCACATTCCTAAGAAGCTATGGCCCCATTAGATATTTCTCATATTCATAGATAAATTGCTTATTTGTTTGCCAGTTCTCCAGTTTCTGCAATAATCAATACTAAAGCAGCCATGCAAAAGTAACAGCTATGTGCTGTTCAATAAGGCAAATGGTGTATTTCAGTCCAAAACATGAGCTACACTTTTAACTAATGGCTACTTTATGGACACATTCATTTCATATCATTATGTCTTGCAGTTGAGGCAGTGGACTTGAGTCTGATCCTGCCAGCGTTACTGGTGCTGGCCTCCCACATGTAGCAGACAAAAGATAGAGGGATTAGAGCCACATGCCCTGGCTGCAAAGCGAGGAGTCTCAGCAACCACAGGGTACAGTTGTTAAGTTTACTTAGTCCTAAAGACCTGTGCTAGAGAAAGAGGGAGCTGCAAAGCTCGTCCTCATGTATTGTCATGGTCTTGCTTAATGCTTTCAGCCAGGCTCAAATGTACACACAGGTCTGTAGTACTTGAGTGTCTTTCTGAGGATGCCCTTTGGTTTGTGTATATGGTGCTTACCTTGTCAATTTGCACAGGGGATAAGGAGAGCATGTCCTATGACAGGAATCACAGGGGGAATATCTGTGTCAGGGTTGGCCAAATCTTGTGCCCCTAAGAGTTGAAGACCAAAGTCTTTGTGTCGCTTTTCTATCTTCGTTGGGAGATAGAGGCCTGAGCTTACCTGATTCTTTTACAGGCTTACCAGAAGCTTTAAGATCATTTTAGTGATTTACACAAGCCTCATCCACAGTCAGAGATCTGTCATAGTAAAAAAAACCACCAACAAAAAAACCAACCAAAAAAACCCCCAACATCCTGGCATCAATTTAATACCTTTGCAGGTTTGATTCATTTTTAAGGAGTCCAGTGAGTATACAAAAATCAAAATTAAAGTTAGATCAAATTCACTCAAGTCAATACAATGTTAATGAATTTAGAAGATACATAGCTTGAAAAATTCCTTAGGGCCAGCCAGGCAAGCTCTGCCAATATATGCCGAAGGGTTAACAAAAGGTACGGTAGTAATTACAACAGGACTTTGAGCGGAGTGAAAATTTTTTGTACTAACTTTTGCTTTTTGTATCTTTCTTGAACAAAAATATAAAACCCAGGAAATGAATATTTTTCATGCTACAGCAGCAAGAATTTATGGATCCAATAATTTCTCAGATGCTACTTGAAAAATGTTTCTTTATCCAAAGGTTAACTCCTTTAGGAGTACAAACCTCTAAATTTTCTCACTTGCTCTATTAGTTGGTACAACTAGATTCGCCAGAGTTATAAATCTATCAGTTTTCTAGTCCATAACAGAATAATCCCTGAAATCTCATAGATATAAATGGAATTGCTAATTTTCAATAAATCTGCAGTAACAGGTAATAGTGTCATGGTCCCCAGTTCCAATCATTTTTGCAATAATAAATGAGACTATAGAAGACTCACTTTCAGCCATAAAATTTACTGTTCAGGGCACAGATTTTAACCCCCAAGGTACTTAACCAACTCCCCTCTCTTTGTTGTTGTCACTGTTGCACCACAGCATCTATTCCTGATGTAAGATCAGGGCCATTTTGGACCACACGTGTTATTTATAGGCTGATTTGGGGAGGAAATGGAGAGTGTTCTTCCAACATATATTTTCAGCCTGACAGTATTCAGTCCAGAGGGGCAAATTCAGGCTATTTGTAAGAGCCCAGGGATAGATGCAATTCACCTGAAGCTTCCCCCCCTACCCAAGCCTAAGCCTGAAGTGTGACTCTGAGGTTAGACAAGAGTACTGCAAATGCCACTGTCCCTGCTGTGCTAAAGAAAACTGGCTGTGCTGTCCGTGGAGGCTTTGAAAGCTCGTGCTCAGGTCCCTGCTGCTAAGGGCTCATGGGACTTCCTAAAAGTTCCTGAAATGAGGCACAGCCGGCTCATTTTGCTGGCATTTTTGGCATTCCAGTCTGCAAAACCCACTGGCTTTTTTGGGATGCTACAGGTAGAGGCTGAGTTGACTTTGGGAGCATCAAATTTTGTAGACAAATTAGCCCAATTCAGCACAATCTAAGAGCTCACAGTCCAAAGCTGTATCTTACAAAGATTTGAATGCTGGATTTAGTAGTAACTTGAAATCACCAGACTGCTCACAGTCATGCAGTTCACTAAATACCTTCATAGTTTATACAATCAAATCCATGCATACATCTTTACAGAAACAAGGCCCAAAAGGGAATGGCTGGGAATGGATATAACGGCCTGGAGAGCTGTAGTTACTTGTCCAAGATGTTAAAAATGGCTCCAAGAGTAGAATATGTATCTCTGGAGTCCCAGTTCAGGGGCACGGCTTGGGCTTTCAGTGCCAGCAAAATAACACTGAAAAATATTAAACATGTTAGAAACGTGCTGAAAGAAAAAGTTATATTAACAAAAGATGTCTCTTTGAGCGGTATCGATTTTCAGCTCTGGGTGGAAGAAACTCTCTAGACAGGCATTTAAACATATTATTGTCTTCTATTTACTCAGCAGATATACCTAACACAATTTATGAGATGAGTTCAGGAGGGAAGAAGTCAATTAAAATCTGAATTTCATGCAGTTATAGAAGATTAAAATAACCCCATATTTGTTACATTGAGCTCTAATGCTAACACCCAAACCATAAGAGCATCTGAACCTGGCTTTAAATCTTGAACACCACATGCTTTCTCTGCACGTATTCTGTGAACTGGTTTAAGCTTAACAAAGTACATAAGCAAATTTCTTTTAGTTAAGACATGTTGTGAAGCTCATAGTTCTTCACCAAGGGATAAATGCTCAATCAGGAGCCAGCTCATGAGCTCATATCAGTCAGAAGAACTCCACTATGTTGGACAGGTCAAGATCTTATGCTGTTTTTCTTAAGGATTTTTCTGTCTGTCAGGGCTGAGATATGATGAGCATATTCAAGAATAAGTTCTGCAGCAAAGATAAAGCTTTTGCACAACAAAGTTACGGGACTTTTCCAAGCTGTGTGACTTTGTGTAAGTCACTTTGTGCCTTAGTCTCCCTATTTGTCAGGTGTAGACATTGGTATCGGCTTCTCTGTGAAGTACTTGGAGATCTGCAGACAAAAACTCCATTGAAAGTGACACAAAATGAAAAGGCAATGGCTATCCTAAAGAGGACCATAGGCAGTTCTTTTCACAGTCATGTATTTTCAGCCTTCTGCCAGCCGGGCTCTTATGCTTTATTCCAGGAAACAGTCTGGCAAAAGAATCAATACCACTAACCTGTATACCATCAAATATGGACTATCACATTGTCCTGCCAGTACATTTTCATGAGCAATGGAAACGTGAATGTTTTGCTTCATGAAATGTTCTTTTGATCTACTCTTGCACTTTTACCAAAGCTTTCTAATACCATTGAGCTTTTGCCAGGATGCCTGAGATAATTGTTTGATCTTTCTGATGTTTTTCTCTGAGTGTTGACTTCTGTTCTTTTACATGCCATAGGCACAGGATTAAGTATTGGTAGTAGAGGAAATGCTAAAAACATGTTTATTCTAGAGGTTAATGAGCAATAGAAAGGCCAGACTACATGTACTGGTACTTGCATCAGTATGCAGTATGCTGCTAATTTTACTGTGCTTTTAGCTTCATTTGGCTATCTACTAGTTTCACGGGCCACCATACGCCATAATCCAAGAACACTTAGTTAGAAAGCATTTTATTTAACGTATAACATTTTACAGAAAAGGCACTGGAGGTGCATGAAATAGGTCTTGTGCTACATTGGTAGCAGATATGGGAAATAGCATATGACATACGCAAGTGTGGGTACTGAAGTGAAATGTTCAAGAAATACCATCAGACCAAAATCTGCTCCCTTTCATGTGAGTGAAACCCCACTGTCCTAACCCCAGTTTATCTATGCTGTGACAGGTGTCTGGACGTAAGCATCTTTGTACAAGGAGGAAAATGAGATGTGATTAAGTGGTGGTAAGACTTCCACTGAAATCCTTATAGGAGATATAAGACTTTTATGCAAGAATTAGAAGAGAGGCAGGAATGCAAGGGAAAAGAAACATTCTGTTACCTTCACACCTCAAAAAGCAGTAAATTATCCGTGCCAAAAACTATCCAGAAAATTAAAAGCCAATCAAATGAAAGCCCAAATGATGCTAGCAGTAAAGGAGCTGTAAAATGTAGGCAGGTTCAGAGGGAATTTGAAGATGGAATGGTCAGAGGTAAGTAAAAAAGTAAAATGGATATTCCGCTAAGAGTATTAGAAATAGGAAGTGAATGAGAAAATGGATGAGTTAAAAAGAGAAAGGAAAATGATCAATAGTGAAAAAGGAGAAGTTAAATAAGATTACATTGAAGACAAAGCAAATTTCTTAATTTCAGCCTTGGCTCCAGAGCCTAGGGCAAAGCAGTTGCCTCAGAACTGCTGTGCTGGTTAACAAGGAGGGATGTTATTCAAGGCGTTGCAGGGGAAGGTGCTGGAGGAAAGTGTGAGAGGAAGCAGCACGACATTGCCAGGCATAGAGGATATTTAGTCAAGTGCCTGGAAGGAATTTGGGAATGCAGTAGCTGGGTCAACATTGCATTTTACAGACTCATTACAACTAGTAAATATTTCAGACAGTGGAGGATAACATCTGTCTCATATTCCAGCCACTCACTTTTCAGTACTTCATGCTTTGTTTGAAGTGGTAGTCCAAGCTGGAATGTAGATGCATCTTGGGTAATGCTTTCCAGGAGGAACAAACCGGTCCACCTTTTGGGAAACGCAGGCTGGTGTCAGTGCTTCCACTAAGGGTCTTTCAAGAAACAGTATCTGAACTTACTTTTGTAAAACTTTTTTACGATGCACTTGTATAGTGCTGAAGTAAGCATGGTAACTAATCTTCTCTTCACACTCCATGCCATATCTGTGATTTCTGCATGTATAATATATATAATGAGGTTCATTTTGTTTTGTTGTTATGTTCTTGTAGTAATAGAGTGTGGATTGTAAGATTTTGGCAATTGTGTACTTTGTTGTCTATTTCTGTTTGTTTCTGAAAGAAAGGGCAAGTCTTTGTGAAAATAGGTAGGATTCCCATTACTTTTCTCATTATTTTGTGGATACACATAAAAAAGTTGCTCTGATTAATAGGCTGAAAATTTTAATAGAAGGATTTTCTGTGTAACAGGCTTCCAAAGCCTTCAGACCATCTTCTAGAAGCTGGTCCTCAAGATAATTTCATCATTTAAAAAAAAAAAAAGAAAAGAAAAAAGAAACAGATACAGATGTCTCTTCACCTTCTATCCACCTGTTAAATAAATTTGTCATTTCTACAGCCAATTCAGGAAAGGCGTTATCAGATCCTTTCCTTGGAGACCTAAGTGTAACCCTGCAGGTCTCTGGGGTCAACCTTATACTTTCTCAGAAAAGCTCCCTGCACAATTTGATAGTCACGGCAGTCATTATCAACCAGCTTGGCATAGGCCTCTAGGGTTTTCCCATTGAGCAAGGTCTGAACTGTGCTGCCCATGCCTCCTCTCACCAATTATAAGTTCTGTACAGTTTTTTAAAAGACTGCAAAAACATATCAACATCATTCCCTTCCTTGTAATGAGGAAGCAATTTTACCTTATTATAACTGACTAAATATGCATGGGCTGACCCAGTAGGACCCTCATTCACCCTTATTCTTTCCCTCTGGAAATCATATTCCATTTTCATCGTTTCCATTTCAAATTTTTCTTCCTCCCCATCCTTTCTCTGCTCTCTCTCTTGATCCCGTTCTTGTTCCATCTTTATCTTTCCCATGCTGAATTGTCACTCTTCACGCTTCTGCTCTCATTACAACTTCCTTTGTGTTTGATGCTCGCTCATACCCGTTTGCAATTGCCTTCCTTTTTACCTTGTGCTTTTTTATCATCCATAGTGGCTTAGCACCTATGCAGCATATTTGCTGTTCAGACTCCTGTGCATAGCTCCAATTAGTTGATAGATGTCATTAATGCTGTTTCCTGCCTCCTCCCTGCTGCTTCAAGACATTAAAGGACAATCCACTGGTGGGAGAAAGCAGAGAGAGATGGGTGTTCCTGAGTGGCCATAATACATGTCTGACTGTGCCCTTCAAGAAGAGCACTTGTAACTCGGTAGCACCCATTGCCCGCTTAGCCCTTCCACCACACTCAGTCCTACTTCCAGGGTCAGCCTGGGCACCTGGTTTGTGTACCTCCCAGCTCCCCAAATGTAATTCCCACCTGAGTTCCTCTGAGAGCTCCCAGTGTGGACCCTGAGTCCTTTTCATGAGTTTGTGCATAGCTCTGGCTCTGGCTGGAGACCACAGTCTGGACTGCAAGGAAATTTATAGCTTCGTGAAAATCACTTTTCGGCCTTCTTAGTAGCTGAGATTGTTTAGCAGAGCGTGTGGAAACCTGCTTTCTCAGTGACAAAACACTGCACATTCTTCATGCCTATCATGCCCGAGGGCTTGGCATGAGAATGAGGTAGGTGATGCAGAATAAGACAAGGACACTGTTCAATGCCTCAGAAAATCTATGCCCTGAAAAGTGCCCTAGGCCTTAATGTCAAAGATAAGAGAAAGTCATGGGCACATCAAACCTGTCAATCCCAGTGACTACTGGAGGTAACTCCCAGCTGGTCTCTGGTTGGTCTTGGATCATACATTTACAGAAATGAAAATATCTTCGCAAGCTTTATCTGGGATAAACTGATAATTAAATCAGCTGAGTATGTGACCCAGATAGCATCAAAGGGAAAGGGGTAGATGGCTCCCAAAGCTGGTGAATGCTCTTAGACAACGAAGCATTCCCAACTGCCCAAATTCTGCAAACAGAGTGCAGTGTAAACTCAGTACCTACAGGTGATGGTGGGAAATAAAGAATTGACAGATGTGAGGAGTGGGGTAGACAGGTTATAAAGCCTTAAACTGTGGCACTTCTCCTACCCTATGACAGGCTGATTGCACTTAAACCATTCCTGCCAGGTATTTGTCCGATCTCTGCGTTACTTTCCTATGTACAGAAGGTTCTTTGTTTTGGTTGACCAAACTCTCTTTTTCTATATTTTATGCCCCATATGTGTGTCTAAGGGTGCACAGGTATTACTTTCCTGTTGACATTTGAAAAATATTGTTCTCCTTTTGACATTTGAAAAATATGACAAGCAGTCATATTTTTATATGCAAGAAAGATCTCTTATGATCTGTGACCTTTCTGCAAAAGGTGAGTAGCCTGACATACGTTGGCTGTAGGTGTGGGATACAGGAAAATGCAAGTGGAGAGTGAAGGCACCCAGATACCTCTGTAATGTGACTTCAGCCAAAAGTGGGGCGAGCGAGCGCTCCCAGCTGTGCTGGAGATGTGCTGTGCAGGGAGAATGGCACCATGTTTTCTGCATGGCTCCTTATGCACAACCCCTGTCTTCAGCCTTCAACACTGTGTGTGCATCTTGCTTGGAGGAGTTCAGGCTGAGAAAGGATCAACCTGGATATTTCCGTTTATTGATCTATACCCATGTTCACACATGCAGGGAAATTCTTTCTGTGCAAGCAAGCTGAACTAATAGAGCCAGTGGAGTGAGCATCTCTTAACAGCTTCTTATTATAATCTGTCTCTTCTTCAGATGCATTCTGGTATGCTACACATTTAGCAATGTCTGCTGGAGAAGTAACAAAGGTCAAATGAAGGTGGGAACACTTCATTCATAATTTTTATGAGTTATTCAGTCCCACTGTATCATTACCTCTTGGAAACATATGTTTTCTGATAGCAGTTTAGAAAATATTCAGCACATCTCGACAATCTCTCATAAGTAATACAGATCAGCTGTCACACTTTGTCATGTGGCATCAGGTTGTGTAGTGCAGTGAATTCACTGTAGTGTGATATACTACAGCCATTCGAAATCCCATCCTGATAATTTCTGTCTCTAAATGTAATAGTACATGATGTGTCTTGCTAGAAGTCAGAAGTATTTTAGTATATCCCCATTTGAGTTACAATTTAAAGGTTTTCAGAGAAAATACTTGGTCACCCCTCTCCTACTAGTTTAAGTGTCTCTGATATAAGTATGTTAAACATAACTTTTGATTAAATAGGTACCTCAGAAGGCTTAATATATTAGTGGCCTTTGGCTTAGGCTGATAAAGGTGAGTATTCTCAAAAATACTTTTTGCCCAGTGCAAGGGTAGTTGTACCTACCACATTCAGGTTGTTCAAAGCTGGGGTTTCTCTTAGGGAATCCCAGGGACTGTGCTACCATAGAAGAAAGGCATCTGTGTATCCCTTCATTGTTTAGTTGTGAGCCAGGGGAGGAGAGGTAAGACCTCACCATCATACTCTGGTCCCTGCAGAAACATAAAGAAGAGGAGACTATATTTCCCAGTAGGATTTTACTGGCTTTTCTACAGGGGAGTGGGAACACAGAGCAAGATCTGGATGTTTCCTTCTGCATTGCCCACCCATCCACAGAGCTGGGTGGCACCTGGCCCTCAGCAGCCTGTTGGCCTAATTTGGGAGCATTTCTAATTCTCCTGATGCCTTTTCCTCAGAGGAGACAGGGACCAGTTGCCTTCCTTAGGGAACACAGCCTTTGCCTGCCCTGCAAAAGGCTGGCAGGTTGCTACTTAATGTTGCCGCCGTTTCTGCCTAAGGGTGAGGATAGGGGTGGGTATGCGTGAGTAGTGACTTCTAAACTGGGAGCCAGTCCTGACAGCTGATAACTTGAACTGTGGATTCATTTTAGACATTATTCAGAATAATTATCTTAATTATAAACTTTTTAAGCAATCCTAGGGCTAGAAGGCAGGAGAAAACCAGACTGGTTCAGGCTGCCTCCACCTTTGGTGAGTGGTTGCCACTCGTGTTTGTGGTGTTGCAATGCGAGCAATGACCAAAAAAATTGCCCATAACTATGTTTAAATTTATTCATTTCCCAGAGAAGACTTTCACTGTGGTGTTTTGCAGCAGTTGGACAGGGACCTTAACTAATATTCTTTGAATTTCAGCTTGCAGGTAATTGGTGGGGTGTCTGATTCAGGCAGAGCTTCATGGAAGTATGTTAATTGGCGATAGTTGTATGTTTGGATCAGTCAAGCCACTGAAAGAGAAATCTCTTTAAAATTATGTGTAACGCAGACTATTAAGCAAGGTTATCAACACTGCAGCTACCAGTAAAGTTGGAGTGCATGGGGCACATAAAGCCTGCATTCACAGCAGCTATCTCGATGGTTACATTGCCACTTTATTTGTTGGGAGCAAAATCAAGCCTTCATAATCCCAGGTCCTGAATGTAAGGATCACATATTTTAAATCTGGTTTCCTAAAACAAATCTACATGTTGAATATGGCCCCAATGCCTCTTGAATAGTGTCTAACAGGACACAAATAGCCCCTGAAGCTTTCCCCACTGTCAGGCATTCACTGTAGCATGGGTGAGCTGTAGGAACCATTTGTTAATTTTTTTGCCCCCACTATGTGTACATTGGAGGGCTATGGCTACAGATGAAGTTTTCCAGACTTCCAAGAAAATCTACCTTTTTCCCAGCAATCACTGTAATTTAGAAAAAATGAAATTGTGAGAGTTTACTGCTTCATTTAAAAACATCTGTTTGGCACGGAGAGTTTTATTATGGCTGTGCAAGCTGACAAAAGCTTAAAGGACAGGGCCTTGCAGCTTCATTGTGCTGTGCTCCACAGTGAGCGTACTAGTTGTCTGCTCCACTTGCAGACTGAACAGGTGGGAGAGTGGCGATACCACTTTTTTTGGAATGGCCCAATGGCTTTTCTTGCATTTCTTGGCAATTGCACCCTCTCAAATGCTGCAAAACTAGAAGACTAGAGGCTCTTCCCTCTGTTGCCCCATAGGGCTGGCCTTAAACATAATTCTTTTCAGATCTCTATGCTGTGCTGTGCCAACTCTGTAGGGCCCCACACATGCAAAGGTGCTTTGCTTTATGATGAACAGATTTCTGAACCTCAGCAACCTCTTGGTTCCCCAGTCTCTTCCTGAATGTTATGAGATTCGCAGAGCACTGAGACAACATGTAAGGTGCCATTATGGATTCTGAAGCGAGAAGAAAACCTTTCTAAGCCATCCATTCAAATGCTTAACTGCATCTGCTTTTCTACTACCACCTCATCAGTAGCAATTTGGAAACTGTAACCACAAAACAACTAGCAGGCCAAGTATGTAGCCAGCATATCCAAATTATCTCAAACCCCTGGTTTGTATAGATTCTAATAGCCTAATAAATGGATTTTTGGTACTGAGCTAAGTACAGTCGTATATAATTGCAGTTATTCTCACATTAAGCTGCAGGGAAGTGGCAAACGCAATTAGATTAAATCCTACCATGTCTCCTTGGGATTTGCAGTAGACATTTAAGCAGAGAGACATGTCACTTCCACAGACCAATTTGCTTGTACCTGTCTGCTTAGATTTATTGTGATTTGTCCTTGTTTTTGTGTATGTTTATTTGCAGAAGCCGGCTCCAGACGCACAAGACATCAGTGTAGCTTTGGAACATTATTTTTAATTAGCTGGGTTCAGTTTCTAGTAACATGCTTGAATTGCTTCTGGGCTACTAATGGAGTGTGGAAAATAAATATTGTTCTTCTTGGATATTTTTTTTTTCCTGGTTATAGAAAACTTCCCATACTTTGGCATGGAGGCTTTATTTGCCATGAGCCTCACAACATGGGGCAGCCAGTTGAGAGAGAAAGTTGAAACTGAGTTTTCCTCTTAAGCCTGTTTTGTTCTCCTATCTAAAACCCATATAGGAATAATAATTATACTGGAAAATATTACCATAACTGAAGGGAAAAGATGAATTTATTTCTGCTTCTTTCTGGATTTGAACTGATTTGGACAAAGTTTGCCTGAACTGGCACCTGGCAGAAGCAGGGCACAATGCAGATAACAAAATATGGGTCCTAATCCCAAGGAAGAGGATTTGCTTCTCTCTGCCAGGTTTAGTTTGTTTTCTGTGCTCGCGTAGGTGACTGTACAAGGAGAAACACTGAAGGGCTGAGGGTGGCATATGCAGACAATTGCTTATTTACTTTGCAGGAAAACATCACTCAAAAAATATTACCAGACTAAGACATATCATACAGGACACATTTCTGCTTTCAAAGGAAGAAAACACTGCAGACTGACAACAAAGACCAGAGTTCAAAGTTTCTGCAAGGCAAGGGCTGCCTACTACCGACAAATCATATAGTTAAATTCAAAGTGAGTGAGCCTAAAGCCCTGCAGTACTGAAAGCACTGCGTTTAGGGTCATTCATGTTGTAAATAGCCTTTTCTACAGGGAGGGTAAACTGTCTTTCTTTGCCCACTCTTTCTTCAGCCGAGGAAGCAGCCGTGCCAGTGACTGCATGTCCATCCATGAGGCATTTACATTCAGGATTTCACCTTGCACAGTGATTTTACAAAACTCAGGTAGTCGCTGGCGTTATGCTAGGGAAGAGGATGAAAAGCTCCGTTCAGACCACAGCAGACTTCACCGGCCAGACTTTACCTGGCAATTACCTGCAGTGATGGGTAATACCCAAACCCCAGGAGAGGTGGGAAAGAGCAGGATTTGCTCGTGCTGTGGGGCTGAAGCATGAGAAAGCGCTGCCTGCAAGGGCAGCCTCAGCTCGGTAGAGAGGAGTCGAGGAATGGCAATAGGGCTGCCATCTGCTGCTCGCAGGCTGAATAGCTGGGAACGAAGCTCGAGGAATATTTCCTTCTGATGGTGTTGGGTTTGCACGGCTTTTGTACGTGTGTGTGTATGTATATACATGGATGTCACATTGTATATGATGCATTTGGGGCAGTGCATATCATGGAAGAGTCTGAGGCGCAACATGGGTAAAGGCAGAAAGGAAGTTGTGGATGACAGAGCAGCAAATGGAAATTTGATGTCTCACTGCCCTGTTTGCTCATCCCAAATGTACTGAAAATGTTTGATTTCTAATGCACCCCTTACATATTTTCCTGATTGCTGTACTGACTCCCATGGGCAGCCTCCAACACGGCTGAGTGGGGGTTCTACCAGTCACGCTTACATCCATGTGTGCCTTGTTGTTGCCATCAGAGCCCAGGGCTGCCTTGCTGCATTTGCAGTCCCGTGGCAGGAGAAACTTATCCCTGAAACTGTGGCCTACATCCCGTGCCATGCAAGGGAACTTTGTTTTGGTTCTTGCCAGTACTTATGCTCCAGGCAGCCTAAGGCTAGTGCCAGCTGGTCATGGCCATCTTTGCTATCAGGAGGCCAAAGAAAAGGATGTCTTGTTTGGAGGACTTCTCTGAGGATGGATGACAGTTTTGCTCCATGTCATTTGCACATTTCTGAAGGGTTCAAAATTAGTCCAGCCACAGGCAGCAAGTTCTAGTTTTACTGGAGGTAAATGTGAACAGTTTTGCCTCAGGGGAGGGATACCCTCACCTAATTTAAAGCACAAGCAGGTAAGTTCTTTAAATAAGAATCCACAGGGCCATGTGCGCTCATAGGGCAGTAGGCACTCAAGGGGCCAGGAGCACTCATGGCCAAGATCTAGCAGGCTCATAGCACAAGCTCATGGTCCTGGCATGGCCTTGCCGAGACTTTGGGCTGGTGAGCTGCCCCATGGCGCTTGCTGCAGCAAGAGGGGGCTCCCATGAGCTTCATGAGAGCCAGGCACTGCCGAGGTACACACACATGTTCAGGAATAACTTCCCACACAACGGTCAAAGATTGTGCCTGCAGGTATGTTAGAAATTGGCTACAGATGATACCTGGTCACAGCAGGAATATGTTATTTTATAAATTTGTATCTTTTTAGTTGCACACTAGTTGTAGATGTGTGATCCAAAACCCACAAGAGAACTGGAAAGACTTTCCATTGACTTCAGTAGGACTGGACAAGAGGAATCAATTTTTAAGTTTAGAAAGGACCATGAGACTATTCCCACAGGAATCCAAACCAAAGCCAGTGATCTGAATCAGATACATAAGAGATTTACAATGCCCTATATAAAATACGTGTTTTGTGTTCCTAACATCTGTCATCTCTAGTACTAATTTATAAATGCATATTTTAAATATTTTCAGTCTTTGGCCTTGTCAAGCAATGTAGTCTCTGTGGGACACAACCATCCAGTACTTGTCCATCTATTTCCCCAAACTACGTGAAAGCTGTGGTGAACTTCAAACAAAAAAGCCGTGCTATGAACACAAGTGATACAGACAGTAACCCTGGCAGTTACAGCCCTGTATAGAGGTTATAGTAACAATTATCTCCAAGATTTGACAAACTACCCTCCTTTCTCTGGTCATGTCAGTGTTTATTTGGATACCAATAACAGCAAGACTGTGGGAACACAATTGCATTGTTATTTATATCTGTCTTGTGAACTACTGGGACCAATACAATGGCTTGGAAAACAAGTCAAAAGTTATTTATTCAATTGTCTGTTCTATTGATTATTATCAAACAACAACTTGTAATTTTGCACAGTGAGAATTTTATGACTGCAGTGATCTGAAGCATGTCTCTGTGCTCAGAAACCAAGCTGCTTATTTAATTAAGTACTTCTGTCTCTTTGGATTTAATAATTCTAATTAAATTGTTATGGTTATGACTTGCATTTGGATTATGCCCACAGTGTCAATTAAGACTATGAGAGGACCTCATAAGCACATGGAGGGACACATTGCCTTCCTCAAAGTGATTAGGATTATGGGATTGGGAAGAACCTGTGGGGTCGTCAAATCCAGTGTCCTGGATATTTCTGGGACCATGCTGAATAAAGCAAAACATGACAGTCTCATTTACCACAAGAAATGGTAGGTAGGAAGAGCGAAGTAAACAGTATCACTAACAAAACGTGCTCTGTTCAGGCCAGCTGCATGCATAGATTGATACTGCTGTGTCTTCAGAAATATTTAAAGGAACATCTAAATTATAAGAGGACTTCACAAGAACATGCTGATTTGTTTTTTTCCAAACAGTGCTGAGCACAGGCACCTTCTGTTGCCTTGTGGCTGCTTAGTAAACATGAAAAGATGTGTGGCTGCCTCAATGAAGAGCTAAGCTAAGCATTCAGTTTTAGACACTTGCGTTCAAAAATTGCTCTATGATTGTAAGCATTATCTTTAAATATATTATGGAAACTGTTGCTAGCTCTGTTTTGAGCATCCACCGTGACTGAGAAACTGGTGTCTTTGAGTGACAATTATCAGCTGCCATCCTGCTCTGGCCAGGCAGATGTTAGGTTTTAAACCCATATAAATCCATCCTTCATACTAAAATAATCACCTGTTGTTTTTATGTTAATAGACTTGTTTCCAGGGGCTAGTTGGGGCAGCTTCTCCAGAGACTGAGAGAGATCTCACCCATTCTGCCTCTACTGAGAGCAGAGGCAGACTGAACTTGTGGGAGATAGGAACTGAGTGTTCAAAAGGGAAAGCCAGCTGAGACAAAGGTTGTTGTTTGAATTGCTGCAGGAGAGAGAAAAAAACTTTTCTGCACTTGCAGTATTAGGCAGGTGATTACACAACTAGGAGCTGAAGTTATAGAAACTTTGGATGGAAAATAACCATGTTTGGATAATGCATATAGCAACTGGATATCACCGAGCACTGAGCGTATTTGTTTTTTCATAGCCATCAGTGAGTAAAACGCACTTGACATTTTCAGTCATAACACTTCAGAGTGTCGCAACTCGAAATCCATTATTTTTCCTACTTTGAGAGGGCCATATGCTTTATCTAATATCCTATTGTCCTTCTTGACTCCACTCAGAAGATGGGAATGTGTGCTAATGGTCAGAAGGAGTGGTGTGACTTGTCCATAAGAAAGCAGCGGCAGAACTGAACATCATAAACTGTCTCTTGTCATTAGAAATGTGGATAAAAATGTGACTGTCAGTCTGGTGTGGATATCTGACTAGTTCAAAACAGATAACTCATCAAATCTAGTTTCTTTTCACAAACTTGTTCTTTAATGGAATACAAGGGCAATTTATTTTTCTAGGCCTTTGCTTTGGCCAGTCACTTGAAAAATAGCAACATTAGTGCAGTGGAAAGGAGGTCAAGAGCTGTGTTTGATCAATGCACTGTTATGTATTGTTGTGTATCGATCCATCTTCAAGCACCTTACCTTGTCAAATGCCTTTTGAAGAGCGAGGAGGCAAAAGAGATCCCTGTGCCTGGCTCCACGGGAAGGACCTCAGGTGGTATGCCATTGCCCAGTGCTGTCCTTGGAGAGTTGTATGTTCGCTGGGTCAGGATCTAAGAATGAATCACAGAAGACCTTACAATTAGTGATGTCAGAGGCTGCTGAGCTCTTCAATTCCTTTATCAGCGGAGTTTTTTTCTGTGGCAATCACTAGGGACACTTCTTCAGCCACCAAAATCAGAAGGATCTCTGTTCCTGGCCAGTTATGTATATTCAGTGACTGTGGCACAGAAACTCTGCAGGATTGTAGAGAATGTCCCATCTTTACCTTCTTGATCACCTTTGTTCGTGAAAATGAGGCTCAGCACAGCTATTACTATTACTAAAAATTAGGGCTGTTACTGATCAAGGCCTCTTTCCAATGTGAACAGTATCTGGTTGAATTACAGCAATTTTGCCAGCCACAAGAAAGCTTTACTCATCATTTGGGCAGCCTGCTCTAGGTGGCCCTGCTTGAGCAGGGGGGTTGGACAAGATGACCTCCAGAAGTCCCTTCCAACCTTAATCATTCTGTGATTCTGTGATCTCCATGATCTCCACTGGCCTTACAGTCCATAAAAAGCATCTCTTGCTCTTTGAATGAAGTCCTAGTGGACCAGTCAATAAAGAGTTTACCCTCTGCCCCCTGCTTTGATACTCTAGCCTAAAAAGCAGGAGCTATCCTCTGCAAAGCTGCACCAAAAGCTGTGTCTTATCATTGCAAAAAATAATTCTCTTACTGAGTCTGAAGGACTAATCACAATTCAGACTATTGTGGTCCCTTTGGGAGTTTGTGGTAATGGTGGTGGTAACACAACAGCATTCAGAATTTTGTACTTCCAAATGCAAACTCTTTTCCCATTTAGAAGGAAAAGGAGTCTGTTTGGCGCTCTGGTGGTCACACCTACTGCAGAAACAGAGACAGCTGCCTTTATGAAACTTAATTTGCATTCCTGCATTTGTTAGGTGGTGGATTGATCTTTTTCCTAGTATTTTTTTGTCCTCAGTTATTGTACATCTTTGCCTGTTTGACACTGCTGTCTTAAATTACCTCCCAAGTTGTATCTCTGCAGGCTTGTTCGGTTTGCAGTTCTGCATTGATTCAGACACAGCAGCTCTCAGTGTTTTGGAATCTTTTAGCACATGTCAAAATATGAAACAAAATACTGGTTTGAGCACTCTGCACTAATCCATTACCCTGTTTGAGGCTGACAGCATATTCAAAGGAAATAATTTCCCCCGCTGTATGAAAGATGGAGTCTTTTCAAACTTTATTTTATGGCTGTCACTAAGTTCAGCAATACTTTTTTGATAGGTGCATGAACTACAAGTGGTAAAGCTGATAAAAGCCATGCCAGCACTGAGAAGAAAAACCAGATGTAGGGGTAGAGATTTGAAGATGCCATCTAGAAATATAGCCAGGAGATGTTTGACCCTTGAATTTTTGCATATGGAACTTATCTTTTTATGCTCTAACTCTGCAGAGGTATGCTGGAGAGAGAGGGAAGCTGATGGTCATGACAGATGAACCCTATAGCTCTAACTGATGAGGTTCTTTAAAGGGAGAGCATATTTTTCCAAGTGCTTTCCTGAGATAAGCCTTTAATGACAGTGCTGGGAACTCTCTGGTACGAAGACCACACAAATCTTTCTTAGAAACTGCTGTTTGCCAGATTTTTATGGCTGGTTATGTACCTTTGCCAAAGGATTGTTTAAGATCCAGGAGCGTATAAAGCAGATGCCAGGATATACATTGTATAATTTAAGAATGCTATGTTGCCATTTGCATATTTATTGATACTGCTAAGAAATTTTAACATCTACAGAGAATGAGTTGATTATTTTACAAAACTTCATTTTATGAATTTATTGCAATCATGAGATATTATTCAGGATTCCTACAAAGTGAACTCAGGAATACTCATTTTATACTTTTTGTATATATAGGTGAATTCTTGGTTTGAATAAAACCAGCTGCAAAACTGGCACCAACGCATACATACCTATTTCACCTATCTACTGTGGCAATTTTTTTTTTTTTTTTGGTGAAGACCTATAATCTTGTCAACTTGGCGCAGGTAGCAAGCAGGTCTCACTGCCAGCACACCTGTACCCTGTGTCTTGTTTACTCTCCCTAGTACCCTATTTTTTTCCTCACTCTCCTGGTGTGTTTTCAGTAGCTCCTTTAATATGTACTTTGGCAAAGCTTCCTCATCCTCCCATTGGTTTTCTTGGGAAGTTTACAGAAACTGTTTTTTTCACTTGTTTCCCTCCTCAGCTTCTTTTATATCTCTGATCCTGCTCTGGAAAGTCTTTGCCAAAGTCTGAGCTGATATAGCTCTCATACTGCCTTCAGTTTCCATCCACACATCTAAAATACATTTTTTCTTACAATTTCACACTCCCAATTCTGCAGTACTCTTCCCTCTGACCCAAAACCATGAAGTTTCTCCCAGCTGATATTAATCCTGACCTGCAAAGTTTGTCTCCAAGCCTGTCACTTGGACCATTTCATTCTATTTCATGTTTCCTCTGCGAGCTTATTTTCTCATGTCAAACATAAAGCCCTTGTCACAAGTACCATAGCTTTTCTTTGAATCTGTCCTTCATTACTAAAAGATTAACTGCCACTGCACACTGTGAAACCCAGTTAAATTTTCAAACACTTCATGTTTTTTTATCCTGTTACTTATTCTAAAGACAATGTGTATATATTGCACTTGTTACATCAGCACAATTCATGTATGGTACAATAGAATCACACATACAGTTGAGAAATGCTTTCTCCATAAGAGCTGCCTAAGATCTTTCTAACATAAATGTAATGGCTGGCAACATTTGAAGATTTTTCTGAAGATTGAGTGTAGAAAACTCTGGATACTGCCATGGACATCCATGGGGGCAATTCCGCCTGATTATTATTAGCTTTGGGCTAAGATTTGTTTCTTGTGAGGTCGTGTTTGAGATCATTCACCTTCTTCCGTAAATTGACTGCTTTTAATATTATGGCAATCAGAGACCACTAGAGGACTCTGTTTTCCATGGTATTAAGTAATACTTTGTAATCAGTTTTTGCTGTTCTGTATTTTCTAGGCATACATTTTTACAAAGTATACAAGTATACTTGTTTACAGAGTAACTGGGTAGGCATTGGCCATTCAGCAATCAGAAGTGCAGTCCGAATGATGGTGAAGTCCCTACGGAAAATGTGGTTTGAGGTCTGCTTCCTTTAAAACAAAAATAATGCATAAGCAAATCTGTCCATCTCCCTGTATGAATATTTGATGTAATATTAGGATCCTGTCTTCAGTTCTGGCCTGCGCATTTACTTGTTTGGTTGTGGGCTTTCAAAATACCCAACCGATGTAAACAAGAAAGTTTGAGAAGCTTTCAAGGTTTAATGATTTTTAAAACCTTTCCCCCATCTTTTCCCACTGGACTCTTACAGAAAACTTTCCCATGTTGAAAGGTACATTGGATTTGGATCCTTCCAAAGAGATCCTAATCACTTTGCAAGATAAGGGGATCCTTGCTGTAATTTTGAAGGAAAGGAGCAAAAATAAAGCAGATTATATCTCTGTGTTGTCTTCAGGCAGACAATAGAAACAATTGCAAATCAGAGCCATTATTTGTTTTTTCCCCAAAATGTTTTTTTACAAGAATAATGGAGATTCTTATGTCAATCACCATGACTGTTTACTCAGCAGCCTGGTGGCCACTGCCTACCCAGCAATGAAAAATATCTATCTAATTGCAGTCAAGTGAAAACTGCCAGAGGATATCTGGCCCTCTGTTTGCTTTTCAGTTGTAACGCAGCCCATCAGAGACAGCCGAAGCAACTTAGGCATTCATGTAGGATTTGCAGCTCATCAGTGCAAAAGAATGAATATAACTGCATGGAAAATAACCAAAGTGCCCCACAGGTTCATAAGTCTAATAGGGAGTGCTTGGAATTTGCTGAAGTGAGCACAAGAAGAAAGCCCACAGAAAACCTCCTGCTAATGGGTAGGTTTATTTTATAATCAAATGGCACATTGGAATGTAATACTCTCATGAACTTACAATATTTCAGCATTGTCTACTTCATGCAAGTAGAAACCATCTTTAAACAAAAAAATGAGAATAGGATGGCAATAGCCACTGCTCTTAGGAGGAACAAATGAAGCATGTAGGGAAACTGTTCTTTAGTGGCTTTGATTATAGGTGATGCACTACTGTTTTCCTGCTTGTTTGTTTGGGGCTTGCTTAGTCTTTTCCCTATAGCCTACAATTTTGGAAAGCAATTTAAAAATTCTTTCAGTAGGAACAATTTTGATAGCTATTGATGCAGTGTTTTGATGTCTTTCATAAAATTGGTCAGTTCTGAAGTCTGTGAAAAAGGGAAAAAATGTGAACTTCTGAAACCTTTTTGTTAGATGTTTATGATTAGTAATTTTTCATAAACTTTTCTGGAATTCTGTGATTAGCTGTGGTTTTGTACAGAAAAATGGCACAAGGGAAAAAAAAAAAAACAAACCAAAATAAACAAAACCCCCTCAAGATTCAAATTTGAGTATTGAAAGCACTGAATTTGATGCTTGCTTTGGTTTTAGAGATAGAGTACAGGTATTCTAGCCCATGCTATGGCATTTTCTATTGACATTTCTTGATGATTACTTGTGATTACCCAATTTCTTCCATTTGAGAATTTTTCCATATTTTTCTGGACACATTGCATCTACTGCCTTTGAAGTCTGTAGTGAAATAGAAAATAATATTTTCTTACATTTCTGATCCCTGCTCTATTTAGCATAATATAAAGAATGCATAAATGAACCCAGTGAAAGTATTTATAGGCAGCTTGCATAGATGTGTCAGTCAAGTGAAGAATCAAAGCTCCAGGGAAGTGCTGAAAAGCCCCTTAGGTGGGGTTTTGTGACCATAAGCGGTGACTGATCTGTGCACCACCTGCGATTAGAAAGATGTCTGGGGAAGAGTCCAAATGAAGAATGTGACTGTGGTTAAAATCTGACACCACAAGTGACTTCACTTGGTGTGGGTGCAGAGCATAGGCAAACACCTGGGTTCCTTACTGATGAATCTGCACTTTGAAAAATAGATTTTGGAGAAAGCATTTTGCTTATGTGAAATAAAAGGCACAATGTGGGTTAGAAGGATCATATTCACTGTGTAGTTACCAGCATTCTCCACTAAAGACAGGTTTGTTTATGGCTGCTGTGAGAGATGAATATAGGATAAAATATACACAACTATGTAAAATTTTATGTAAAATTTTATGTATGGAGGAATTTAGATAATTAAAGCAATGGCTCAGTGAGGAGTTCTTCATGCCAGTTGTGGAGTATTTGAAGATGTCTAATGGAGGCCAGAGGCTGCTGTAGGAGAACAGCTTTTCATCTTGAAGTATCTCCCTCTGTACAAAATACACCTTAGCAACAGCATGTTTTGGAAGTTCTCTTCTTGTTGCAAAAAAAGCAAAAGGCTTGTCTTGTTTTGGGAATGTATTTAAAAAGTTTAAACATGATGTTGCTGCAAGTAGGCCTGACCATAGAGAATTACTCAAGTAGATTCACGTGGTGTGAATTACACATCAAAACTGTCAGTGTTCCTAACAAAAGTTTATGGTAAGAATTTTAGCAGCTGCTCATGGTGAACATCAAACCTCACCATTTCTGCAGTGCGTAACATACCTCCAGAGATTTATATCTACATTTGTATGTCTCTCTCTTCATAGAGTAGCGCTAGCTTGTGCTACTCTGCTGTGGTGGTAACCCTTTCACAGGGATTCAGAGAGTGGGAACTTCTTTCAAGAAAGAAATCACAGGACTTAGTATTTCCAGAAGCTTCCAAGGAAAAAAAAAAAAAAATTATTGATTTCAGGGATTTCATGCTGAGCTTTAAAAATTAAAATACTTTGACATGGGCAGTGCAACTTTATGTCAAAGCAGCCAGCGTCATTTTAAAAAGATCTACTCATCTGAAAATCTAAACATTGGTTTCTACATACCCATCCTCCTGTACAAGGTATAGAATTTAAATTGGAATGGCATCTGTCTCAATCATTCTGGTTAAAATATTCTTTTTTCTCCATTCTCCACTTGAACCTTAGGACTGTAATTTGGCATAAACTGTCTGTAAAATACAGCATTCATAGCTCACGTTTGGACTGCATGTCTCTGATGATGGTGGCACGGCCAGAGCACTGCAAGGCAGCTTTCAGAGCAGAATCAATCCCAAGGGATGTGGATGTACGTATAAGAAGTTTACATTACAATATATATCATGTGAAGCAAAGACCCTCAAATCAGGAGGACAATTGACCATATGCTTAGATGTAAGAACATTTTGAAACCAGCTGAGAGCAGGATTCTTGGGGCAAGACCAATATGTCTAATGCGTCGAAACCATTGTAGGCACCTTAGTCCTCTGCAAGAAAAATAGTGCAATGACTGCTGTTAAATCTGTGGATTCCTGACATGCTATTTCTATATAATCCTCTGTGAGGGGGAAATTAGATCATCTGGCTGACAAAGACATTTTGCCATCTTCTTTTTCCTGCCTCGGCAGCCCCCAGTGACTACCCTTCACACTTCTCCAACCAGCTGTTTGCGCCTCCCCGAACAAGTTCAGCTCTGTGATGCTGACTTCAAAAGAACATGCTTAAGTGCATTCCTGAATCAGAGTCAATATTTGCGAGTAGATCAGTATAATAAGGATTTATGGAAGATGTGAAAACTACTCAGTGATCCGTGATACTTGGCTGCCTGTCTTTGATATCATAGTTGGCAGGAGAAATAACAATTCTGTTTTGCAACAGCTTTCATGATTTCCAGACTTATTTTTATTTCAGACTAATATAAAACCAAGGCTGTTCTTTTTTTAAATAGTGACATGAAACTATCTGGGTTTCTTCAGATCAAAAATATCATGTCTGCTCTATCCAGAAGGGAGTTTGGCCTGCACCCATCAGAATGTTAACATCTGTAGTCCCTGTAAAATCTCTCGGCTTTCATGACACAGTGTTTCATTGAAACACGCTGATAAATTGATTCCAGTCATCTCATACAGTTAAAGGTTTCTTCATACACTCTACTGGGGTTTAATATTATGCTAAAGTGAAGCGTGTGGTTAATTATGGTCTAAACAGGCTTATTTTCTGAAGGGCCACTTCTTGATGTCCTCTGAGTCTTGGTCTGCTGCCCATCGCTTTGCCTTTGTCTCTGCTTCTTTTGTAACTTTCCTTGGGGCATGGAACTTGTTTGTTTAGTGGCTTATCATGTGCACATGACAGCATGGTAAAATCGCCATGAAACCTACTCGCACATGCTGTAAATGTGACTGACAGCATGTTGTTTAATTGCCTGATAAATTGGCCAGCACTACAGCAGAAGGGCTCTTTTTAATTTACACGCATCACTCCTTCAGGTGGGAAATTCAAAACCACTCTGTGTTGTATATGGGAATGATGCTCTGTGCATTTGCCAGCTTCCTCATTACGGCTGTTTATATAATTGGAAGTTATAGCAAATGCTGGCCTAGGTTTAAATGGGAAGATTCGTGATTCATACATGCCATCAGATGCTCATTTGACAAGCCACCGTGTTGGCACACAGACAATAACTGCTTATGTAGCTGTGGATTGGTGTCATTCTGGCACAAGAAAAACTACTCTTTGCTGAAACCCATTTGAGCTGTGGTACTTGCACAGAGATGGAACAGTAGTTGACTTGACTGGGATTGTATTTTTGCAGAGGAGGAAAGTTGTACAGCCCTTGCTGGCCCCTAATGACACAGTGGGATATCTAGGCTATAATTTCTGAGACAATTTCATAAAAAGATGGGGGAAATAAGACACAGAGCTGCTGTTGGATTGCACTAGGGGAATCTGAGATACATAACTCACCACCCACCAGTTACGGACTATGCTATGATCTCACTCTTTGCCCTAAATGAAGCAGTTCTGAGGTGCTTGCGAGCAGGTGCCTTGTGTTATCACTTGAAATCAACTGCAGCACTGGTTGCAGAGAAAATGTTTCCTGCAACATTACATAGTCCTCATCTTGTAGTATTATGTTAACAGACGGGAAAAATGGCTTTAGGAGTGTGCTGTCAAAGTGAGTGTGAGGAGGAACTTAGCCAAAAAACAGTGCAGATTTTAACAGCAGTCATGCAGTTAATCCAAGCTGACCACCTTCACAAATTTACACTTGATGTCTAAACATTAAGTATTTTCTTACGCATTACAGCAGATATGTTGTCCTTCTCATTTTTAAACAGGGTTGGAAAGTGCTTTACAATACTGAATGTTTTGTTCTTCAAGCGTTAGTGTGATTTCAGTGGGGTTCATCAGCTTGGACACGGCATCACACTCCAATGTGTGGGCTTGTGTGTGCCAACGCTGTGCTCCTTTGCTGTGGTTCTACTGTTACTACAAGTGGAGAAAAGGACTCTTTGTGCTTGACTTCATCCACTGATAAAGACATTACTATTATTAATCTCCTATCACCTTGTGTAGGGATGGAGAGAGCTTCTGGGATTATCGACTTTCATTCCCTGCCTTTGCAGGCACCGCTTGGTGGGAGCCATTTGTGCGTCATTCAGACTCTACTCCTGTTCCAGTTTTACTTTTCTGACCATTATTTATCATTATTTATCTCAGATTTCACTTTTCTTCCTAGTCCCAGTATAGCAGCAAGCCTTTTGATCACTTGCCCAGTGCCACTAGTTTGAGATGCACACATTTGGCTGGCTGTATTTCCAGAATCAGAAGACAGTGGTTTTCTTTAAAATTACAGTATCTGTGGCCTTGCCATCAGTAATGACTGAAACTGAGCTACTCATACCCCACTGAATCAAGCTGACACTAAGGTAATTATATTTGTGTTATACTTTCAGTGTCTCTATATGTCAGTGTTGTAGACTGAAATGAAATAAAAAATCATTGGGCAGTTCAAAGCAGTAAAAGTGTAGGGGTCCTGGCTTAGCTTTCAAAACATAACTATATGTTTATCTTCCCTCCAGCGTAAATCAGCTCTGGCTTGCAATGCTGCGCTAGATGAGGAATGTCTCTTAACAGAGACTCTTGCAGTCCCAGAGTGTTTATTTAACATGGAGAAAGAAATCTGTAACTCCTTGAATTTTTATGTATAAGCATCTCTTCATTCACACAGTTTCCCTATCTTGGCTTAGCAATTCTTAAACATTAATAGAGATTTCTCTTTGCTGCACTACTGTGATAGAAAGAATACTCTGCCCTGAGAGAGCAAGTGAGCAGATTAAGAAAGTTGCCCACATTATGCAGGATATCTGTATTTGCGTACAATTCAACAGTGTGCTGGCTTGTACCTTTGCCCCATGGTGATAATCGTGAGATTAGGAGAAACCCTTTCCACTTTCTGGGCAGATGTGGACACATGAAGTCTACTTTCTCTTGCCTTTTCGTATTCAACCATCTGTTAATCGTTTAGTGCAACGCTGCTGTTTCCAGCAGCATAGGAGGCAATGGTGGGAAAGAAGGTGAGCTTTATAGCATTGTAAGAAAAAAGATCTGTAACATCTATTCTTTTCAAATATGCCAGTAGGTCAGTTTACTCCCCAGGAAATAATCAGCCTCAGCACTGCAGGGAAATCCACAATCCAGAGTTTCAACCTACATAGTTACAGGCAGTTGCTCCCGCCTGCTTTCAATAAATAAAATATTTTTGTATTTCAGGTCTATTTTAAACAACTTGCATGAGGGAGCCTTCAGTCTGTTGAGCTCACTTTTTTGCTTTCAGAAGTGAGGCTTGAAAGTGGATTGGTTGTAGCTGAAAAAGTACTTAAAGGGAGGCTTATAGCAGGAGTGGGTGCCCAGAGATGTCACTACATGGAAAAGGTCCTGGGAAAGGCTCTGGGAAAGAGAAGTAGGAAAGCCAGAAGATTCAATTTGTGCAAACTGGAAAAAAATGGAGGGGTTTGGACACTAGGAGAGCTTAAAAGCTACAACTGCAGTTCAAGCATGAACTATTGCTTTTAACTCATTTTAGCTAAGTCTCATGCTCTGTGCTCTGACACACTCTCCTCAGGTACCGTGACCGGGGTGCATCAGATAATTGCAGTTTACAGACATGGTCCCAAAGCAGATTTAAGTTGAACAAGAGTCAGAAATGGGAAGGTCTTGGGTGGACAATATGATAATGTGGGCAGAACAAGGGAATTGCTTGTTTACACTGAGGTTGTGCAAGAACAGATTGAATATGCATTGCATTTCTAAACGTTACAAAAAGGGAGGCTAAAGCAGAATATTATGGGCTAGGATGGTAAAATTTGCAGCTGATGTGAAGAGATGGGTGAGTTTCTCCAGGTTCCTTCTAGAAATGTTATCCAGTCAGTGATTTTCCACTTACCCTGGAGTGTAGGGCAATTTAACAACTTTGTAAATAATTTCTTTGAAAACTGTGGGGAAAAGCTAGTTCATTTTAGACAAGAGCCCAGACAACATTTCAATGAATGTTGGAGAATTCTGAAAGCTTTTTAATAAATTCAGCAATGGGCATGATTCTGTCTCATACACAAACTGGTAATCGATAAATTCCAGTGTATTTATTCCTTATTTCTTCCCTTTGAGGCTAGATCTTTATCAGGCTCTTCAAGACTAATACAGGCATGAAAATAATTATGGACAAATGAACTAACACCTTTTGTTTAATAATTTGGGCAAGTTCAGTATGTCGATGTCAGTATCAGCTAATATGTAACTATCTAACCTTTCCACATAGACATTTTAGGTAGCTGAAGGATACAGCTTTCTTGGATTACAGAAGAGGGCAGTGACGTTTCATTTTTTGGAACTAGAACCACCAGCTAACAAAATCTTCTGTTCTACTTCATGCAGGAATAGAAATGCCCAAGATTTGCTCTTGCAATCTTGCTTCCTCGTGTTACAATCATGCTTCCTATTGTTACTTTATTTTCTTCAAGAAAAAAAGTTCTATCCTGGAGAAAACATTAACAGCAATGGATTGCACAGAGCACTTCTGCCACCTGCCTGAGACCTCTCTGGCTCAAAGGGCAAATTCACAGTCATATTTCAAACTATACCTAAAAATGCTAACTACCTGTTATCTGTTAGTTTCACTGTGCAGTTTGTTTGGCCTCAGACCTTCTGACATTACAGCTTGTCAATGACATTTTGTGATTCCCATTCATAAGGTCTGCCTTCCTGCTGCAGTTTGGGGAAGATAAAAAAAAAAGAGTGATCATTAAAAAAAAATGAGCATATGTACATACCAGACAGGTTTCTATTCTAAGAACATCTTGCATCATCAAGACATCAAATACCAGATTTGATGGGTTGTGTAATTTTAAGTTAGCTCACACATGCAAATGATTGACAAGAGTTTCATTACAAAATTGCACGCTGTACTGTATTTTTCTATGGATCTTGCTGCACACAGTACATGGGATGGACAATGCTACTGAGTGGTTTCCCTATAAGAAATTTCTCTTCATTGTTTGCTCTACTTGACTTAAACTAATAACAGCAAATAGGTGTAGCATGAGGGGGGGTAATCATGAAAGCGATACCAGCACCTCCTGTCCACAGTCTTTACTCCTCTGGCCTTTTACTCATCCACAAAGATGCTTCCAGATCTGCATCCCTAACCCATCAATCTGAGCACGTTCTCCCTTCTGCACCTCTTCCCTGACTTCTCTTTATCCCTTGCATCAACGGAGGCTTTCTCACGCTGTTTCAAGAGGTGTTTCAGCTCCTCTCTGCATTTCTTGCCACCGATGCCCTGCTGAGTCCCCAAGATGAAACATGTTTTGTAGGAGCGAGGTAGTTCATTTTGATTATTATTTTATAGTGTGGTTGTCTCCTGCTTTCCTGTTGCTGATGGTGTGGTCTTTATCCCTCACTTCCAGGCTTTCCCAATACTTTTTTATATGTAAGGAACTGTCGTAAGCCCCGGCCAGCCATACTGTATCTTATACTTTAGACTTTTCTCTTTTTTTGATTCCCATTGAAAAATTGGTGACAGTTATACACCTTGTGATACAGATACTCAGTTCCCCTGTGTGCTGATATGAGTCAATCTCTGTCTTTTTTGTTTTATCCTGCCAGTCGTTCTTTGTACCAAATGCAAGGGGTACATGGCCCCTGAGGAAAGTTCTGAAACATTTTTATTATTAAAAAACAATGAAGTAGCCCCTGGAAACTGGGTCTTCATGCTTGCTTGATATCTTGCTGAATAGCCCTGCATTTTAGGGCAGACCTCTATCCTGGCATGTTCAGTCTCCGCTATTGGAGAAGTATAAATATTTGTTAAAAGCCTTACGATTAAATAACCAAGTCAATTTTAATATAATGAAAGGAAAATAACTTCTGTGATAAGTTTATTTCTAAACAACTATTAAAATCTTCAATTCCAAAGTCGATAGGATTGTATACATACAGTCCTCAACACATTTCTGAGGTGAAAATGCTTATTGATAAAAAATAATTTATTGTGCATACAGTCAATTTCCAAAAGAATTCTCAGGAAAAAAATTTTTTAGAATATTTCTCAAATCACAAAAGGACATGTAATTTTCCATTTGTTACTAAAACACACTGGGAAGAAAAACAATCTCATCCTTAATTTATTTTGAAATTCAGTGCCAAAATCACTAAAACCCACATCCTTTTCCATAGTGAAAGATCTTACGTGGTCTCATTTACCTTTTCTACAGCTATATCAGTGCTTCAGCTCCAGTATTCAGATGGAATAAAAGGTATAGCTCTGTCATTATGTGGAATTACTTGTGCTATTTTTTTTAAAGATTAGATATACTTTTTTTGTGTGAAAAATAAGCTTATTTGGTATTTCCTCCTTTCATTTTGCTGTTTTTGTTGGTATATTTTACAATTGCCCCTTTTCAGGTTGTATTTGAATAGTCAGGACATTAGCACCTTTCTGCCATTACATTACAAACACGTGATCTCAACATAGAAATTATAAGGCTCCAATTCCTGGGACAGACTGCATCATTTCATATGAACTAATAACATAATGCTGTAATGACCTAGAAACACCCATGAGGCTATCACAGTGCCAGTCTACATGGTGTAATTAACCATAGGTGCACCACAAACAGGAGTTGAAAGCTGTGTGTTCACCTTCCTCTATGATGGAAACTGAATATTTACTGAGGCATAAAAGGCCATTTGAGTGCATCAAACACTAAAGCCTGGTTTCAGGTAGACACAGATTTAAATCCTCTTTCTGCCTCGTTAAGGCCAAGATAGTGAATGACAGTTTTTCAGGTCAGAAGTCTTTCAATCACTCATGAAACATTATTCTGCAACTTCAAGAAAAGAACACTTTTACAAAATGCACATGTTCTGCCTCAATCCAGAAGAAAGGTGAGCAGAGCTTTGAGCTGCACAAGGCAGGAGAAGTCCTTTCTGATGGCCAGCAGACTAGCTTACAGGTGGTAACTATAATGACTGTCCTTTTGGGGAAGCAAACTCTGTTACCCACCCCCAAGCCCAGAAGGAGCCAGTCATCTGCAGCTGGGTCAACTCCTTCCTCCCCATTCAGATGGGGCAGATTGGTGGGTCTGTAAAAAGCTTTTCCTGGCTTCTTGATTTCCACTTGCTTTTAGCAAGGTAGCATGGGAGGGGAAAAGCAGAGGAGGGAGAAAGCAACAGATTTGAGGAGGAAAGCATGAGATGCCCTCACTTGTTGAAGTGGAAAGAGAAGGAGTTACATGGAAAGTAGCTTTCTCCATCATGGCCTGGAGTATGCCTGTCTTCCTCTGTGATGTGAGATGAGTACTCATTAACCTAGTCCAAGACGCATAACAATTCTCTATACCCAATAGCAATCTGTAGTCTTTCACTTTCTATTGTGAGATATATCTGGGCTTTTTTTGTGTGTTGTGCAGTAAGTGTGGTGTTGCTGGGCTCCTGGCTCTTCTCCCAAGCAGCATGCTGCAGGATCAGGACCTCTACTGAAGTACAATTGCTCAAACATCTTGTTTCTTGATGTAGCCCTTTAGGGTTTGGGAGATGTCTTCTTGGTAATAATTCGAATGTGCTCTGACTTGTGATGTATACTCCCAGTGATATTTCCAGGTTTTCCCATTGAATTTTAGGATAAATTATTTGTTTTAGAACAAACAATTGTGTTGTTGGCAGACACAATTGCTGTGGTTTTCTCTTTGCAAAGGTTGTGACAAGCATTGGTGTTCTGGTTTGCTAGTGATCTCATTGAGCACATACAGGGCAGTGGTCCAGCTGAAGGCATTTGTCTCTTTCTGCCAGAGCCTGCTTAGCTTAACCTCTCCCTCCAGTCAGACCTTGGCTGTTCCGTTAAGTTCCTGGAGTTAAGAAAATAGGCCAGATCACCTTCAGCTGAGGAGCAGCAAGAGGGGTGAGTGGTCAGCATGTGGCAGTAGTTTCAAAGTTTACTGTAAAAAAAAAAAAAAAAAACCAACCCAACAACACAATAGCTACTCAAATGTCCTGTGAGTTAGAAATGCTTCTCTGAACTCCAGAAGTTTTTAAGGGAGGCATCAAAGATCTTGAGATTAAACATAAAATGCTTTTTATGTGTTTAAACGTAACAGTATTAAGCCTGTAGACCCAAGCAGGGAAAGAATAATAAGTATAAACCTTTCAATTTGTAATAGTTAAGAAGTGGCACTGGAAGCTGTTACAGAAATTCAGGTGGTATTGTTGAAAGATGATGTTAATGAGGTTCATATCTGTTTTTGATAGATCAAGCAGTCACTTTACTTTCCTTATTCAGGGATCAGCAGGGTGGCATTAAGTATTTGTGGATGGTCTGCTTTCCCAAGTTCATTTTAATTAACCAGAGTAACAGCAGGTGATAGAATATTTGATCTAAAATATAGATAGCAGTGATGACAAATGAGCAATAATTCTAAATGCATGTGCCAGTGGTATTGGTAATGGATAAGTAATATCAAGCATATCAGAGGTATGTGGAAAGCTGTCTGCCTTTAAAATAAATTCGGCTATTTAGGCAATCAGCTACTGCTGAACAGTTAAGTGTCCTGCAGAAGGCCAAATTGTAATTTGTTAACAGTAGCTTTTTAAATGTCTTTACCCCATGTCTTTTGTTTCTGTTTTTTTTAAGCTTGATTACCTTGGTCAAATTGATGCTCACTGGACAGGTAAAACAGGCAATGTAGCATCAAAGAAAAGATACTCAGGATAGAGTGGCAGCAAAGGCTTTTGTGAAAATGGTAGCATGTCTTTTCGGTCAAAAAATCTTGTCTATGCTTTCAGAAGTGCATCGGTGCATTTGTATATTGGGGGGAGGGGGGAGAAGTCTTGATGGATGTAAGTCTATTAAACAGTCCCTTTCCCATCCCCTGCCAGCCCTGGGGGCTCTCATTAATAAAACACTGAGTTTTGAATCCCTACAGCATGTACAAAGTTCAGATATCTTGACATGAAAGCATTTGGTTTTTTGAATGTGTTAAAAAGGGTCATGTTTGATAATGATTTTTACATGTTAGTTTTATGAAGACAGGTCTAACTCTCTGTAACTCCAAATGAAGAATGATTCTAATCAGTAGGTAGATTAATAAGAATAGTGTCTGAATAAAACTTGCAGTTGAATCAAACCATGTCAGGGAAAATCTGAATGCATCTGAGATACTCATAATTCTGCCATATGTCTGTTCTATCACTAAATGCATAAGCATGGTATATCCCATGTGGATTTAACTGGTTTTGGCAATGCACACTCTACTTCTCTGTCCTCACTTTTGTTGCCAAATGCTTGGAAAATATTCTTTTAATTATCTAACTTCAGCTCTTTGGCCTGCTTTATTTGGAAAGACCTAAACTGTAGCATTACTTATACTCATGTGACCCTTGTGGCTAGCTGGAGAATACTGATTTAACTGAGAGCACAGCTTCACCTGGTGTTCTTTAACAGTGTATTCTGACACACACACCTAAGTAATAGCTATGTTTCTGCAGAACATAGCTCTGGAAGCTATAGCATATTAAACAGACTCACTGCAACTCCCTCTGAGACTAATCTTTCCTTTGCTCCTGTAAACAATTGGATTTGGTGCAGATATTTATTTTCCCCTCTGTGTTTTAAAACAAAGGCAAAACTTACAGAAATTTCTGAGATAAAGAGGCACATATGGGGGGAAAGAGAACAGTAGGGAAGGTACTGTGGTGGGCAGCATTCCCCTGTCTTAAATGAGCATTACTTGTTACTGTACTGCAGCAAATACTGACTAGTTGAATAGGAGAAATTAAAATGAATAATTTAGTCTACTTACAGAATATGTACTTAATTGTTCCTAATTGTGTAAGCACATCTCAGCCTTTCCCATAACATAGTAGGCTTTTTGTTTAGTTCTCATGGAAGATGTGTTACAATCTAGTACTCCCACCGTTAGACTATTCCTGTATTATTAGAAATGGCTGGGTTAAAGCACCCGCCTCTTCTGGCTATATCTGCACAACCTCTTGCCTTATTTAGGACTGAATATGTCACTAGGATAACAATTCTTCTTGCATCCCTTCTTCACATGTTTTCTGAACCACCTGTAAGTGGAAGTGGTACATCTATATGGAAAGGTCACATAACACAGGGAAGAGGCAGGAGGCTTCTGTCAGTTATTTTGGTTTTGATGTGTTGCTAATTAATGAATTGTGCCTGTTCAAAAAAGTAACAGTAAATGTTTTCATGATCTGTCAGTGTAACATGTCATTACATAACCTGACAATGTAAAAAATAATGCTGGAAATTATCTAAAGTGTTTTGGAATATAATGGTTTATTTTGTATTTATCTTTCTGTAAGACTTGACATAGTAAGTGACCTGGAGGGCTCCATGGCCACATCCACACTGTTCCAGAAGTGTGGGGCTAGAAGACAGGTAGGTCTCAGTTCATGAAAAGCTGGGTTAGTTGGCTTTTTTTCCTATTCCTCTCCTAAAGCCAGCCTTTCCTCTGCTCCTGCTTCTGGTCTGGAGAGGCTGGCGGAGAGTTGGTTATGTGCACAGTCCCTTGGGTGGCCGCTTGGTGGACAAAGGCTGAACACTGCAGTGTTCCCTGGTCCCTGTTGTTATATATTAGAAGTCTGTCTATTGTAGTTGCAAGCCAAGAATAGGCAAAGCAGGTTGTTGTCAGCAAAGGAAAAAGGATGGTGCTCCCATTGCCACCCCCTTGGTGACAGCAGCAAGCTTGTCTTGCCTATAGTGAGAAGTTTTGCTTACAGCGAGAAGTCTGAAGTGATGCTGTTGTGGCCAAAAATACCACCTGAAATGCAATTTGGTCCTTAGCGGTTGGGTTTTTATAGGTGTTGAAAGGTTATACATAGAATGCAAACAGGCAGCACTTGCTTTTAACATTTAGAGATGTTTGAAGTTGATTTCTGCAGGTGATTGATTAGATCTGCGGGTGAGCACACATGCCTCTTCATCATTAGCGCACAGAAGTTAGTTTCTTGCTGAACCCAAGTACCAAACAATTCCTTGGAGCTTGACCTTAGAACTTAACTTTGCAGTGGTTTTAAAGAGCAGGACGATTTGATAGCATTACTTTTAAAAGACCAAACTTGTTGCTAAACAATCCCCTGACTTTCCCTGTGAAACAGAGGAAAGGATTCAGTTACCACTGCCAAGCATCTGCACTAGCAGAAGAAAATTCTCAGCATCATGAAGTACTCGGGCCAGGCTCTTTGCCAGAATGTGTGCTCGTGACTTCAGATGCTCTTTCAGAGTCGTCCTCTTTATGGAGAGTTGACTGGTGAGATAGTAATGCTTTCAGCTGACGTTGCTCAGGGGGTGCCTTAATGAAATTGTTGCTGATCCCTACCAAGAGCGGTAGGGCTGATTAAAAATGCCTATACTTACTCCAACAGGTTTGCTTTCTCTCTTTCCCTTTAGTTTACCCAGAGAATGGCCACTTATTTGCTTTGTGTTTTTAAACCATTGTTGCAGTGTGCCTTTGCTGCATTTTTGCACATTATGCTTATAAAATAGCAGATATTTTAAAGTTGTTTTTAATTTAGGAATGGTATTTGCCCCTGGTATGTTTAGACCAATTTTCAGCTTTGCCTTATGGGTGTTTGTGCTCATCTCTTATCACCATGCCATCAGCTAGTAGCTACGATGCTTTGAAAAATCTAAGCTTCGGGAGTGAGTCAGACTCTTCATGCTATTCATCTATTTTTTGCTACTTTAACTATAGCTCTTAAACACATTCTTCAAATGCAGTGGTGGATTTGGAGGCATTTGATTCCTTATTTTATTATTTAGCACATTAGTGCTTCAGAGGCTCAGTTATAGTTGTCTGGTTAAATATGCCAGACATCAAATAAGCATAGGACATAAAGATGTTAGTTTTACACTTCATGCCTCTCCCCACTGCATACCCAAGGTTTTGATTTCTGGATGAAATGTTGCATTTGCTTTGAATCTGCTCAATAGGTTTTTCTTCATTAATATCACAGTCACTAGCCATGGGTTTGCTGTACTGTACTACAGAAAGGTACTTTCATTGCATTACTGTCAGAGGGCAAAATAGCTTTTGATATTAAGCTATTGTATCATTTGGATTTTCTAGACGCCACTGCAAGAACTAGAGGTTTACCACTGTTTCAGTGGTTACTTCAGTAATAAAGCTGCATGATGAGCTTGCCTTTTTTTTTTATTGTTGTTTGTAGTTCTAGTTTATAAGAAAAAGGTGATTATTTTTGGCTGGGGGGGTGGTGGTGGTGGTGTAAATTTATTTTAAGCAGAACTGAAATTTTGCCTTTAATTCCTCTACTGTTCCTGCATGTCAGCTCCAACATGTGAGCCTACAAAGGGTATGTTGCTCGATTTGTTCCCTTGCAGCAAAGGGACAAATGATAGTTTTGCATCAATGTGCAACAAGTTAGGTAACAGTTAAAAGTACGTGTTAAGAGCAACATTAATCAGCTTCACATACAGTGAAATATTTTGTATGTTTGTGATTTATATCTGGATGAGTGCTTAAACTAAGTGCATGGGTAAGTCAATGATGACTGTAAAATTCAGAAAAAAACCCAAAACAAACGACCAGAATATGGCTGCCGATAAGGCAACAAATTTGGTATCAATCTGTTACAGAGAATAAGGTAAAAGTCTACATGCAGCAGACTGAATTCTCTGCAGTCTGTAAAGCTGCTGAAGGATTTCATTAGACCACTGCAGAAGGTAGGAAATGCCACTGAACAGAATGACAGGGGGATTTTCTGATTTTTCAGCTCTAGTTGTAGGAACTTTTCCTAAGGCATTTGGAAAATCTCTTTTCATTCCACACCTACATCTTTGATGAAGATTACCTGAATCATATCTGAGGTAATTTTTTAATGTCCTGTCTGTTAAAATATAGTCATTCCATAGGCTCATATTAACTGCAGAAAGAGTTTTACATAGAACTGTTTCCTAGAATGGAAGAAACTCTCTGTGGCATAGTTTGAAAATGTAAGTAAAACAAAATCATTCTGTAGATCTTGCAAATAGCTCTGCTTTATGCTTCTTTTGGTCCTCTAGCTTTCGTTTTGTGACTTTCAATAAGTATTCTGGCAGGCATTTTGATGGTAAAGAAAATCAAGCAAATATCGGTCTATTGATATAAAACAAATACTGAGTTGCAATCATGAGTAGTCACACAAGATGTGATTCCCCTACTGCTTCTCCTCTGACTGGTGGACTAGAAAAGAAGTGGATTTTTAAAATCAGTTTTAACAAATATTTCTTCAAAGCAGCATTTTAAGACTTGTTACTTTCATCAAATTATATAAAAATAACTTCTTCACAGTTTTTTTTAGTAAGTAATGTTATTAAGCTGCAGAAAACTGAAGCTTCAGGCAAATTAGAAGAGGAGTCACAGACACTGAGAAAATATTAATACTTCAGTTATATAAATTTGATGCCATTCAGGGGATCAAAATTAGGCATAAAGTTTTTTGTATAGTCAAAAGAAAGATACAGGTACCATTGGGCTCTTACTTCAGAGTTCCTAAGACAGATGCCACTAGTACCTGAAAGGAACTCTGAAAGTTTCCTGCCTACCCCCTTTGCCTTGGCAAAATCACAGTCCAAGGAATTTGCTGTGAAGTAGGTGTGAGTACGCGTGTGAATGGTGAGAGAGGACCATAGCAAAGGGTATACCAAGCATTGTTTGAATGGAAGTGGCAGGGAGGGGTAGAAAAGTTGAAGAGGCTTAGATTTTTTTTTTTTTTCCACTTAGTCTCAAGAAAAAAGCAGGCCAACTTTTGCATTGGGGAAGGAGATTTATGTGAAATGGAGGTAATTGTGTCATTGACCTATGGACTGGGTTTCTTAATCTGGAGTTGTGAATTGCAAAAGTTGAATTCCTTTTGAAACGTAGTTAGGAAATCTCTCTTGAGAATAAAATAGTATAAAATAGAGTCCTGGTTTTATTAGACAAGCTGCTATAAGGGTGACTTTGTTTCATGTAATTGCTTGGGGACCTCTGTCTGATCTCTTCACTTGAAGCTAATACTACAGACTTTAATTGACTAAGACTCCTCTTGAAGTGGTAATTGCTTGCATCATGAGGTTCACTTCTAGAGCTGAATATCTCTGCCTCTGTCTCGGAGAAAAATGAATTTTACACCCCTGCATACAGAACTGCTGACAGCGGCACTTACTGATGCCTCTCCAGCCTGGAGCCTCAGCACTTCCAGAATGAACTCCCCTTTCCAGATGGTTCAAAAGCAGTGATGAGTACTTTGTTCCTTTCTAAAATACACCACGACAAAGGGTGGGGACAGCCTGGACCTCAAATCCAAGGTAATAGGATTGGCAGCCTTTAAAAAAAGTAGACTAAAACTGAACTTCCCTTGTTTTCTCTCTCTCTCTCTTTTTTTTTTTTTCCCCTAGTTTGGGTGGTTTTATGAGCATATTACTAATTTTTGTTTGTTTGTTTTTTGAACTCAGGATTATCACAGGATGTCTGAAATCCTCCTGGAGCACAGATAAAAATCAATGACAATTCCTTGCTTGAAGTAATGTTTCAGTTTACAGATGGCAATTCCAGGTGTGGCAGACTTTTAGGGAAGAGAGAAAACTGAAGTTTTGGGTTGATTTTTAAAAAGCATTGACAATGAACAAGGAAATACATGTGGGAAGAGAGCAGGCAGAATAAAGGGCAGACAAGCCAAAATATTGCATACATATAGCAACTTGTTTTGTACACAACGTTGTAAAGCCTAGCCTAGTGTATGAGATCAGGGCAGCACAGGAAAGTGCAGGTTACTCTTATCCATAAGTGTTATCAGGAAAGAAATAGCCAAGTGATCCTGTGCTGAAAAGAACTCTTGACATGAATGAAATAATACGTGTAGGTTTAGTAACAGAGAGCCTTTTTGGTCTCTAGTGCCAATCTTCCTTAAGAAAGTGCTGTAAAACCCTGCTGTTGCCAGTTTTGATCTCTGTTGATGCTAAATGTAGCACACTCGGTGATTTGCTGTTGCTAGTAAAAACACTTTTTGCTGAAAGAAAACCTTTGTATTTATTGATGAGACAACAGGGGTTTTTTATTTTTAAATTCCTTGAACCTTTCTGTAGCTGAGAAAACACAGAACAGTTTGGTTGCAAGATGGCAGTGATCCTTTGCATCCTCAGACTCTGAAGCAGGTTCAGTACTCAAAAGTAGGTGCAAGGAAACACAAAAGGAGTTCCTGCAGGAGTAGGAACCCAGTGAGAATGCTTATTTATCTATCTGCCTCCTATTGCTAGAGGGAAGTAGTTGGTGCTAGTGATAGAGCTTTTCTTAGGGACTGCTTCAGGAAAGTGCACCAAAGCCTTGTAGTTTTGGACAGTCATTGCTGATCTTGGATCTTCCACTCCAATCCTACTTTGTGTTTTGCACCCTGGCTGTTAATACAAACACAGAGCATGATTTAAAATAGAAATGATAAAGAAAAAACTGAATATGAAGTTTGTATGCTTTGTTGGGTTGGGGGGGGGGTGTTACTTTGGTGGTTTGGTGGTTTTTTTTTTTTTTCCTTTTCTTTGACTTGCCTTCCTGTGCACACTCATGTTATAAACTTCCAGAGGGCTGTCTAGGTAAGCAATTAATAAGCCTGTCTTAGAAAACTGGTTCTCAATATCAGGTAAAATTTGAAACTTCTTTAAAATATTTCCATCCTATGTTAGACTAGCAAGCCTTGTAGTAGCCTGTTGGGATGGAGTCAAAGGAGGCAACTGTTGTTCTCGGAAGGCAATGCAGATAGTGATGGAGCGGTGTCTGCTGCTTCACAGGCATTTCTCTGCCTTCACTGTATTTTTGGCCTCTTAATGACATCTGTGGGGACTGTAAGCATCCCATCAAGCTTTATATGTTAATTCAGATCTCCTGTACCGTAGCAACTTTATAGCACAAGGAGAAGTACGCTTAAAAAGGCATAAAAGCGGTGAGTCAACAGACTTTGATGCTTGCCATCTTTCTCTGCTGTTCTATCTTAAGCAGCAGAATAAGACAGTCAAAATCCTTGCTGACTTGTGGCCAAATCCTAGAAATCTTCTCCAGTGATGATGTTTTGGTTTTAGCAGCTTTCAGGGAACAGATAACTTGTCAGGACAAGGCTAAGGTCTTTGTATGTTTATCAAGGAGTGCCATGCTGCCATTCATCACATAGTCGCTACAAGTTTTGGTGATGTCATGAGCTTGAGTGTTCAGCCAGAATCCTTTAGTGACCTACCGTGGGTTTGATCTGAAAGGATTTTGTCTGCAAGGCGTTTACATTCCCTCGGGATTTGTCAGGATGATGACAAAGTATTATTGCATTTCTTTTAATGATATCTGCAGTAACAAGCTAGACAAATATAAATGCTTTCCGCAAATTTAGATGAAATCCTGTCTGAGTTATACGTGGCCTCCTGAGAAAAAGTATTTAAGTGGAAAGAACATACAATGAGTATTTTAACTGATCCCTTTGATCACATTGACATTCAAGATATCCAGTGTTTCTTCTCTTTGAGAAGATGGTATGGTATTTTCTATACCATAGTGTGGTGCACTGGCAGAGAAGAGGCTGCTCCGAGTGCCTGGCGCATGCAGGTGCGTTCTTGTCAAGGCAGAACTGATTAAAAGTCATTAATGATTAACATATGATTTGCACATTCAGTGTTCATTGATGGGGCTGAAATCTCTCCTATTTCATTTCAACCTGATGGAATATTCTCAGAAATGTTAAACAGAATTACTTCAGTCCTTTCTTCAGGGAAAGGATTTAAAGCAAGAAAAGTTTTCCAGCTGCTGAAAAATGGAGACCGCCTACCTTTGATCAGGTTTCTTTAGACTAGTGGTGCTTTAGAAGGGGAGGGTGGGGGTGTAAAAAGTGGAAATTACAAGCCCCAATTTGAAGTAAAATAAGAACTTTTAAGATAATAATAAAGTCTCCTCCCTGTTTGTCCTTTATAATGTATATAATAATTTGTAGCAAACAGATTAATAATTTGTAGCAAAGAGATTACAAATTTGAAACTTAATCAGAGAAGACAGCATCACTTCTTAAACCTGATAAAAGAACCATGATCAGAAGACAGAGCTGGTGATTGCATTCAGAAAGCTGAATAAAGCTCTCCACACCACCTCTCTCACACTTTCAGATTTCATATAGACATCTTGCGGCTTTGGTGGCTTTTGATCTGATCCTCGATTCCAAATTGCCCAAAATCACAGTCCTGGGCAACAAGGGAAAGAAGGTGCACCCACAGCGGTGCAAAAGGGGCAAAATAGCAGCCTTGCTTCTGTTCACAAAACAAGCACAAATTGAATCAAGTCTGCTTGTACTACTTGATGGTAACTGTTATAGCTCATATCAGTGTGTCTTTTGACCCTAAGTTTTCGATGTCGATTTCAAGTCTTGATTTACATGGCATAAAATGAAAAAGAATCAATATCAGTCTGTGTAACGTCTCTATCTTCGTACATTGTTTGTATATTTTATGTGTCACCCATCCAACAGGGAAAAGGGAAAAACATATGGCAGTTTAATTGTGTGTAATTTCCTGAAATTGCTTCCTGTGCTATTCTTCCTTAGTCTGTGATGAGACTCTCTCTTTAACATACTGTTTGCAGAATCAGTGTTTCACTGAACTGCTAAATAAAGATTTAAAGTTTACTCTGTCCAATTTGACTCTCAGCAATGTTGGTGTTGCACAGGTATTGATGCGGTATGGGACAGGTCAGGCCATCCACAGCAAGTTCCAAAGAAGTTGTGGTGTTCTGAGCTTAAGCCAGTGTAGTACCCAGGCTTCCCAGGTCCATTCTGGATACATATTACAGAGATGGATTGGAGAAGGTGAAGGGGAATGTACCCTCTACCTGGCAATTTTTGTATTTTGGTGACAGTATAGGAAACTGAACTGTAAGAGATAGAAACTGCTAGTATGGCTGCTTTTGTCTCAGGCTGGATTTTTAAGTCTGAAGTACTGATCTGCTTTCTGCAGCACCCTGGGGCTGTGTCCATCCAAATAAAAGGGTGGTGATAGTAATATTTGTAAATTCATCCTAGTAAATTTAGAAATTGTATTTCAGTAGGGATTTGAAATGTTTCATTTCAATTGTTATGTTTCTTTTCCTTGATGCACACTTTTTTCTTTCCCCCCTTTAAACTATTGATGAATACTACTCATCCAAAAAATATTTCTCCAGTGATGATTTCTTTCAGGAGCACTTCTGTTTGCAGCCTATATAAATGATTTTATCTTCTTGCTGATATGGCAGTGACAGATGATATTTTCTTTTTCTTTTTATTTACACACCTTATTACCCAACTCACTGATGCAAAAAAGACCCTTTTTCATAATTGAAGCTTCAAAGCCCCTGATGTGCTCAGAAAAGATAATACATTATTTATTGTTGTTTTCCTTCATTTTTTTTAGCATTGCAACTATAATCACTTTTTGCACAAGGTTATTTCTGAAAGATATAAAAGGAAGAAAAAATGGTGTGTTTTGGTTGAGACCAGAGAGGCTGTTTTCTAATGAATGTATTGAAACTAATGTGCTTGGATTGCTTCTGCATTACGAGACATCTGAACTGTATGTGTAATATATCAGAAAGGATAAACAATGCATGTTTTAAATGATATCCTGTTGCTGCTGAAGATGTGACCATCTTATCAGAAGGACTTGTAGAATATGAGCCAAAGAGACATTTCAACATGGTAGCAAGGGGTCTGAGGTTGTGTGTGTGTGTCCCCAGTAAAGTGTTTAAAATTGCCCAAATTCCTTACATATTTGCATTTGTTGGTTACTTAATTTTGGCTCTGTTGTTTTCTAAGCTGCTGTCCTTGTTCATGTTGCCTTGCTTTGGAAAGGATGGACTTCAAGGTATTATAAATTGGTGGCTTTTCTTCAGGTTCATTGAATAAAACACAAGACTTCTCCTCTCATATCAATGTGAATGTTTTCATTTTTCTTGGCCATTGGAAGGCCCCCACAAGTCTTTCTAGTCCCATGTAATTTCACCCAACATAATTGGCTTGATTTTAATGGTTGCAGCTAAATCTTCTTGAAACCTTTTCATAAATACTCTTAATAGGAGAGAGGCCTCCCTGGCATGAGGCTGACCAAAATGAAGAAGTTGCAACTTGGAGAATCTCATACATACCTCTTCTGTTTCTTTAAAAATGCCTGGGTTTTGGCTTGCAGGCATTATTTGACAAGGCAGAATGGGAAAGGAGGTAAAAAACAAACAAACAAAAAGGTAATTTTATCTTATCTCCAGTGCTGTAAATATTATTTAAAGGACAGACTCCCATTTTGCATGCTGGCTTCAAAGTAAGTCCCTCACTGCCGGTGTTTTGAGCAGTTAAATAGTAAATCAGTGGGATTTTTTTAGGCTTTTGTGAGTTTAGTTGGAAGATAAGCCACAACACCAGAAGTTGTATGTGCTGGCAGGGGCCGGGCTGAGTTTATTTAGCCTGTGTTTTTACTTTATTTCTCTACATCTCACCAGTGACCTTATCAGCAGGAGAAGCAAATAAGAACTGTGAAATGGCAGAAAGGGGCTATGGGGGAAGCCTCGATTGAAACAGCTCTTTCCCTCCCAGTCCTTTGTTTCAGTGTAGTCAGTTTTCCTTTAGTTTAAAGATGTTATTTTTATATATATATCAATTTATATATATAAAAACACACAGTGTGGCTTAAGCCTGAGCTCTTGGCAGTTACTGGAAGCTTCAACTGTGCTGCTGGGAATGGTGGTCCCATTGGAGACGTAGCACATGCTATATAAACATATACAGAAAAATTATATAATACTCCTCTGCTACCACAAAATAAGACAATATGTGTTTACCGCTTTGAAGAAGGACAGATCTTCCTCACTGCTGGGCAGCATTTTGCCTCTTCTGGTGAGGCTGAGGGGCTGGGCGGAGTCCTGGGCTGGAACCAGCCAGAACCGGCTGGAACCGGCCGTGCCTGGCAAGGGGCAGGCCCTGCCTCTCCTCACGGCACAGCCGATGCCCAGGCACCCACAGCTGGTACAAGTGCCTGTCACTGCCCAAAACACTTGTAACAATTTGTACTGCAAATATTTTAGGAACTGAGCTTGGTCCTCAGACCATGAGGCTTCTTCCACAGCTTTCAGGGGCCTGCGGTGCCTGGACTACATTTCATTCCCCCAGAGTCACAAGGGAAACTTCATGCCTGCGAATCTGCTGGTGAGCGATGGTAAACATCACCTGGTGTGTTGTCAGGTGAGTTTGGTCCATTTATAGCATCATAGAATCACAGAATCATAGAATCATTTAGGTTGGAAAAGACCTTCAAGATCATCGAGTCCAACCATCATCCATGCCCACTAAACCACATCCTGAAGTGCCTTGTCTACGTGCTTTTTGAATACCTCCAGGGATGGTGACTCCACCAGTTCCCTGGGCAGCCTATTCCAATGTTTGACAACCCTCTCAGTAAATAAATTTTTTTCCTAATATCTAACCTAAATCTCCCTTGCCTCAACTTGAGGCCATTTCCTCTCATCCGATCTCCAGCCACCTGACAGAAGAGACCAGCACCCACCTCGCTACAACCCCCTTTCACGTAGTTGTAGAGAGCGATAAGGTCTCCCCTCAGCCTCCTCTTTTCTAGACTAAACAGCCCCAGCTCCCTCAGCCGCCCCTCATAAGACTTGTGCTCCAGGCCCCTCACCAACTTGGTTGCCCTTCTCTGGACACGCTCCAGCACTTCAGTGTCTTTCTTGTAGTGAGGGGCCCAAAACTGAACACAGTACTCGAGGTGCAGCCTCACCAGGGCCAAGTACAGGGGAAATATAGCCTTTCCCCTGCCAAAGTGATATGGGTATTTGATAGCATGCGTTAGTTTTTGTTGTCCTAACGCTTAACATGTTGATACTTATTTATTTTTTAATCACATGAGTAGACCTAGTGGATAGGCTGAGAGCATGTGTCCTTGCCTCTGAGGGGTTTTGTGTAAGTAAAAACAAACAAACAAACAAAACAACAAAACCAACACGCAACTCTTCCCCCCCCCCGCCCCCAACAGCAACAAAAAAATCCCCAACAAAAAAAAACCCACCAAACCAACCCAAAACACAAACACCCATGAATGCCTACCTTGTCCTTAAGTGGGATCACCTGCAACATCCACAAACAAAAGGAATGTTTTATGAAAAAGTTGACTGTGTAACACTTTAAAAATCCAGTTTCTTGGCTACAGTTGTAAAGAAGGTAAATCTGTAGGAAATGGGAGGTTGTTAGTTCAGCTGTAGGGAGAACAGCATGGATGATGGAGGCTGCTAAAGACAACCCAGGAAGCGAAAATAGTGTGTCATAGGCATGACAAGGTGCATAACATTTTGGACAAATGAATATAATGAAGTTCACTGTGGGAAATAAGTTCAAGTCTTTGAGGGATCTTAAAAGTGGTTTTCTCTTAATTCATAATTAGACTAATTTTTTTAGTTTTTGCCCAAACAGAATCTGACTTCTTTAATAAGGCACACTGTTACCTATACAAGGTTTTTGGTGATACGTGAAGCAGATGTGTAATTACTCATTGCACATTGTATTATGGAGTAAAGCTGTAGCTGCTTTTCCTGTCTTCTGACAGTGGAATGGCAGAGTCACAGCTCATAATCTGAGCGTCTTTCCTATGCTGTGGGTGTGACTTGCATACTTAGAGGAGCACTAGTACACATTGAATAATTTTAGACAAATTTGTCTTTGGCAAATCTAGAAGTATTGTATAGAAAAGCTAATGTGTTTTTCATATCCTTTTCACTAACTCAAATCTCAACTTTTTTTTTTTTTCCCCACCACTGTCCTTTTATAACCTCCCCCCCCAACCCCCGGCTTTCTTTCCTCAATTTATTGTTCAATATTCCCCAGATCACAATGTTCCTACAGCCCTTTGGCATATGGTTGGGTAGATTGCGCTGACAAGCTCTTACACATGTGAATTTTCCTTTCGGTATCAACATTTTTGGTAAAGACTCTCCAGGGAAGAACAGCACTTTTGCGAGGGGGTTGAGGCTCCCAGACCTTCAAGCTCTGCAGCCCCAGCAGAGTTTCCCATAGCAATTTTGTGTCCTGGTCAGGACCCCCTTCCTTGCACACTCCTGTTTGCTGCTGGGTTTTAACTGTTCCTGCTGTGAGTGGCCCCTTGCTGGAAGCTGTTCAGTCCCTCTCAGAGTCGGGCTGCTGTTACGTTCTGTGTCTCTGGCTGGGATTGAGCTGAGCTTTGTGAAATTCATGTTCTTTTGAGAGTATGTGAGGCAGGACAGAGCTGAGGAAGCTCGTATGGGTGCCAGGAGCAGTATAGCCATATTAGCATATGGCTATAATTGAGCCAGCTCAGAAGCTGTAGGCAGTGTAGCTGTGTTTTCTCCTTCTGAGCAGGCTGAATTAGTCTGCAGGGACCTATCTGGCTGCCTTTGGTTGAGGGAATGATGCAGTCTGATGCTGCATCATAGTATTTATTTCGCTGGTGTGTCTCTGACCTATATCAGTGAGTGAGCTTGAAATCATTAACTTTTCTAGGCAGAACTGTTGTGTTGATCCAGTCCCAAAGCTTTCCTCTTTTCCTGGGTCTGGGGCCATATGTATCACCTCTGATACATGGTTGTTTTCTTTCTCCCGGATGCTACAAAGCAGTGAGGGTTTATTGGCATTGGTGTTCTAGATACTGTGACATTATTTAAACTTGTCATGCTTTGTGGCTAATGTTAGTGCTATTTCTAAACAGCTATATAACTTTCAATCTGAATGAACTTTTTTAATTAAAAAAAAAAATAAATCAGAGGTGTATTTTTCGTTTCCCCTGCATGTTTGGGAAAGAAAAAATAATTGCTGTGTCCCTGATCATTACAGAGCTGCCTGAACGTATTTCCACTACTGCTTTCTACTTTTACCCACTGAAGTTCATTCTTTCATACATGTTCTGGGTAGAGCACTGGATTTTAGGGGGAATAGGATTCTTCTCCTACATATTTTATTTTCATGATACCATGTGGCATAGTGATATTGATAAAACCTTGTTTTATTCTTTTACAATGCTCTTGACTCAAGGTAACATTGACATTTACTTCTGGGACTTGATTAATTTCCTAAAGTTAAATGGCTATGTTAATTAACCAACAACTTAGGCTTCTTCACCAAATTCAGTAAAACCAGCCTTTTTGCTGTTGGAAGATCTAAAATGAGTGACCTAATTGCTGTTTCCCTGAACTAATTTAGAAAGGGAACTTGAAGTGCTGTCGGGCAAACTTTGGGGTTTTTGCAGTATTTTATGTATTACACTAACTTCTTCAGTTGTCTTAGCGATGCAGAGGCAAAACAATGGCTAGCCTTGGATTAATGTTCAAGTTTTAAACAAGGTAAATAGAATCTTTAAAAAGGTAAGTATGGTTGATACTTAGCACAAGCTTAACTCATTATATGCTTCAGGGATTCCTTTGAATTCCTGTTCCTGAAAATGAAAGAATCACTCTGTGTGGCAGATGCAGAGGGAATTTCCTGTGTGAAAAATAAAAAAACAGCCCACCTTAATTAAACATCCTGCTGAAAAGAAATCTGCAGGGAGTCAGAGGAGCTTCTGTGCAATTGCCAGCTGTGGAATTTGAATTTTGGGCACTTATTCATAGAAATCATTGGGGTTTTGTGGAGGGTTTTTGTGTTCTTTTTTTCCTCCTGTTAATTAGTGTCATAAATATGATCCTCAGTGGCTTTAAACTGGTGTAATTCCACCCTGAATTAAGTGCCACAATGGCTTCCCACCTGCATGTGGTGTCCAAGGAGTGCCACAATGGACCAGGACAGAAAATGAGTAGTTGGAGGTTTAGGGTCAGTCAGTAAAATAACAAGTCTGGGGTGGCTTGTTATTCTTTTTCTAAAGATAAGAGTTAGATTTTTTTATTTATTTTTTTTATTTTGGGCAGGTGAGGGAAGAGGAAGTATCAAAAAAAATCAGGTGAGGGAGGTCTATGAAATAGTATTGTTAACATTTTTGCTTTTTACTGTAGGAATTATTGGAAGTTAATCACCTGCTCTGTGTGGTAGTTATTGACACAGGCTGGCATTTAATGACAGTTAAACTAAACTGTTTTCCCACATCCAAGGATTCCCTTAAGAAGAAAAAAGATGGGGGGCCTGGGGGGTGAATCAGCTGTAGGCCTCTTACGTGCTTTTCTCCCTCCCTTCCTCCTTCTTTCCATTTCTCTCTTTCCCCTTTGCCTCCAGCCATACATACTGGAGCTACTTATCTTGTGTCTGCTCCCCAGGTATTATATTCAGACAAGCTCTGTCAAGCTACTTTCACTAAAAGCCCTTTGCAAATAAGTAACATATGGGCAGCATTTTGGGTACAGTTCACATTCAGAGTTTAGATACAAGTGTGATTACCGTGGCTCAGATGCTCATGCGTGGTTTTGTGCATAGCTGCCTAATGTCATTAATGCAGTGCTCCCAGAATTTCCATCTGCAGTTCAAGTAGTGGTGTTTATGAATTCATCAGTCTGTATAATGCACATGTGGACATGACAAACCTATTCTTTTCACCCCTGATAAAATGCTAAGTGTTGTCAATCTTCATTCATAAGCAACATTACATCCACTTAGTTACTGGTGTATGGATTGGTGCTGTGAAGGTGGCTAGTTGTATAAGGAGATAGTCCAGCCATTGATGATATGCAATGAATTCCTCCTGTTACTTCCTTGTTTCTTTGGTCCCTTTCTGGTTTTATTTCTCTGCTACAAATAATTTTTCCAAATTATGCTTTTGAAGTGCACTCCAGGCAGCTTTCTGTTTCCCATAGTTTTCCATTTAGTAATTTACCAAGTCTGAAACTTCATGCTGAAATTTGTCCTTTCAGCCTGAAGCCCCTAATATTCCATAACTGTTTGGCTGAACTCAGTAATTACTGAAAATAATCTCTGTGACTTTACAATATCTTTCTCTCCCAATGATTTCCCAATGTATTTGTCATATATGCAGTTTTACTATGAAGTTGATATATAAAGAAACCTAAATGGACATAGGTGCAATTTATAGTTACTATTGCCTGGTGCTAGCAAAAAGAGGAATAGCCTTGTGTAGGGCAGATGGGAGTTGTTTCAAACTTGCTAAACTGGTGGAGATATAAAGTGGAATTCTGGTTACCCAAAGTCAACAGTAAATCTCTTATTAATATTAAAGCAGTGTTTGACCCAATTTTATTAAATATTTTTTTCAAATCCATGGAAGCAGATGAGATTTTAGGATCAGCCTGTACTGGTAATAATTTGATTTCATGTGAAGTAAAAATCCTGAGACTTAGCAAATGTTTGGATTTTTATTTTTTTTTCCTAGTGAAATAATGAATGTTTAGTCAAATGTGAATTGTTTGTAATTCCCTGCTGAAAAGTTTCAGACAGCTAACCACAAGAGAGAAGGGAATGAATTATGTGTTAATCAGGCAGAACAACGAATAACAAAATAGGAGACTTGATGCAAACATTTTACTAATCTCAGCTATGTGATAAGTGCTTGTGAATATTGCTTATGTTTGTAGCTAATTAGCTTTCTTCCTGAATTACTATGAATGGTATTATTGCAGCCACTGTGAGACCAGGACTGGAGTTTCAAGGTAGTACCAGGGAACACAAAAGAAGGTTTCTTGGAGGAAGGTGCCAAATTAAACAAGAACAAAAACTTCAAGGCTTTTCTCTAAGCCTGACTGAACAGGCAGGGCTGACAAACAGGTGATGAGGCAGTGGACAGTGCTGGACAGTGTCCAGCATTTACATCACCAGAGTTAAGTGCTGGACAGCAGCTTTTGCATTCCTCCATCAACTGCGTTAATTTTGGAAGGTATTTTCATCGAGTGCTAAGGTGGTATTTGAAGGGAAACTCAATGCAGTATTTATCTAAGACTATGAAACCTTCCCTCTCCCTGGGAGGGGGGAGGGGTGGGGGGGAATCATTGTTAATATAAGAAGGGGGAACAATCCTGGAAGTCTTTGTGGATGTCCTGGTTTCAGCTGGGATAGAGTTAACTGTCTTCCCAGTAGCTGGTACAGTGCTATGTTTTGAGTTCAGTATGTGAAGAATGTTGATAACACACTGATGTTTTCAGTTGTTGCTCAGTAGTGTTTAGACTACAGTCAAGGATTTTTCAGCTTCTCATGCCCAGCCAGGGCACCTGACCCAAACTGGCCAACAGGGTATTCCATACCATGGGACGTCCCATCTAGTTTAGGAACTGGGAAAGGGGGGACAGGGATTCGCTGCTGGGGGACTGGCTGGGTGTCGGTCGGCGGGTAGTGAGCAATTGCCCTGCACATCATTTGTACATTTCAATCCTTTTATTACTACTGTTGTCATTTTATTAGTGTTATCATTATCATTATTAGTTTCTTCTTTTCTGTTCTATTAAACCGTTCTTATCTCAACCCAGGAGTTTTACTTCTTTTCCTGATTTTCTCCCCCATCCCACTGGATGGGGGGGGAGTGAGTGAGCGGCTGTGTGGTGCTTAGTTGCTGGCTGGGGTTAAACCACAACAGTGGATCAATATTAAGTTGAGGTAAAGGAAATAAGAGGTTTGTTGATGTTCCCAAGGGTACATGTATAAACTGATGTGCAAAGAAAGAATTTACTCTGCAAGGAACATTTTAAGTGCTATCATGCATTCACTCATTCACTTGCAGTTAAGTTACAGATCAAGTAAAGCATCTTCTAATCAGTGTCATTTGCTTTATGGTTTTCCAAAGAACTCTGTGATAAGATTGGCATCGGGGCAGGATTATACTTTTCCCCCATAGTTTTGGATGCTGTGGTGTTTTTGTTGCTGAAGGGCAACTCCTTGAAGTGTGTTACTTGGTGTGCTGTGCAGGCATTGATATGCCACCACCAGTGACAGAGACATTAGGAGGGACGTTTTAAATCATCCCTGAGGGTTTTCAGCATGTGCCCTTTCTACCTTCTATTTATCTGACCACATTTAATGCTAGGTAAAATGTCAGTGCTGTACCTAAACTAGTCCATCCCTTGTTGTGCTGGCTGGTGGACTGCCTTGTAACAAGTGCCTGATGTCAAATATCAAGCAAAGACAGCAGCGACCCTGCAAGTCAGTCTGTATATCATCTGGGACAAAGCTTGTGTACCTCTATTCATCCTGATGCATGGCAGGGAACAGTGGGTGGGGATACTCAGTGTATACAGGGAAACCTTGATCTGAAGTGACTTCAGTTCCATAGCCTTCTGTAAAAGACACTAGGAAAAAGAAGTTTAAACCTCTGAAAACAGGAGTGATGATGACTAAGAAAATGTCTCTGGATGAATAAAGTGTTATTGTAAAATATAACGTAACAGCCAAAGTCTACAGTTAAAATGACTTAAAATTGCACAGCTGTAGTAAAGTTCCAAGTGTCAGATTAACATTTCTGTTTTATTTCCAGTTTCAATTCCTGTACTTTACATTATAACTGCATGAAAGTGCTATCAAGAAGAGCAGAGCCCAGATGTTGCTGCTGATTGTTATTGTTTATTGTGTGCAGAAGGAAAATAATATCTGATTTCTGTTAGAAAACACTGTGGACATAAATGCAAGCGTCAGAATTGGATTTAAATGATGTTGCTACAAATATGATGCATTTTTCCCTTTCCCTAAGCCCTCTATTCCCTAACCCCCCCTATAATGCTTCTAGTACAATATTCTACAGTCTCTGTACAATACAACTTTCCTCAGGACTGAGAGATATTTATAGTTATGTACTTTTATCACTCAGAGCAACTTAAAACAATCTACCAGCAAGAAAACGAAGATTGCTTAGCATCAAAGAAAAGCAAATAGAGTCTGAGCACAATTTCAGGTAGATTCTCAGATACTGCAGGTTCCTGGAGACGCCTCTCTGTATTGGGCCCTATTGGCTCTTAGAATCACAGAATACTTTAAATCTGGAAGATCTTTGGAGGCCTCTAGTTCAGCCCTTTGCTTAAATCAGGGCCAGCTTTAAGTTCAGTCAGATTGCTTGGGGCCTTGTCCAGCAGAACTTAAGGAGATCTCATGGCTCATCTGGGCCGCTGTCAGTGTTTCACCAGCCTCATGGTGAAAAAGCTTTCTGTCTCTAATCAGAATTTCTTGCACCCCAATCTTGCTTTTAACTTGCTAATAAATAGTATCTTGCCTATACAGGCAAGAAAAAAAAATTATTCTTTCCCCTCTTTGGTGGCTCACTGACGTAGTTAGGCACAAAATATTGTACACTCATCTCTAGTTATACGTTAACAGATATGTATGATGCAAATGCCTCTGAGAGAAATGTTGGTAATTACTGGCTCTTGATGGAGACTAGATATGACGGTAATCAATTTGGAGTGACTGATTTCCATTCTGTTTGTCCAAGGCATATCCTAACAGTCACTTCAGCTGAATCTGTTAATATGCTCTTAATCGTAATGCTTTTTCAAATAGTTTGAAGAGTGACCCTACTGTAAGAATTATTATTTGCTGTTAATATAAAACATCTCTAGAGACAATTTGCTGTTACTGTGTGGTTATCACAGGTAACCTCCTGTTTTCTGACAAGGAGAACCTTTAGCACAATTGAACTTTCCCATGTATATAAATGTCTGCTTTATGTTGCTGACCCTGGCACTGTTAATTATAGTGATTAATTCTGCTTGGCTAAGGGTGTGCACCTGTAGGCTCGGAAGCTCATTGTACACCCAGTTCTCTTATATCCCCTTAGAAAAAAAAAAAAATCCTCCTGAAAAGCCTTAAATCATTTTTTCTCATTTTTGCTGATTGAAATTGGCATTCCAAACATGCAAATTTGCATGCAGTGTTTAAAGGCTGTTGATGTGCATCCGAACACATGGCCTTCATCTTGACACGCATGGTTTGCTCTGTGTAGCCATGAGATAAGATTCACTTTGGGTTTGTGAGTCATTGACTGGCTATAATTAATGCACGCATGCATATTCAAAACATAATGTGGAGAGTGTCAGAGGGACAAGATGACACTCTTGTTACTCTGGAGGCATTTTCTCATTACATTGTTGGTGGCAACATGGTCTCTGAGAGTTACTTCTACTGTTGGAAAAGTGACAAAATGGCTAGTAACAAATCAGTATGCTTTGTCTCTAACTGCCACTTGATAGCATCTCACTAAACTCTGCTTGGCAGAGTGTCCAGAAGACCTAGGGATAATGTGGTGTTAAAAAAAAAATTAAAAATAATAATTCAGTATGTCCCAAACCTGTGCACCCATTGCACTGGGCAATGCATATTGGTCTGACAGGGAAACCAGGATATTTTACTCTGTTAAACACAACCAAGTGTTTAAATTAAGTTTAATACTAAATTATACTTTCTGCTTAGCTCACATGTTCATGTGAATTGTTGGTCAGTTCCTTCTTTTCTCCTGTTATTTTGGTTACCTGAGGACAGTATATCGTTTTACACAGTGCCAGCTTCCATTGGACAATGTGGGTGCATGAGCTGTAGTGGGAAATACAGGACTGTGAAGGCACTGCAAGATTTATTGGAGCTTGCAGCTTGTCCCAATGGACTTGGCTTAAAAATAATTAAAAAAAAGGGGGGGGGGGGGGGCAGCTGACCATTTCATGAACCACATGAGACTTGTATTTGTTCCTGTTTTGCTTTGGGTCAAAAATGACATTTGCTTTGGTTTTTTTTTTCCCCTAGAAAAAAAACACAAGAAAGAGCCTGCCTTAACCAATAGTGGTGTGATGAGAGAGAGGAAAGATTTAGCTTCAAGTCTCTAGTGAAATTACTTAAATCTGCGTCTTGAGGTGATCGTGACTTTAATGATTAATAGTCACTTGGCTACTTTGGGGTGTAAATCTTTTTGGTTTTGTCTTGAAATTCCATTCGATACCTAAAAGCTTAATTTAAAAAAGTAGCAGTATGCTGTTAGAAAAAGCTCTGGATTTAAGTAACTGCTGCTTTTTTTTTTCCTTCTATTTCTTCTTTTGATAAAAATAGCAGAGGAATTGTTGGGGGGAGGAACGACACCCTAATTAGTATAATATCTCACTGGGGAAAATAAGGGCTGTAAGTCTGCACACTAACTTCTAGGAGAAAGTATATCCAAGAAAGGCAAAATAGCATTTAAATTACTTTGAAAAGGCAATTCTCTTTATGGCAAAATTGTTAAGTGCATTTTGTTCTACAGAATCTATGAATATTTCAATTTTTCATCTTGATTTGGGATGAAAATAGGTACTGAATTATCAAAATTTGCCACTGGGCAGCAGATCTGAATTTCAATCAATTCTGCTAAGTACCCAGCAATGAAAGGTTTCTTACAGGCTTTATTCAATATTTCTCATTGTGCATGTGCAAGAAAACATGATCTTGAGGTTTAGAGATTGTCAAGTAATTAGTTTGGTTTTTTTCCCAGTGAAAACTTTAGAGGAAAATACACTGAGAAGCCCAAAATGTTATGGAAAATAGATTTTTATTGGGGAAAAAAAATCTAATAGAAATCTAAACACAGAAAAACTTTTGTTAGTTTTTCCATGAGGATCCTGACTATTCTTGATAAAAATTAATCTTTGTTTTTCATAAAGAATTCAATTTAAAGCTAGAGAAAATCTCATTGAAAATCAGCTTTGAAAATTCTTCTGAGTGACGCAGGGAGTGGTGTACTTAGTGGCGCTCCTCCTGAGCAGTGAAAATGTAAAAGTTGTGATGGTTTCCTTGAATAACCTCCTTTATAACAATAAAAATAATGATAGGCAGATTACCTGTGTTTGTTTTCTATTCTCTTGCAATGGATTTGCTTTGTGATTGAGCCCTTTAGCTGCTCCATGTTTCAGATTATCTGGCTGTGAAAACGGACTATATTTACCTGTGTTATGGCTGTGTTACAGAACAACTGCATGCAAACTGAAATCTAAAGCTGCTACTGCAAATCTTCACCAGCTGAGAAATATTTTGGCGATATATTTTCTCTTTAAGAGAAATCTTTTCTTCCCCCCCCCAGGCTCTATTTCTGCTCAAACCATAGAATGAAGCTGTTTTGTCATATCTCTTCTATTCCATTGAAGCTGTGAATAGGTAACCCCATTTGGATATCAGACATATGAAATCCTAGAGTCAGAACTTCCTAATTTTCATGTGAGGATCAGCTTTGATTTGAAATATATATTCTTTGTGCAACCCATACCTGCTTTTCTTCTTAGTTCATTTCACTTCTGTATGCCAGGTATTGTAGATATGAACATAACTGCACATTCCCATCACATCAAATGATTTTTCCAGTGGTCTTCTCTCACCCCCGCCTTCCCCAGCCCCAGATAAGTTTCCATTAGCAGATCTGTGACGGTGTGTACATTCCTGACACTTCTTCTTGCTCATACCACCTTGTAAGGGAGACTTTGGACAGGCTGTTGATGTTTTGGTGACGCAGGTAAGATTAACATAACCGAACTTAAACAAACCCATGAGAGTCAGGAGAAGCATCGAGCTGGCAGAGCTCAATGGCCAAGACTCTGAAGTATCACAGCTACGTTATCTGTGCTCAGTGCCCAACTTTTATAGGAGTAAATCTTGACTTTGTGTTTTCAGAAATCAGTGGTTTATTTCTGTGTGTGTTTGTGGAGAATTGTGACACTTTGGGTAGAAAAGAAATTGAGAAAAGGGATGGAGTTTGGATGTCTCCATCTATCAAGCCCTACAACACACCATGGTTTTCTTCTGTTGTGAGCTGCCACGATGCAGTTCTGGAGAGAAGTCCACAGAGAGAGTTCCAGATGTGTGGTGAAGTGGGCCAAGGAACAGCTTCCACAAAGAAATGCAGCAAGTCCTACAGAAACAAATCCTCTCTTTTTCCCAAGAAAAGGTGTAATCTTAAATGCTTTTCCCAGAGAAATGTTAAATTGAAATCCTAATTTTTCCATTTCTGGAACTTTCTCCATCTTGTCTGTGGAACAGTGGGAATAGTGATGAACTGCCTTCTTCCCACAGTGATACATGAGAGCTCTGACATGTTACTCTTGGGGAGATGAGAGAGGAGGATTAAAGGCAGCATCACCTACCCAAGTTCTCCTGAACTAAGGAGTCACTGTGTAAATAAGTGTCTGGTTTCAAACTCTGATTCTTATCAGCCTGATAAAAAAATTTCCTTCTCTCATTCATTCTTTGTTCTTGTATGTTAAGTGTGTTTGTAGTTTATGTAGGTGTTCCTATTTAGACATGGCTTGGTCAAGTAAGAGCTGTTATTTTGTTGTAGTGGTAAAATATGAGTGAGAAATTGCTGCCGTCTCTTCTGGTCCCTGTGCCTTGTTGTGTTAACTATACAATGCAATGCTTTGGTGCCTCCACAATGCCTTCAAACCAACACCTAGTTAGCTGCTTTTATTTCGATGTCTCACAGCATCTCTGATTTTTTTTTTTCTCTTTTTCTTTTCTTTCTTGAACTATATTAGAATCTTTAAGCATTTATGGTGCTGCTTTTTTTTTTTTAATGTGCAGCTTAGATGGTGCATTATGCAGCTGGTGAAAAGCAATAGCAATTTCAAATGCATTGGGTTTTTTGGGGTTTTTTTTTGTATGTTGCAATATTGTATGGAGCTAACAGGGCTTTCCTACTATAGTTATTGAGTGAAGTGCGGTGGGGAATGGGGAGCTTCCACTGAAGCTCAGCAGAGCTGGGACAAGTCTCCAATTTCCAGAAGAAATTATGACCTAGAAGAAATCATTCCATACTCCCAAAGTAACCATTTAAAGGCACATTATAGATGTCTTTTAACATATTCTGTTAAGTCCCCAAAAATCTATGTGCAACCATGAACAGGCAGTGGATAAAAAAAAAGTAGAGGAGAAAACCAGGAAAAAAACCCAAATCAACCCACCAGAAAAAGCATAAAAACTAAATGTGTGCATTGGAAGTGATTGTGAAAACGTCGCTCTTTGCCCTCAGTCCTATATATAATTACTGTCTAGCACTTAAGTCCAACGATGTGAGTGCATTAGAAATACCCAAAATAAGCAGAGGTGAAAAGAGATGACACAATTGCTACTTTGATAAAGGAGATTTACTTCTACTGACTGGAAATTCACTATTTAAAATGTCTTAACATCTCAGCCAGATTTATAGTGTGGCTTCCTATACCTGCCTCCTGGTGTTCTGCCAAGAAATTATCTTGAGTCCTGACACATCAAATCCTGTTATTACTGCTCTTATTAGAAAAGAAAAACATCTTAAACTTGGTTGCTAAAAAGGCTATTTTCCAAGACACTGATGCTAGTATAGAGTATATTTGTTTTAATAAAATGTATTTAGAAAAATGCATGAACTGCTTCACATATTGAATGGGAGATAAAGCAATATATGTAGCTCTTACTCTCTCCACATGGGTAGGTATAAAACAAGAAGTATGTAAATGTAGATGACTTTGTATACATGCACACCTTCCTTTTTTTCAGAAGGTAAAACATTGTGTGTACTCTTCTAAATAAATTTCCATATGCACATCTTTATATGTGTCCATGTTAATAGGTACTTGGCTCATTTAAATCAGAAGATGATGCATGCTAAAAATTATGTGAATAAGTGTTTTTGCCTTGTTTGGGATATCCAAAGTCATTGTGGTCAGGGAATTAATCCCAGTGATGGGCTGCCTCCTCCATCACAGGAGAATTTTTCAACTGAGACATCCTTTTTGGCACACTTAGTAAGCCCTTTGCTTGCATGTTTCTGACTTGCCAGGAAGATGCCAAGTGCTTGTCAGCTCTTTGATTATAGTTTGCTTCAGAAATTGGTTGTGGGGGTTACCAAGGACACCTACTGAAAACTCAGCACTGATTTTGGAGTTGCAAGGTGGGCATATGCCCCCCTCATGCTGCAGACCTTCTCGTTTCTGCTCTACTCCAGGAAGGAGAAAATGCTTCTACTGCCTGGTGTCATCTTTTATTTTGGTTGTTGGTAACATTTACTAGGAACTCAGAAGGGATTCCCTCCCCTGTGTCTGTGTTACCCATACCAAAGCCTACACAGTTTCATACTCAGATCAGCCTCGTATTAGCATAAATGGTGGGGATGTCTTGGTGGTTGTGAGAGACAGCCATTGTGCAGATATCCTAACCAGTAAACCTAAGCACACCTTTTCTGGGACTGGGGGAAAGCAGCAAAGGAAAGAATTTCTGAAAGGAAAGAAAACCTAATACAGGGCAAAGCAAACACTTCAGGAAAAAAAACCAAAACGCCAAAACCAGCATAGTGTGGTGGATGTCTTCTGAACACTTCTTTCATTATTATCATACAGTGCTGCTGACAACATAACTGTCTTTTTGCACGTTTTCAGTATGTTACCATAGATTTTGAGCTAAAGAGCATCATTTGTAAATATACTGGAGATGCAACTTTCCAGGTCAGAATTTTTCCTAGGTAGCAATTTGAGACCTTAGCATAATGCAAGATGCTAATTTTGTAGTGGTCTTATATCCAGGCAAAATCTGTCTAAGTTCAGGGGGAATGCACCACCCAGACAGGGCTGACTTTCAACTCTTAGTATTCTGCAAGAACAGACTCAAACATTATCAGGAGTTGCAGCTTTTGGGGTAGCATTTGTTGGAGTAAGCATTGTACTTGCTAAGGAACTTGCAGTTTTAGCAGGTAGGAACATTTTTATAGCAGAGGGGATGTGTATGGCAATAAAACTAAACTGTTACTGTCATCAGCCCTGCTGTTAGGGTTCCTATTGGCAGATACAGAATGGAAAAGAAAAATAAATGAGGGATGATTTGCAGCTTTTTTCCTTTCAGATGGAAAACCAGATAATGAAGTATACACAATAAGACTGAGTTCTCTTCGTTTTTACTTGAACGTTCAATATCACTTGGTAGAAATTCCTCATTGTTGTTGTTTTACATTTATTTAGTATGGTCACATTGTATACAATAATCACTTTCATAGATCCACATAGTCCTTTCTCAGCCAGTGAGGAATTAAAAGCAAAAGTCATTACTGGGAGGTGAAATTAGAGAAGTTGTGCTGTTGTTATCATTTCATGTTTTGCCTTTTTAAATCCTTTATTATTTTTCTACCTTTAATCCCCTTCTCCTTAATTTACTCTTTGAGGCAGTGGGAATGCCTTATGAAAGGATGATCAAAGCATGAAGGGAGTAATTGTGTCTTTTGGTTTCAAAGTCTTACCTCAGTATTGCAAATGGGCTATGAACCATTTTTGGCTAAGACCAAAGTGCCTTTGTATAATTTCTTGGTTTGGCAGTGGTGTGTAAGATTGTGCAAGTCAGACCACCTGCACTCCCGTAAGCCCTATTATGCTCTGTTATGCTTCCCTGGCATCCACTCCACAGGCATTAAATTGAGTTTAAATAGATATAACTTACTGGAAGAATACTGGACTCTAAATTTACACCTTCCCCTTGCTACCTTCCTGAGAATTTCTATCAAAGACTATGAGTACAGTAAGAAGTCTACCCAAATCCCACAGCCTCTGTTACTCTTGAGCTAACTTATCCTCTTTCTTACACCATGACATTTAGCTCAGTAATGAAAAGACCAAAAGAAAATTTAAAAAACATGACAAACACTGTTTTATCAAAAAAATCATCTGATAAATCTAACATTCACTGTATCCAGCTGTCCCAGGACAAGGGAAATGCAGAGGTTTTTTGCTATGACTATGGAGCAAGGAAGGAATAAGCATAAGTTGTGTTTGTATGTACTAAGGGAACAGTGAATTACTCATAAATTCTGTGTGTTGGTGGCGGGGGGGGGGTACCATAACCTTTCTGTTTCCAGAATTTGACTGGCATCCAAAGCTTGAGAAAGTGTCATCCACAGCAGCTGACAGTGAAGTGGCTGAAAGCAGCCCAGGAGAAGATGGTGATTCCAGAGGTTTTCTTTCACAGTATCGATCAAAGGCTTTTAAGAGATAAGGATCATAGAGATGTGAAGTGAGATATGAAAGAGTACTAGTTATAAAAACCTACCAAATGATACTTAATCAGCTATATTTGGATTAGCCTCCATTTGGATTAGTCTGAAACTATCAAGGATTACTTTCCTAAGGCAGAAACTCAGAAAACTCTTGCAATTATATTGAAAGATTTGGGGGTTTACCCCCATATTGAAATGCTATTTTTGTTGTAATCTCAGAGACTGGGAGAAATTGTCCACTTGACTCTGCTGGTAACAAGCTTTTGATGGGGGTAGCTCCTTTAATTTGCAATGCCATGTTGGCATGAAGAAGGGATTAAGGCTGATTTAGTAATTTATTTTATGAATGTAAAATCCGTGTCACTACAGCGCTAGGTAACGGCAACCACCGATAAGCACTCGCAGCAGTACTGCTGTTTGGGTGTGATATGTAATCAATTTGCTTGTGATACAAACTGAATAAACCTGTCAAATGCACCTTCTGCTATCCCCAAGGTAATTTTGTGCTCTGCATTTCCTGTGGATGCCAAGGAAGTGGACCCTCGGATATTCCCAGGTGTGCGTGTTGTCTAGTTTTAATACAAGCACGCAGTAGATGAATGCTTACTGTTCAGGACAGTATTTTCCAAGGGCACAGCTTGTTCTCTTGTCCTTTACAAATCTTTGCTGAGAGCCAGAGTCAGGCCTCAGCACTTTGTCCTGGTGTTGGAAGTTATGCTGCTCTGTTATATTCATGCCTTAAGTCAATGCTTTATGGTGCTGTTTTATGTTCAAATAACCATGACTAGTTTGCAGTCTCACTTCATATCATCATGCATCCAAGACAAGAATAAGTGCTTAACTCACAGCAGGATCTTGCCTCCTCCTTGGAGTCCTAGAGGATTTGCTTTTTACTGGGTTATCAGACATCCTCTTTTGTCTCTCAACTGTTACCCCAGTGATTGCTGCTATGTTCGGGGAAGGAAACGTCCATCCCATGAGAGGGATTTGTTCAATTTCTGGGATCATGTCACTGGTACAAAATCCCTAACATCCAAACTGATGTCTCGCTTCTGCAAGCAGCAGCTGCACACAGCACTGATCTCAGAACTGGATCTGGGAATATGATTAATTCTTCTTCCTTCTACTTCTAGAAAAAAATGTTAGCTTTTGCATGCTTACATTTAAAATTGTTGCTGTTCTCAGAGTTAAGCTTGAATCTTGTAAGTAGAAGTGAATCACTATTGCTATGCTTATCAGCAGATCTCTGACCACTTTAAGAAAGATGATTGTAATATTATTCCCACTTAGCAGTTGTGAAAATAGAGGCAAAGCAAGATGATGAGGTTTGCTTCATATTACAAACCTAGCCAATGGAAAAATGTTTCAGTGAGCTTTGTAAAACACTGAACAGGGGCCCAGAGCAGCTGTGAAATCTTCATCCTTGGATGTATTCAAAACGCAGCTGGACCAGCCCTCAGCAACCTGCTCTAACTTTGAAGGTAGCCCTACTTTTGGCCCATGGTTAGACCAGATAAACTGCAACCAGTATCATGCTATGCTTTTAATTTCAGAGACAGGAATGACATTCAGGTTTCCAGAATCCCAGTGCTTTGTTTGGTCTCTACTTTGTCATGCAAGGTAAATGTATATTTTCCATTAGAGAGGGAAAAATTAATCTTTTTTGGCACATTTTATTTTGCCTGGAACAATGTGGGAGAGGACTTGAGAAAAAAGTGACAACTGCAGCCAGCTCTGTGTCAATCCATTTCCTGATAGTCATTGTAAAGCCAGTATAATAGGTGAAGTTGGTATGAAAGCAGTGTGACTGCTGAGCAGAGCAAAAGAGTATTTATTGAAGAGCCTACACGCAGACAGAGCAAACACAAACCGCATCCTGCATCTGTGAAATCCAATTGCATCACGTTTTATAGACACACAGCTAACATGATTGAGTAATTCTGTTTATACAGAAATCATTCCTGCAGCTAGTTTGCTCAGTCAGGGATCTAATGTCACTGGTAACCATGGCACCATGCTCTTTGCATTTATAAGGCTCCTCACGCTTCATTTTGTGCTGGCTTATAAAAATAAAAACAAAATCAGATCCTTATCTTTGTCTTTCTGAAGTTTGTGGGGTACGTGTAGTAATCTGGACTTTTGTTTTTGTATGAAGAAGTGTTTGCAGTAGAGACAGAGGCCGTTTTGTGATCAGTTCAAGTGCTGTCCAACACAGAAGTACCTGTTGTGCTTCTGTGCTCTTTTCTGGTATTTTGGGTTTCCTTGGGGCACTGAGCGGCTGCTGAAAGCTGGGGGAGCTCCCGCAGGCCCTGTGTGCGTGCTGTACCATCTGGCAGGAAGCATTGACTTTTCAGTGCCATCTCCAAGGACTTGTTTATTTTATCCAGTGATGGCTTTCTAGAAAAGACACATAAATTCTCCTCCTAGGAGAATGTCCTAATCACTATGTTAGCGAGTCTTACACACACATGCTCTGCTCTTCATACGTTTTGAGGATGCTTTGTTTTGGTTTTGTTTTTACAGGGTGGAGTGGATTTCTCAGCTCTGAGCCTCCTCTTCCCCCTTTCCTCGTGCAGGTGCCATTCAGGCATCTTCCTTAGAGGTGAAAAAGTAGAGTTGAAACCTCTTAAACTGGGTAGGTAGTTGCAAAATCTTTCACTTTATGTTAGCTTCATGGTAGCTTTATCACAGAGCTGTCACATAAAAAGGGAGGTGCTGGTAACCATGTTTTGAAAGAAATGCTTGGTTTCAAAAAAGGGAAAAAAAGGGAGGGGGGAGGCTTTGACAGGCGCAGCTGTCATAGTGTGGAAGAGAAGACAGCTCTGCCCAGTCCCAAGGAAGGTGCTAGCTGCTAAATAATGACAGTGTTTCAGTCACTTCCATGTTTTTTCCTGTGCAGGTTAGTTCACAGGGCCCCTGCTCTGCTTGGCCTCAGGTGACAACCTCTGCATCACATGGGTCATCTCTGAGCCATGCTGGCATAGTGCAAAATTCTCCTTTTGCTTTTTGGGGGGATGCTGGTGCCGAGGTGAGAGCTATGGGCTTTGCTATGCTGTCCACAAACCTGCAAATAGAGTATGGAATGAAAACGAGGCCAACTTTACTATTAATGAAAGAAAGAAAGTTTGGGGGGGGG
>NW_010972886.1:17097034-17110373 GCF_000737465.1 Haliaeetus leucocephalus
AGTAAACGAGGAAATGTGGGGGGGCGGGGGGGGGGGAAAGTGTCAGTAACCAATTACAGGTGCAGATGCAAGTTTTTTTCTGTATTTCTCAGTGAAGAGTTTTAATGAAGATTAGTTGTAAATGTTGCTCTTCCTGTAGAGACATTCTCTTCCCTAGGTAAAATTAAACCAAAATTAGGTTGTTTGTCAGGAATAAACATTGCCCACATTTTTCATAGGAGACTAGAGAAGGCTTTGTTTAAGGCTGAAGCTTGATAGGGTTTTTTTTCACTGAAAACTTTAGCAGCTTTCAAGTGAGCAGAGGCTAGTGGGTTTAGCAAAACCAAAGAAAATGTCTAGCATGTAGAAGGAGCCCTTCAAGGAATTGTATTGAGACAAGAACGTATTCAATCCTACTCTATATTTTTATCCAAGTTTAGTTCATGCCTCGATTCATTGCCTGGATACATCTCTACTTGCATTTTTTGACCAAACATAGATTGCTAGAGCAAAATAAAGTATAAAGCTACAGTCTAATGCTTGCAAAATGCCCTAATTTTTGTTAAAGAGCAGCTATTTTCTTTGAGCCTGTGTGCCTGCCATTGGCTGACAGAAATCAGATCTTCCCTGAGAATTTCCTTAATTAGGTTGAACGTTTCATTTAACAAGAGAGAAATAACTATATTGGTGGATGGTATTATACTGAAAAAAAATTGAGCTTTTATGCATTTAATAATAAAAATAATATTTCCTTAGGCTTTGCCTTAAACTCAAATCAGATATGTATAGATTAGTTAGAAAGCTCTAGAAGACAGACATTCCTCTGTAACGGAACAAATTTTTGGAAGCCTTTAGCCATGTTATCCTGAATATTGAAGTGCAGTGCATTTCTGATGGAATTACACACATTGCTCCTGTATAAATAGTGAGTGTCTTTATGGTGATTACTGCCTTTCAGTGAGTAAGAAGTGTATTAATACTGATTAAGCTGCATTACAGAAACAGAACATTTTCACAGGATTGGAAGCTGCTTTGCCAACAATGCTGTACTGGGTACTGGGAACTGTTTCAAGCTACTTAGCATTAATGAATGAGAATTATTAAGTATAAACTTTTTTTTTAAAAGAAGGTGGTTCTGCCAGTCTTGCTGATGTTGAGCTATAACAAGATATGTATTAGAAATTTTGATGTTAATTATATAACATCACACTTGTCACTTGTTCTCTGTTCCCCCCCTCTTTTTTTTTTTTTTTAACATTTTACCCACCTTTAAGCTAGTGAGTTGTGAAATTTCACAGTGATTGATGTCTGTTTTGGCTCGTAATTCAGCATGTCTACCATGTGAGATCACTTGGTATGAAGCAAAGGAGAATTGTGCTTGTTCTTAGATGGTACGAAGAATGCAGAAAGGTTTATGTAACACTTTCCAGTGACAGTAATAAATAATTTCCGTATCTCTGTTTATGTGTAACATTTTCTTGCTTTGCACTGTAAAACCTGGCTATCAAAAGCATTTACTCATGGACTTTACCTAAAGACTGATATAACAGAGGTAACTTCATTTTTTTAAACATAACTTAAGTCGTACAATAAGGACTTACCACCAAAATATTTATTCGTGTTATATTAGGAAAGTATTCTGCATTTTACTTACTGCACATGGTCATGAGAGACTAGCAATAACAGATTTTCTAGAAGAGCCCTGAAATAGAAGAATATAGACATCCAAACTGTGTTTCTTCTCTTTTAAATACCCTGCATTTTAAGGACATCTATGTAGCGCTGAGGAAACTAGAAAGAACAATATACTTCCAGGACTAACATGTAATACTAACGGTTTTATCAACTGAAATAGTCCCAGAGAAGCCAGAGAACATGGAAATAATCAGACAGGAAGTCTGAACATGTAGATTGAGTGAGTTAGACGTGCTGGCAAAGGGGACATCATTGTACTAATAAGGCTTAAGTCATAGATGAAAATTTGCAGAGATTAGAAAGCCAGCATGAGTCAGTGCAGTGGGGCAGTTCTCCATTTGCGTCAGCCTTGGGCATGCTGGCAGCTCTCTGGGAGCAAACGTGCAGGGCTGGAGCCATTACCTCCAAAATAGCCTGCAAGCCTGAGAAAGGGCTGTGGGAAACTCATGCTGTTCCAAAACTGAGTCACAGATCAATAAAATAAGTTACACTTACAATATCAGTGGATGCTTCCTTAGCAGAGGTGGAAGACTTAAATCAGATTAAAACACTAATATTATTAATGTCTGGTTTGCCACTGGCAAACTATTCTAGTATCCCAAATAGCAGGTAGCTTCTGAACTTTGTTTTCCCCAAACTGTCAGAAGTGAAAGGAGTCACATTTACTATGGCACTTTGCAATTTACTGGAGGCTGACACCCAAACACATTATTCAAACTTGTTTCTTCAGTCTTGTTCCCACATTACAGAGCTTTCATCGAACAATGGCTGGTGTCCATCAATTTTGGTGCTTGCTGTAACTATCTTTATATTTTTCTAAAAGTTGGTTTTGAGTAAGAAAAATGAAACTTCACACAAAACCTCATAGTTATTCAGTTGATCTGAAGTCATTCAGTGGTTTGAAAACCAGCTTTAGATTAAAACAAATATCTTTTCCGTTGACAGCCTGGATTGGCAGCAAGAGCATTAAACTGCTAGGAGAAAACTGGCACAATGTAAAATTTCTCAAACTCTCGTGGTTTCCAGGATGTTTTCAGACCAACTTCACAGAACAAAAATTTCCAGGTGATGTGGTTTGATGTGTTTGCTTGAGGGTGTATGGGCAGCCTGAACTTGATCTCTTGTGTTGCCTGCGAGGGTTACCATCAGTAATGTCCTTCTCATTCTTCCAGGTACTCCAACGTTTTTACTTTCCTTTCTGTAGCAAGGTACCCTTCCCTGGGAGCACACAAACATCAGCTAGCAAATTTCCATCTTGATTTGTGTGCAGTATTTCTGGTCTTTATTGCCCAAAAGAAACCATGTCAAATTTTCCTTTAACTCTTTCACTGGAAGAAAAAAGTAGCACGAGGTAAAGAACAGAGATGAATTTCTTCCTCCTTTTGCTCTGTTCAGTCTTGTCTGTGATTACCATGTACCACCTCTTGCTATTCTGTAGCAACATATAGAATGAAATCTTCTTTTGATTAAACGCCAACAAATCCACAGGATGGCAGAGCTTAAAAATAGCAGCTGACAGTCCTTTTATATTCCTATACATATATACAAACAGAGGCATGAATCTTCATGAGATTAGTTGCAAGATTTTCACAAGATAAATCATTTGAGAACAGAACCAAACCCATGCTACTGAGGCTTAATTAATTATATTACAATAATAATTTAATTATCAGCTAAAATTAATGAGTGGAACAACCTACTGCCACCTGCCATGTGAAATTATTTTCAGGAAAGCTTAGGTATTTTTTAAAATGCTGATAAAGAGCTTGAGCATGGTGTTTTGCATGTGTTATGAGCCCCCAGTGTTGCATTGCTGACCTATAGCCTAACTCGAGGAAAGGACTGAATGATGCATAGTTTGCAGTTTGGTACTGAACATTGTTGGCTGCACAGAAGCCACCGCACTCTATGAGTGAAGATCCTCAGTTACTGCTGAGCTCTCATTTTCGCAATGGTGAGGCTCTGTAGTCTGCTGGCTCTTTGCATCTGTTTTCTCATTACTCAGTTTTCTTCAGTGTTGAGGTTAGTAAAAGCAGTAGCAGAAGGGATGTTAGGCTTTTGTTGTATGCAGTCATAGCTAGAGAGGAGTGATTGCTTCGTGTGCCAGATTTGTGTTCGTTCCTCCTGCTAACTAATTAGTTAATCTGCACTGGTGAGAATCAAAATGCAGATGTTTTGGTAAAATTGGTATCAGATTTGAAAATCAAATTATTCCAATTTGGCTATAAAGGAACTTTCTAAACATCTTAACGCTTTCAATTTACTGATTCCCTAAACCTGCTGTCATGTTTAGGGAAAGTTATAGTTTGAATTTCTGTATGGATGTTGTGACGTGAAAAAGAAATCACACAGGAGGTAAAGAAGCAGCAAGTAGGAAAGAAATTAAATGGAAAAATGTGCAAGAAGAAAATGAAAACGTTGCATAAAGAGCAAATGCCAGCATTTGGGATGGCATTTAATATACAGGGACCAGCCCTGCTGGGTCCTTTTCTAACGGCCTGCTTGTGTCCCATGGAGCGGACCCAGCAGTGTCACCGCTAGAGGGTACCCTCGCATCTAACATACAGACTTGCTTTACATTACTGCCATCCCAGTCAGTTTGAAACAAGTGCTATCTGCTAGACAGGCCAGGGAGAGGCATTTTCAAAAGACTGAAAACACTCAAGGTGTATTTTTAAAAGTGGATTAGTACTTAAAGTTGAAGCTATTTATTGAGGACAATTTCAGAACCTCTTGGTGACTTAAATAAATGAAATCTCCCTCATCCTAATCCAGGTAGTTTTTTTAATTTTATCCTTTCCTCAAAATAGTGATCACTGTCTGAAATGTTGCTTGTTTTCTCATGGTTTACACAATTAAGATGTTTGGAAATCGTTCTGGATCTACTTACAGTTGCTTTAAGGATACTGAAGACAATTCAGGGATGTTTTTAAAACATTCAGCACTGGCCTGATTCTGTAGCAGCTGAAGTAATCTTCTGGAGGAGCATAGCTAGGCACCAGTGATTGCAAAATCATCCTCTTTCTCCCTGATGCCCTAGTGCTGAAGCAAGACCGATTCCAAGTCGGTGCTAGCATTTATGCAAAATAAAAATAGACTGTTAATGCATTGTTACAGGGTATATATTACTATAGCCTATAATTTGTAGGAAGAAAAAATATAAAGGTTTACGGAGTGCACCAGGCAGCAATAAATATGACTCAATCAGATCTTGCCTGCATGACAAAATATAATCAAAGAGAGGAATAAAAATTCCTGAGTTAGGAAAGATGGGGGTGTAGCGGAAACCAGGTGAGAAAGACACAAGTGCACAGCTGGGGAGGAAGGCCCTAGTGCCATGGTTAAAGGACTTGGTGGGAATTATCAGTGGGTCTGCAGCAGCTAAAGGCCAGAACTATTAACAGATTGGAGAGAGAGTCTTAACAGAAAGGTTAGCTGAAATACAGTTGGAATTGCCAAAGTGGGAAATTAAGTGTTCTGTGAAGGAGTTCAGGGGATAATTGGATGCTATTGAGTGAACAAAGGGACTGGCAAATTATGTCTGTGTAAATATACAGCTTGGTAAAATAACAGTTTATAAAAACTAACTTTGCAAAATATTTATTCCTGAGAAATAAAAATTTGGAGGATAAATTTGTATGAGGTATCATATCAAGGATGATATTGCTTATGGTCACTACTCAGGTCCCCTTATGATATTGAATAAGAGAAATATCATTGCCTTGATGGAGTATATGGCAGATTTCTAGTGGACTTCACTGGGATAGGGATCTTGCTGTATTTTTTTAAGGAAAAAGAACAATGTAATGCAAATTTGCAGTTAAGCAGATGACATGTCTGAAGAAAGCATCGTCTTGAATCAGAGGTTGCCTCTGGAGAAGAAATCCAGTCTTCCCTTGGTAGCTCATCACACTCCGCAGACAAAAATGTGTGTCAGATATCTTCTATTATGGGGTATTGGGATTAATTAGAATCTTTAGATTTAGACAGTTCTTAGAACAAGTAGATACAGATTTTTGGGGGGCAGGGGGAAACCAACAACAAAAAATGTAGGGCAGCATCTATCAGCATTTAAACAGTTCTGACTGTAGCATAAACTTTTTAATAAATAAAAATATAGTAAATTAAGTATTCTGTCTCCCAACCTTGAGAAGCATTGGTGAGAAGATACTGACACATTGTGAGATTTTGGCTCATGATGGCTTACTTGGAGGATCTGCTCATGTTACTGGTGCATAAAGTGTCTGTACAGATCTTTGGCTATGTGCATCACGTATAGGATGGATCTTTTAGCACATCATTTGTTTTTAAACATATGTAAACATACACTGTGTAAGTTTTTTGCTGGTTACCTGTGCCTATTATAATTTGGGTATTGGCAGTTTAGAACAGTTGATAACTCATCCTCTAGCAGAATAGTTGATAACTCATCCTCTAGTAAGTGAAGAGTTCTGCTTATTTCTTACAATATTTTGACTATTTTGTCTTAATTGCTTTCCCTGAACAAAAGCCAGTTTTAATTTAGACAAGGCTCAAGAAAATGCAATACAGCATGTACAGGCTGCTTTTTTTTAAGCTAAGTGGAAATCTCCATCCATAGGTACCTTTAGAAGTAAAGTTGATGAGCTGCAACTCTCACTCACTAAGGATGCCAAAGTTTAGTACAGAGCCACAGTTTCCTTTCTGCCTGTCCTTACCTTCTAACTTCTTTGCCTTACCTGCTAGTTTGAAACCCTCATGTGTTTTTCCAGCAAACACAATGATGCACATGCATTCAGGATCCTGCCACTGTGTTCAGATTAACTGCAAAATAGGATGTATCATCTTTAATGTCAGGTGCTAACTTCTCTTAAGCATACCTTCTTTGGGATGAGAAAACCCTTAAGATCGTGATTTTCTTGTAAATTCATGTTCTTCGTGTCCCTCTTGAGGTCCCAGAAGCTGGTTTGATCCCTATAGCTCCAGATGAAACCATATTATTGATTCTAAAATTTTCATCAGCACTAGTCAAGACTTTTGTCACCCAAATGTGTATTCTGCTCCAATATTCTGCTGATATTTGATATTTTTACCCCAGGAAAACAGCATGGTGTTCCATGCCTAGTTCTGTCTCTGCTCTTAGTTTGAAGTTGCTGATGAAGACTGTTTGGCCCTCAAGACAGTTGAAAATCCTGTCTCTGTAGTGTCCTGTACTACATACAGGTTCACTGCTCATTGTAGTATATACATGTCTCTGCTTCCCCCCAGCCTGTAACCGCTGGAGGCACGTTACTTGGTAGTTTGCTTGCAGAGAGCCTGGTGGCAACTCATCACTTCTGGCTGGCTTTCTTGCCTTTTGGCTCTCTTCATTTTGGTTACAGAGGTTATGTCCATGAAGCACAATTCAGTTCCGTGTCAAGATATTTGAGACACTTTAAAGTACACCTGTTGGCATTCCCCTCACAGAAATAAAGGACCAAGCTGTCCAGGTAGAGGCTAACTAAAAAAACCCCAACATTTTTCCTAGAATGGGAACATCTTTAGGTATTTTTACAGGACAGTGTATTGCATTTTGTCAGCATACCAAGTGCAGCACAGTGTTGTATTTCTTGTTGTATGGATTGTCACGTTCCCAGATCCCTGAGTGACTGAGCTTTCTTTGAGTGAAAAATTGTGAAATGCACATTTTTGCAGACCAACTATCTGTCACTGAGAAAATCCATGAATAATTCTGAGTGAGAAACAGACCTGAGGACTTTGCAGTCTGCTCACAAGCAGAAGAAGTTTCTCTGAATAAATAATTGGTTGGGAATCAGCCAGCCCGCTCAACTTGTTACCAAATCCTTCTCAAAAGAAAAGTTTGGCCATGTGGGAAACTACTCACAGGTACAAGGTTTTTGGAACACACCTCAGAATATTTACATTTAAGTCAATGAAAACTAAATATTATTACATATTGAGCAGTGAACAAGAGAAAGAACAAAATGCAGACGTTTAGTGACTGTTAAAATGTACTGTTGTGCTATCAAAACAGGGATGCTAACAGAGGAAGCCTGAACACAAATATACCTCTGGTGGCACTATTATTTCTTTGCACTATTTCAGAAGTATAAAGAAACTGTTACTGGCAGGAGTGCCTGGCGCTGCTCTATTGGCTGCTATCCCACCGCTGTGTCTAGGCTATGGCATGCCCAGGGAGGAAAATAGTGGGCTTGAAGTACCTTTGCACTGCAAAAATGTATGGCTAAAGGATCAGTCTCAGCTTTCTTCCAGCTTTATAAAAAGAGCGAAGCTGTTCCCCAGGGCTGCTCCAACAGAATTAGAAGGGAAACAGAAAAGTGGCAAGATGTCATTTTTGCCTTGCATCCTGAGTTTCACCAACTCCTTTTGTGTTGGACAAACAAGAATACCACAAGCTACAGAAGGGCCCAAGTGTGTTTTGTCCCTGATGTAGAGGGGCTGGTCCTTTGCTGCTGCTCAGAGCCCTTGTAAACAAATGGGAGATTTTATCCTAGCCTCTAACAGGAGTGTGCTCAAAGGAAAAGTGTGGCGTATGGGCACAGAGGAACGGGACCATGCCACTGTCCTGCACCACAAGACATCTTGGGAGCAAAACTGAACAGGGAGTCTTTAAAATATAAGATGAAGGGAAGCAATGTTGCATATATTAAACTCTTCACTGAGTCGTGAACATGAGTAAGACAGCAGTGATCTTCCCAGGAATGCCCATGAGGAAGCTGCCTGCTGCTTTTGGGACAGGGCTCAAATACAGCACAGGAGCTAATACCAAAAGCCACATAAATTAACACAAAGGATAAAATATACATTTTGCAGCTTCTGCTTAGGTAAGCACTCTCTCTCTATTCCCTTGGAAAAGATAGTCTTGGGCAAAGAGTGTGGCCTCTGGGGTTGCTCAGGTCCCAACATTTAAACAATTCACCAGGAATGTGGTTCCTAAGTGGAAACTTGTTGTGCAGAGGCTAAGATGTGAGACTGCCCCTCCACAGCTGGGATGTGTGGGCTGTGTTGCCAGCAGCAGACTTAGAGCATGGGACAAAACAGAGTCTGAATTCCTTCTTGGAAAAGCCCATCTCCCTCTCTAGCTGGCCAGGCACACTCTTCTGGTGAAGGATTTCCAAGGACGCCAGTCTCCTCAGGCCTAAGTTTGACTTTGTGGCTATCCAGCATAGTCTAAGATGCTGCACTTTTGTTGCCATCAATGGTGTAACAGCCAGAAATATTACAGCTTTGCTTTCAGGTGTCAGACTGAGTTTGCAGAGCTGACTGTTAGAGAATTCACCTTTTCTTTTCAAGGCACAGACAGAAAAATACTCTTGTCGTTTGTGTTACTTTTCAGAGAAAAAAAATGTACTACAAAAGCCCCTCTCTGTGGTGAAAACTCGGGTAATTTCTCTGCCTCCTGTGAAATCTCACAAGCTGACACCAGTTTAGGCTGCGGGACAGTGTCACTGTCAAGCACCTTTGTCTGGTGAGATCACCCTGTTTATAAGGTTGGGCACTTCCTATTTCCATGGCAAATGGATGAACTAAGGAGATAATAGGGAAAGAAACATCAGGTCCCAATACAAGTTTCTTTTGCTTTATGGCTACCTTATTTCGAATACTACTGGAGGAGTTTTGGTAGATGTAGGTAAATGTGTTGGACTTCCGCGTGGTACTCTGAGCTGCAGTGCTTTGGCAAGGATGTGGTGCCACAAATTTCTGGAGTTTTCACTATGTCCCTGTTGGGTTTTTTTTCCCCAGGTGTTCCTGGGGAGAAAACAAAGTAACATGCTGAGTGCACCCTGTAGTAGCTTTGTGCATGTGGATGAACCCTGTACACCTTTGCTTCTCACAACACTGGCTCAGCTGAGCAGTTGGAGCACTGACAAGCAGCCTGTAGTGCTCCCAGCCAGGTGTGTTTAAGTCATTCTTTTCATTTTAAATCTGTGTTCGTGAGCAGGTCTGGCCACAGGCTAATGGCTCTAGCTTTGGCTACCAAATTACATTCTATTAATCTTCATTTCTAAAAGTAAAATTGCTGCCTGCAGCCCAAGAAGACTAGGCATCATCCACAACCCCAGTACAAATCATAACCAGTGTTTCATGCAAGATTTCTGTAACTCTGCTGACCTCAGTTTCTCTACTGACCTAAACAACAGGTCTTAAAAAAAAAAAAAGAAAAAAGTTTTGTTATACTAAGAAAGCAGATAATAAAATTATTTATGATTCCTGTTAGCTGCTTAATGATATGATCAGTTAAATGTGTTTCAGTATTTAATTGTTACAGAGAACTCATTCACTTGGATCATGTGTATTGAAAGACACCCAAGAGATAAGAGAGGAAAATAACATACCATAAATAGTCTTTAGGTCCTTCAATCCACTGTTGGACACAGCTCCTCAATAGTTGCTGCCCAGAGTCTAAGGCAACGACCCAATTTTTTGTCCTTGCTTATGCCACCTCCTGCACCAGGCTCTGCCTTCTGCAGGTGCAGTCGCCTGTCTGCTCCCAGATGGGGCCAAGGAGATAATTCAGCAAGCTGAAAGCAGGCTCTGTTCTGCTGTTGCATTTCACATGTGAGGAGAGCTTGTCAAGCAACACTGGCTGGAACAATATGCAGTAACTGTATCTCCTGTGTCAGAGTGATGAATACGGAGTGCCAAAGATTTCCAAAACATAAATAATTCAGCTCAATCCTTTCTAGGTGAAGGGGAATGAATTGCTGGAGGCCCAGCTCTTGAAGGAAGTTCAGGGTGTTAACCCAGCTGCACTTGGTCTCTTCCTGTGAAATTATGGCAGAAGTTGCTCCTCAGATGGCTTTATATTTGCATTTTTATTAAATATTTATTGTTCTTCCTCCTGCAAGGAACCATTATGTGGTAGGCATCCTATATATTTTTATATTCTCATTTTCTCCTAGTTTACATGTACTACTGCCTGAAACAAACAGACTCGATCATAAAAAAATCATAATTTCCAAGGTTATTTGAGCATTTTCTTTCCTGAGGTTTCATCCAATTAACATTTGTTTTTTCTAAAATATGATAATTTCCCTGCAAATGGGGGAAAAGTAAAGAGAAGAAGCAGGGCAGATATTTATGAGCCAGTGCAAAAACATGCTAGTAATAGTAATGCTGTGCACTTAGGGTGCCTTTTCTCTGAGTACCTTAAAATGCAGGACATGAATTAATTATAAGTGCACCTTCTCCAATCTCTCTGAAGTAGGTATTGCTAATTGAACTTCATAGACAAAGCAACCGAATGGCAAAGGTATGTATTTCAAAACCCAATTTCCCTCATAAGTCCTTCAATGCATTTATTAGCTGTGTCAGCAAACACAATTTAATACAAGAATTTTCAAGTGCAGTGTTAAGAGAGGGCCCATTGGTGCCCCGCTTGAAGGAATACAAAAAGACAACTTGTTCACAGCAATGTTTGTGGTCAATCCTGAACATGATTTTTCAAGCTATTGCACAGAGAAAACGAGCCCTGAGCTGCCACATGTCTCCCACATAGCCCTGAAGTGTGAGCATGTGGTGGCACTGCATGGCTAAGCTTCGGGGAAGGAGCCACAAGGCAAATGTCTTTCATATCAGATAAAACCAGGAGTGCAAAATCAAGCCTCTGCCCACTGAGGACTCTCACCTCAAACAGCACTATCTCAAATGTTCTCTCTGATGAACCAAAGCAATCACGGATGGTTCTTGGGAAAGTCACTGAGGAGTCTTCCAGCACAAGAGGCCATTAGGTGCTTAAAGCCCAACTATTGCTCACACTGAGTTGCAGTCAGTGGAGCTACATACAGAATGGGATCTGATCCATGTAGGAGAAGTGGCAGCAGCTGGCTCTAAATGGATAATAACAGCAGCCAGCCCCAAGACTCAGTGTGTTGCAGTTTAACTATGAAGAGGTTTGTCTGACACTGCTACATCATCTTTTTGTGCTGCTCTATCTAATCTCCTTCCTTGAGTGATTGAGGCTGTGGGCAGTTGAGACAGAATGAGACAGAAGTACTTTTTTTTTTTTTAATCTGCACAGATAAGGAAGAATTTTGTCACTGCATGTGTTTGCTCAATTCTGTTTTAGAGAAGAGGGCAAGTTTTGCTGTAGTCCTGTATGCAGGGCAGCTGCAGGATTAGGCCCAGCAGTAGCCTTGAAGATCAAAAAATGGGGACTGAAGAGAACTCAAAGCATGAACAAAAGCCAGGAATTGTCACAGCTATGATTACTGCAGATGGGTTAAAAAGGAAGAATGCTAAAAAAAAAAAAGAGGGTGGTGGAGAGGGAGACATAGAGACACTGATAGGTTTTGCATGGTTGGATTGATGATTAAAGCACATCCTCAATGGGGCAACTACTGTAAATGAATTTGGCGAACGAGAGGCAGTATCCTGGCTGTTACAAGTGCATGAGCTTCTAGGGGCTTATTTTCAGTAAATGTCCACAACGAGTACAAGTTGATGAAGCGCTGGTGGGTTTTCTGCTTTTGCATTTGCTAATTCACATTGAAAAACAGGGTTTTGAGGTTCAGTTGGGTTGCAGCTTTTATTGCAAATTTAATCACAAATGTAAACTAAGCAAGTGTATCCCCTAGGATAATGAACTCCAAACCAGGCACTGTATTGTCCTGCTGGAATATTTCTTGCCCAGATTTATCCCATGTACTCATTAAACTGCTGGAAGTGTTCTTTTAGAACCCATAGATTTTCTTACTGCCCTATTAAATCTAAATAAAATGCTTTTTTGAGGCATTTATAGAGCTACCAATTGTTCCAGCAGGGAATATGCAAAAGAACTGTTTTAAAAGAAATCAAGGCATATTCTCAGGAAAGCTTTAATAAAGGCAGGGAAAAGCCAGTACCATGCTGGGCATCACTGCAGGTGTTCCTGGGCTTTGCTATTTGATTTTAGTTTTGCTGATTAAAAAGCCTTGCTAAATTTGGATGTGAGCCATGAGCAGTTCCATCTTTACAGCAGTACTGACAAATAGGGTTCAAACTGGCTGTTTGGGGCATGCCAGACATGGATCATCTCCCAAACACGCTCTTGTCAGGTCACTGGGGAAGCTGCAAAATGACTCTGCACCCCTGCCTCTTGCCGGCTTGAGCTGCCTTCCCTAGTGGCACCTCTTGGACATTGATGTTAGCTGTTGCTGCCAATTTGGATCTTTCTGCAGGTTAAGAAAGTACTAAGTTATAAGGCTGTTGTGGAAAATAGTGTGAATAAGACTAGCTTACTCACATATCTGGGGCTTCTCTTCTGCATCTTCTCTGTAGGACATGGTCATGTTGAAGGAGGATAGAGGATGTCATGTCTAATAAATGCCAAATGCTGCTCTTACCATATAATTGGGGCTATAGTGCTGTTAAGACTGCAGCGATGAAGTGAGAAAGTGTAGTCAGTTAGCTAATGTGCCAAATGCACAGATACTGCTATTAAAAGGGATTGCATGGAGGGAGAGAAATTTTGCTGTTCATCTTCACCCATGCTGTTATTACCAGGTGATTTTGAAAGGTTCCTTACTGGATCTGCTACAATGAATTTAGGATGTTCTCACCTTTGGGATTATAGCTGTGGCAGGAATGCATCTCCTATATTCAGGATGGAGGTACAGGAAGTTTGCACTGCTGTAGATGGCGGGGGGGGGGGGGGGGGGGGCTCGCTCTCCTTTTCTTCTCGAGA
>NW_010972886.1:17110383-17167218 GCF_000737465.1 Haliaeetus leucocephalus
GGGGGGGGGGGGAGGTCCTTCTGCCTTTATCCTGCTCAGAAATTCTCCACAGATGTAGACAGTGGACCAAATGTGCCCCTACCAAAGTCACTGAGATGGACCATTGATGTCAGTGGGGCTAGGGTGTCACACGTTATGTCCTTTGCCTTTTGGTCTCTTTGACATAACTAGCGGAATTGGTTTTTTGGGTTGTTGCTTTTTTTTTTCTTTAAAAAAAAAAAAAGGTAGCAGCAGCACAGAATGTCACAACCTGCCTATTTTATTGGCAACTGATGCTGAATTGGTCCTTGGACATACTTGTTTCTATGACACAAGTAGCAAATACCTTGCCTCCACCCTTGCTATATCAGTGCTGATGTTTCAATTTAAAACCACTTTTTTTGAGTGGATGCAAGCAGTTCTCCCTAATAACAGCATCAGGGTTACTATGGCTACAGCTTTTCATTGTTGGGGTTGAGAGTGTGAAAAAGAGAAAAATTAGTCCCAAACTCACTGTTAAATGTTATTAATGAAAACAGACAGATGGATATAGAGATTAGCTCTCTTACGTATCTCAGACCACTGTCTGAAATGAATCTGTATTCCTTTAGTCATACGCCTTTTGTTCCTCCATCAATATCTAACCTATTTCACACAGTTGGGAGTCAGAAACGTGGTATATTTGAGGTTTCTCTTGACTTGGAGCAGAACTCATGGTGTTGCTGCCATTATAATTTATGTGTTAAATTCTTCAACACCTTTTTGCCTTTTCCCTGTCTCTCTTCTGGAATACATGGAAGATTGAGGTACAGGGAATGTTGGGTATCTTTGAGCTGGCTGTTTTCTCCTAAGCTGCTGAATTCAGGGTAGTGTGAATTCCTGAAATCAGAGTATGAGGGTTAGGGTTTGGGGTTTTTTTCAGGTATTTAACATTTCTCTGGAAATTAAGGCATTTTTTGCAAGGTGTCTGTTACCATCCCATTTAAAAAAAAAAAAAAAAGAAAAGAAAAAAAAGGCACAAAACCTCTAAATGAACATCTATATCTCACTGATTTCCAATAACACAATGATTCTTCTTGTGCTTTCAAGATATTTGATGAAATAGCTAATAGCTATAATTCCTTCTGAAAGTTCAGAGTGTGTGGTTATGTTCACAGATTTTAGCATGTGTTACATATTCTTATTTTCTGGATAAGCATGGAGGCAGGTTCTTGTGCAAATATTGGTGATTTTAGGTTTGAGAAGAATGTGCCAGCCAATAGAACAGGTGCTGGGATAGTGAATGCAACTACAGCAAACTGGCTTAGAGTTCAAACAGTGTGTTGTTCACAGCTGATTTTGTGCAGTGCTGGCCAAGGTCTCACAGTACCTATGAATTATTCACTCCATAATAAATTACACAATCTGAACAAGGGAAATAGGATAATTTGGAAAAAGAGGGTGTTACTTCTACCAACCTAGTTAACAAGGTCTGTAATTTTATACTTTGGAAGGGTTTTTCAATATTTTCAATATTTAATAGGGGAACCTTTCAAGTTATTTAAGAGCTTAAATTGCTTGTGAATTCCTGGCCTTTAACACTCAGATACTCACAAGCTGATTTTTAAAAAATATATATTTATAGTGATCTCAGAAACAATTTAGATTACATTAAAATGATTTAATATTCAGAAAATGTGTTATCATTTAAAGATGTTTCTTGTAATTTTTAAGGTGATACCCTTAGGAGAGAAATGATGTGGTGAGATTGTCTGCCATAGCAGTACACTGAACCCACGAGCCCAGGAAATTCCTTTCAATTCTGCATTACAGTGTTTGATTCCAGAAGAAATTCTTAATTCACTAAGAAAGAAAGATCATGTGTACAGAGTCTATGTAATGCCTGGTAGGCAGGGCTTGATGTTGAATAGGACATGGTATCCTTGTTAGGTGATTCAAAGGCACATGTGCCCCTAAAACACAGGGGCTGAAACCCCCTCACCTAACTGTATGGACAGCAAATTAATTTAAGGTCTATACATATTCAAGTACTAGATGTAAATAGGATTATTCTTGAACGGCATTTGAGAATAGCCCTAGCTGGCTTTTAACTGTACCTTCAGCAAACTTTCAGAAGGAACAATAGGTATTTTGTCAAATATCTTGAAGGGCACAAGAAGAAAACAAGGACTGTCATTTGGTTGATGTTTGATTGTTTTATCCAGTGTACTGGTTCTTTCCCCCAGGCTCATTGGTTGTGCTTGGTAAATTTAATGTTGCTTCAGTTTTAGTGGCTTTTCTTGGAAAGTAATTTTTCTTAGAGGTCTGAGTTAACATGTCATTCTAGAGGATGCTCTAACTGAGCAAAGCCTGCTCTTTTCATACATGTACAAGTGGTTAAGTTTTAAGGCAGAGACTAAGCGAGACAGTGCAATTTGGGAGAAGAAAATGTGTTCTTTTTACAGGAAAAAAATCTGGAAGATAGACTTTCTGAGGCCACATGGATGGGAAGATAATGACCTATGTTTTGCTTTCAGAGCTGGGTTTCTGCATCGGCATGGTCCTTCTGAAAGTTCTGCTTGTCCAAAGTTGATGTAGAAAGTTTACTTTTTAACCACAGTGTCAGAGGCATTGCTGGTCTCCTATACTTCCTATAACTACACAACACACCTGTATGTACAGCTTTGAATACTGGTATAAGCCAAAGAAGAGACAGTTGCTCCATAAATATGTCACAGAGGGGTAAGGCTACCTTCAACAGTGTTGGAAAATCATTAACTGTTTTCAGAAAACGAGCATTTAGTGGAATTTAAATTGCACTCCTTTGCACGGCAGTTATGTTGAAATAGTACATTGTAGCTCAACACATCTGCCTCTTGAGCATGTGCAAAAGGAGCTCTGCCTGCTTGTGTCATGGAGATAATTATTGCTCTTACTAATTTTGGTACTGCAGGTGTGACACAATGAATCTGTGCTACTGATGATCTGGCATGAGAGGCAGGGTCAAAATTTTTTTTTTCATACATTCTAATCACTTTTGCTTGTACAATTTGTTGTAAATGGGATTTCAGCAATCATTATTTAGATGTGGCAGCTTTACAAAAGCTTGTTCCCCCCCATCAATTTAGAATAAGTAATAAAAAGTGAAAAACTTAGTTTTGGTCGTAAAATTCAGATTAGTTTTGCAGGGAAGTTTTAGGATATATCTAATGTGGAAGTGATAGGAATTTCCACTGAAGAATTGTCCTGGTTTCAGCTGGGATAGAGTTAATTGTCTTTCTAGTAGCTGGTACAGTGCTATGTTTTGAGTTCAGTATGAGAAGAATGTTGATAACACTGATGTTTTCAGTTGTTGCTAAGTAATGTCTAGTCTAAAGTCAAGGATTTTTCAGCTCCTCATGCCCAGCCAGCGAGAAAGCTGGAGGGGCACAAGAAGTTGGCATGGGACACAGCCAGGGCAGCTGACCCAAACTGGCCAACAGTGTATTCCATACCATGGGATGTCCCATCTAGTATAGAAACTGGGTGGAGTGGGGGCAGGGGATTGCCGCGCGGGGACTAACTGGGTGTCAGTCGGTGGGTGGTGAGCAATTGCACTGTGCATCATTTGTACATTCCAATCCTTTTATCATTACTGTTGTCATTTTATTAGTGTTACCATTATCATCATTAGTTTCTTCTTTTTATATTCTATTAAACCGTTCTTATCTCAACCCATGAGTTTTACTTCTTTTCCTGATTTTCTCCCCCATCCCACTGGGTGGGGAGGGGGGGGAGTGAGTGAGTGGCTGTGTGGTCCTTAGTTGCTGGCTGGGGTAAAACCATGACAAGAATGCATGGGTAGAATTGTAAAATACTGCAGTTAAGAGCTGTATTTGGTACTGACATGCCTTTAAAACCTCACCTTTGAATATACCTTATTTTGTGAAAGAAATTGGAGTATTTCTCCATTAGGAAAAATTTTGGTTTGTAGCCTTGATAACAGCTTCGAATGTTTTGGAGTTGTTCAGTCAGTTGAGAAGAGGATGTTAGTGACCACTTCTTGTATCTGTGTCGTGTTAAGTTTGAAGTACAATACCATATCATGCAAGAAATGTTTACCAGAGTGATAAGAGTATATCTGTGATACGAAAAATTCTGGTGTACAGAGCTCTGTAGGTGTAAAAATGTCTTAATATAGCCATCAAAGGAAGATCACTCATAGGCAAGAAACTTTTCATATATACACTTACGTAACTTCATTACTTTAAAACTTAATGCATAACTTTCTTGGGGAAATAGCATAAGGAAACGGCTAATGAATTGTCAAATATAAGGAAAAATGCAAAACATCAAAGATACAGTGCTAGGTGATCAGCAGCTGCAACCATTAAGTTTTAATGACTGAGGCAACCACCTCATCTTTACTTAATAAAGCACTGCATTCAAAAATGATCATCTATCTGGCATATATAATAATATAAGAAAGGAAAAACACAATTATTTTGTTTCCAGTAGGTTTATCATGTTTGTGCATTAAGTCATGCAAGAGTGTGTTTGCTTTATAATAGAAAAGGGAGGACATCTGTTCAGATAGAAACACGTGTACTCAGGAGAAACATTTTTTCCACTTAGCTTTCATTCATCGAGTTTCTGGCAAAGGCGGTATTTTGAGCAATGTATTCTAAGAAAAACTATGGCTATAAGGGTTTGTTTATCCTTTTGAGTATTTTCAGATCTGGTCTTAAGGGCTGGAATTTTGCACCTATTGTAAGGATTAATTGGATGGTTTTGGTTTTTTATTTTTTATTTATGGATTTGTTTGATTTGTGGGTGGAGAAGTTTTTTGGGTTTAGGTTGGTTTTTTTTTTTTCCTTAGAAGTGGACACTTCTATTGGCCTGTTGTAGCTGGCCACCCTTTAGAAAGCAGTGGGATAGAAAAGAGATAGATAAACAGGCTGTAACCAAGGATTTAGGGCAAAGTCCTAGAGCCTTTGCTCTCAGAACAATTTTCGTCTAATGTTTTCAGAAGTGACTGTGGAGGACTAGGGAGCAAAGATCAGAACCACTGCATCCCTCTGCTCCCTGTTGAGTACTTGTGCCCTATAGAGTTATATGCTCTCCATATGCTATAGACCTGTGTTATCTTTTGTGCATGCTCCTTGTGGAGACATAAATCTCGTGTTCTTTCTTGCATGTTGGCCAAGCTTCATTATGAGAGGTGGGAGATACCTTAGCTTATGGGGTAGATCCTGCCAGTCTCCTGAGCAACAGAGATATGAGGTATAAATCTCCATAGGATCAAAGAGCATAAAAGTGTATAGTTTTCCTAAACCTTGCTCTGACATTTTCATTTTAAAAAGAAAATGCTGCCTTTTGTGACAGTCCTGATAAGTGTAAGGAGCATGTCTTTAACATCAGGCTTGCTGGGAGGCCAAGGTGAAGGAACACCCAATTCCTGAATCTCGGCGTGATCTTTCTGAAAGAAAGTGTGACTGCTCAGGCAAGTCTGTAAGCACTAGCAAACGCAGAAGAGTAAGTGCTTGACAAGAAGCTCTACTGTTTTAGAAACAGACACTGCTACATGACTTTTGACTGTTTTGTTTATTTAAGCAGTGCTGCCTGTGGTCACATATTCTCATTTCAAGTAGCTGTTGAACACTCACCTGCCTGCACTTGACTGACTACATAGAAGAGAATTGCATTGCATTTTATGATGATGATGTTGTAATATACGCTGCAACCATTTCAATATTAAGATGTATTATCTACATATCCAGGCTGGACTAATATAGCTATAAACAAAGAAAACTAGTTACTAAATGCACTGTTGCTCAAGTGTCAAGTGTTATATGAGAAATATATACAGCAGACTGACAGCAAAAGAAACAAGATCATTTAATCTCTTATATTCTATAAGAAGGCTTTCATTTTCATTTTGTTTTGTTTCTTTGCTTTGTGAAGATGTTCATCATGGCTGATGCCAGGACCTTTTTAGTTCCCAGGTCTCAGTTGCTTTTTCTCCCATCTTTCTGCTCCTCCACAGATTCAGCTCTCCAGCAGTAGAGTCGGTGGGATCTGGTGAGATCATGGCTGCTGTGCAGCCTAGCGAAGCACATGCAAACTGTGAAAAGGTCAGGTGCCCCTCAAAAAGGAGCAGTCTCCAGCTGTGTTTCCACATGGTATTTGCCTTCATTGCCTAAAATCAGCCATGGCAAATTTCTCCAAAGTCTTCTCTCTTGAGAGTGCTTTTCTGCCTTGGGCACTTGTCTTCTTTCTTCTGTTCTTCTCTCCTGGCATCTCCAGTTGCCACCTTCTGCTTTGAAATCTATGCTTCAGTTGTTCGGCCTTGCCAAACTTTACAAACACCACCAAGAGCTCTGAGACAGCATAAAGCAAGCCGTCTAATTCAGTTTTACTGGAGATGGCAATTTCAAGCTTGGTGTCTTGGGGATCAAAGGCCTGCACAACTGATTTGTCTGTGTCTTGGTGCTTGCCCCCTTACCTTTTCTGCAGATGTTTTGGGCTCTTTCAACTAGATGTGACAGTGAGGTAAAATACTCAGGATAAAAAGTCCCTAATTTGGGGGTTACCTTTTCCTCAGAACTGAAGTCTCGGCCTAAATTTGAAAGATTTATGAATCTTAATCATAGCAGCTCGGAGTGTCTCTTTCAAACTATTTTTTTTTTTGTAGCACTCCTGGACTCTCACATCTCTTCATTTCCTATTCATTTTACTGTACTTCATGCTCTGTAACTGCTCAGTTAACCACTCCAACATTACAATGCAGTTGTAATGGGATTAGAAAGCAGCAGAGGGATGAATGGATACCACAGGTATTTTCTCTGGGTATTTAAGATCTTTAGAAGACGCAGCAGTTAATGTGGTATATTTAAGTACAGCTGACACAAAACTATATGGGTCAAAGATTCACTTGTAAGGTTGTGGGGACAGATCCTCAGGTACTACAGGTGTCACAGCTCCATCGATGTTGAATGAATTCCTTTATGGCAGGGCAAGTCCAAAGAGGAATGGATTCTGGTCTCTGTAGTTGCCTGGAAAATGGTTCCTTTGTGCTTATATTTTGTGTCTTATAAATTTAATTAAATAGTATAAATTTGCATGATTTTATATTTTAAAAAAAGGGGTTGAAAGCTTTGAGGTTTTTTGCTTAAAGCCTCTCAGCTGTTGATAGAAAATTCTTATGCACACAATTTTTATAAGGCATTTTGTAAAGGAAATCCGGAACATGTTTGCTGTGATAAGATTGTAATAGTAGATTGTACTCTCTTTTAGATATTTTACAATAGGATATACGTGTAGCTAATGGGCATTACTTAGTAAAGAATTTTAATACACACTGAAAAGCTAAAGAAAAGGCAGAAGGAAGCCACTGAACAATTCCACTGTATCTTAGAAATAACTCTGGGATTTAAAAATGTCAAAATAATTTCAGAACTCCAATGGAGCAGAAAGAATTTAGAGTATTCTTTGAGATAATAAAACAACCATCGTAATTCCTGTAATTTAACCCTAGGATATATTAATATTAAAGTGCTGAAATGTATGAAGTTGTTAGCAAAAGTCAAATAACTACAAATGTGCCTTGAATATCACTTTATCATTTATACTTGAAAGACACCAGGGAATTTGGCAGCTGGAACCAAAATCAAGCAGAGGACAAAGTAAGGGTAACAGCTGATAAAAGGGACATGAATAATTTATGTTAACTCAGAAGTCAGCTCAACACAACACCTGACAGGGAGGCAACCCCCGCCTTAGCACAGCTCTCCTGGGCATTATGCAGTGTGTGTAAGAAGCCTCAGTAATCAGCTCCCCGCAGTGCCATTTCTACACCCCAGGGAGACCATGGCCACTTAAACAATTTGCATTCTATCACATCAGTTGAATTAGGTGCTTTTCATAATGGGATATGACAAATGTGCTTTGTATCTTGCTTCCAAAAGGGAAGAGTGTCAAACATTTGACGCTTCCACATATATTTCCTGAAGCTTCAAACCTCACCCATAATCTCCAAGGTACAGCAAGGGAGAGCACAAACTCCTTACAGTTATTCTCCCTAATTTAATTCTCTGCATCTATATCCTCTACCTCTTCTTATTTTTCATTCTTTTTAATGAAAAAGGGGCGTTATCTGCAGCACAGGTACAGTTCTTTTGACTGCAGTAAGAGTAGAAATAAGACTCACGTAGATAAGGTGTGATGGAGTGGTACTAGACTAGCCTGCAAGCAGATGAGAGATATGATTTGGATTAGTGGGTGATATCAAGAATAATGAATGATTGCATCTTCTGTGTTCTAAAATTACAGATTTCCAACAGTAAACTTAATACAGTGCCTAAAGATAAGCAAATTGCTAAAAAGAGAAGCAGAGCTGTGTACAGAAGAGAGATGGTATAGTTTAGCCCCAAGGGATAAAAGCTGAATACGTGAATGGACAACAAAAACTCTGTTTACCCTGCCTTATTTAAAGAAACTTCTTACTCAGCTCGCAGAATTGGGATTGTACCATGCAGATACGTGTCGTGGTTTAACCCCAGCCAGCAACTAAGCACCACGCAGCCGCTCACTCACTCCCTCCCCATCCAGTGGGATGGGGGAGAAAATCAGGAAAAGAAGTAAAACTCCTGGGTTGAGATAAGAACGATTTAATAGAACAGAAAAGAAGAAACTAATAATGATAATACTAATAAAATGACAACAGTAGTAATAAAAGGATTGGAATGTACAAATGATGTGCAGGGCAATTGCTCACCACCCGCCGACCGACACCCAGCCAGTCCCCGAGCGGCGATTCCCTGCCCCCCCACTTCCCAGTTCCTAAACTAGATGTGACGTCACATGGTATGGAATACACCGTTGGCCAGTTTGGGTCAGGTGCCCTGGCTGGGCATGAGAAGCTGAAAAATCCTTGACTATAGTCTAAACACTACTGAGCAACAACTGAAAACATCAGTGTTCTCAACATTCTTCACATACTGAACTCAAAACACAGCACTGTACCAGCTACTAGGAAGACAGTTAACTACATCCCAGCTGAAACCAGGACAATACGTTTTTGCATTTGGAAATAGAAAATGCAAATCTGAAATTTTGAGTTTTTCAAACTTTTGACAAAGGACAGGAGATAAGGCTTTGCTATAAGCTATTGCCCTCTCATTTCTTCTTACCATACAGAAGTGAGGGAGAAGAAAAACTACATCTTTTTTTATTTGTTTGTCTTTTCCTTTTCTTCTTGGGCTGTAGTTGCAAATTGCGCTTTTACCTGCATATGTTTGTGAAGTTCAGTTTGCAAAGGCACAAATACCTTCAATGAGGACTAGGTCTTTGGGTGATAGTTTTGCTAACAGCCATATATATTACTTTTCCCTATGCTGTAAAATGTTACTGCTTTACAGTGTCACCTGGTTCTACCGGTGGGGCTTCACTTTGAACTCTTGCAGCCTAGGCAATTCAAAATACGGTGGAAGCTGTCCCAAATTGGAAGAGTGGTAAGTCCAAAGTGGCATGTTGGACATCTCACATGACGTCACTGGTTATAAGGACTTCAGTTAAAGATCATGTACTCCTGAATTACGAAGTAATAATTTGTCCCAAGGAGATGTCATGCTTAATATACTCCTGCCAACTTAGACTCCCAGTGGTATTTTATGAAAAAATTGGAAAAGGTGCATCAAAGTAGCTATTTTTACCTAATCTTAATGAATTCTAATCTTAGTTTGTCTGTTGGCTTCTAAAAGCCTGGACTTCCTCGCTGATAGAAGGTTTTCTACTTGTAAAACATCCCGGCAAGCTTTGGATGGCCCACTGAAGAGCAGCATGTATGTCAGTACTTGCTTAGGCACTGCACTGGGCTTCTCAGTGAACCCAGCACTGAAGAAGCTGGGGATCTCTTGCTCACCTTTCCTGGCTTCGCAGAACTTCAGAGGGGCACTGGACTCAAGAGGACACGACACTTTCTGCCTTTTTTAAAAACAACATCTCTTTGAGTACAAAGGGTGAATCTCTTTCATGTAATTCCTGTGATACTTCTGCTCAGACAGCAACAGAAAAAAGAGCATATGGCTGCAAAGCACTAGTAATCTGGGAGTTTCTGCAGGATTGTACTCCTTGTCATTGCTCTTTTCCATGTTTTACGACTTAAAGTCACAGTATGCACTGATAGCAAGCAGCCCAATAGGCATTATTCCCAGAATGCCGTTTAGGCAAGTGACATACTTAAATGTGTTTAAACTTGAATAGAGATGCCTTCCTTAATTGAAGCTTTAAGAAAAACACAAAACCTCCCCTGCCAGTGCTTAGCTTTTAGGATATCTTGCCTGGGGAAATAAATAGTGAAAGTGCTCCTGGTTTGTTCTAGAAAGGATTTCCACAGCAACAGACCCTAATTTATTGACATTTGATGGGAAAGATGGTCTTCCACACCTTCTCCTGGTGGATTTCTCCAAGCTTGTATTTGCCTCATCCATGCTACAAGATCTGGGAGAAGCTGGACTGTGTATTTCATTGTTCTCTGATCTTTGTGTGATACAATCAGTTGTTTACCACTTGTTTACTAACTACTCTTTGGGATTTTTGGGAACTTTATGATAATATTTCAGCCATTAAAAAGTGAAACGAGAGAAAGACTTATTTTACACAGGGCAATTATTAGATGCAACTGAAACAGCTTTCAAGATGAAAATCTATCAGCATTGCCATTTAAGCAGTCCATACCCTTTTAAGGTACTGGTTAATTTGGTTTTATTGTTTTTAATTTGGCAGCCAGACTGACTGTACTCACACTAACTCCTGGTTCTCCTGCACCAGCTGCTGCTCTTCCCTAATTCATTATTCAGAAGATCATTAGTGCTGTTTGTGGGAATTGACCTCAGAATGGCTCACCCTTCTCACACCCATCTTGTTTTGGGTATGTCTTTCAAATGGCATCTTAATTATCCTTTGGCCTTAAATACCCAGGTGGAGGCTTTAATGGGAGTGCAGGGTGGTGTTGCTTGCCCAATTAACAGATGGCTATAAAATTGTGCAGATAAAGATACTTGTCACCCCAGGGAAAGAGCAGGAGGCAGGATATGGTCTGACACATGGATTAGCACTGTGCTGGCAGGTGCTGCTTTGATGGCAAGGGCTGATATGTCAAGTCCAGGATTCCTCCTTTTTGTGATCCTTCCCATTCCTTTTTCTTTTCCTGCTCCTTCAGTCACTGAAAGCCAAAGAACCCCTGGAGGAAAGGCAGAATGTCTTTCCTCAGTAAGACTAAGACCGAAAAGGCATTAAAAAAAAAAAAAAAAAAAGTTTTGAAAATTTAGCTTCTTAATGACTCATAAGCTTATTTTGATTCCTTTAAAAGTATTAGTTCATTTGTCCATACCTGAAGAAGCAATCCTCTGCTGCATTACGACTCTTGGTGGTGTTTAAACATCTATAACACTCCTTTCCATGCTTTTCTCTGAAAAGAAGCAGTGTCACACAGAACTTTTGTCTAACAGTTGCCTTCCTTTTCTCACCTGTTTGGCAAACAGATTACTTTACCTTTTACAGTAACAGTTAAAGATATTAGTAGATTGAGATTAGCCAGGCTTCTAGTGCTGCTGGCACTGGGATGGTGATTCAGAAAGAACTGCACTCTCGTTGCACAGGGAATTATTCTTGTTCTTCTGGATCTGACTGGCCTGAACCTTGCACAGACCATCAAGTATTCTGGTGAGCCTTCATCTTTTTATTTCTCTGGAGACGGTCAGCTTCATGATGTCATTCAAATTTGTAGTCAACATGACAACATAACACAGAGTAGATGATTGGCAGATGTTTTGAGAAATGTTTAGGGCAGTGATTTTTGGGTTTGGGGGTGGGTTGGGTTTTTTTGTTGTTGTTGTTTTCGTTTGGATTTTGGGGGTTTTTTTTGTTTTTCTCACTAGTATTGCAAATCACAAATAGAAAATGGCTATGAAGGAAACAGCAACTACCTATAATGTTTTTTCCTTTTCCCAAGTATGTGAACGCCTGGTTTATCCAGTTTCTTTTTAGCAGGCTATTGTTTCTCAAGGCATTAGAGATACAGTCAAAAAAACAATAATAAATTTGGCTATATATAAATCTACACACATCATATACATGTCTGCGTACATTTTTATGTGTATGATTTTACTTACAGCTATCTAATGCCTGTGTTTTGTTTTGGTTTGTTTTCTTAGCTGAATCCTCTTGTTGGTATTTGGGCTGTATCTGTGATGCTATGGGCGAGATTTGGCTGCAGGCAGACATAGTAAAATGGGGAGGTAAAAAGCCACTTCTACGCTGGTCTTTGGCATAAAATTCATGCCAGAAGCCTCAGACATTCTCTTTCTCTTTCTCCATCAGCTGTATTATCAAGTGCCTTGCAGAAACTCAGAGGCCCAGTGTGAACAACTCATGCCTTGTAGGAGTAAAGAAATTGGAAGCAGAAACTCCCCTAGTACCTCCCCTGGGTACAATACAGCCTGTATTTTTAAAAGAAAAATCTTTCTGTTGAAGACTTCCAAGGATAATTCTCTGTGCTTGTGTATTTTTCCCATTTTACATATAATTGTATAGAAGACATTTGGTATGCTACATTAAATCATTTCAGGTTTTGGAAGGCCAATTCTGGCAACGTGCTCTGGGTAGCATGAGATGTGAAAGGGTAGGATCAAGGAAGGGAAAGCACAAATGGAGATGCAGCATTAGGTCTTGGTGAATTCCTCCAGCAAAAAGAACTGTCCTGGGCACTGCTGTTAACAAGCAGTCAGGCAAGAAAACAGATGTGGGAATCAAAGATCAAAAATCTGAACCAAAGTACAAGATCAAAAGACTGCAAGTGCAACTGAGCTGCGCACAGCCATCATCCTGTTTCTATTTCCATCTAACCAGGGGACAAAAAGAGAATTTCAAAATATTTATTCCACCAGTAACTATCAAACTGAAGAGTTTGACAGCAGTGTGTTCCTAAATGCAAAAACAACTAGGGGCAAAAGCATCTTTCAAATAGCATTGCCAGGATTCCTATTAAATATCAACTACCTATATCTCTTATTAATAGGAAGTGACCTGTAGGGTAAATGGTCTTGATAAGCAGGGTTGACAGTTGATTCTGCTCTGATGTAAGGTGGTTTTAAAAATAAATTATTCTAGTTAATTTTTTTTCTCCTGTCAATGAGTATTAATACTTCACACTGGTCTTGTGTAATAGCACGTGTCAAAAGGCAGGCAGAGATCTGCATTTGGGTTTGGGCTTTGGATACTTAGATACACTTGGGGAAGTCCGACTGCTTTCTTGGCACCAACCTCACTGCAGCCAGGTCAAGGCTATATTTGAATGATAAATGAAGCAGTAAGGTAAAAGCATGCATTGTATATTAACCTGTGGATTAATATGGGCTGTGAAAACCTGTACACAAGCCTTGCTAGAGAAGAGGGTAACTGTTAGGTGGTAGTTTCTGCGGGCAAGGCCATTTCACTCTGAAGGGCCACTGTAGTGTAGTCAAGTAAAGTAACTGGTTTTATAATGCTGTTACTCACATTTCCAAGGCATAATGAATAAAGGATAGCATAGTTTGGGGAGCAAAAATTCTGTCCTCTATTCTTTGCAGATATATATAACTTACAGTGATAAGTACCAGAGGACATTTCTTAGATGTTTTTGTTGCTACCACTACCAAACCTTATTAAGCAGTAGGTAATAAACAGGGCTTGAAGGTCAGTTTTGCCGGGAATGTATATATTTACCTAGTTTTTGGAAGACATGCTTGGCTATCTAATAATTCTGACAGCCAGCTGTCAAAGGTGGTAACTACCACCCAAATGCACAGTGTAACCATTTAGCATTCAGCCTACTACTTCTCGTTAATGCCATAAGGATTGTACCCTGAATACAGCATATTAGAGCCCATTTGCATGTAAAGTGAAACCACTGAATTTTTATCAGTGCCTCATTAATTCAAATGTTCTATAAACCTCATTTTTATTGATTGAATTTAAGGCATTTTGGTTGGGAATTTTGCTGAGGCAGGTGAGGCTTTCACTTAGCAATAGAGGGATGATTATCAGCAAAGAATGGAAAAATTAGGAAAGCAAAGAATGAAGTTACACTGGAAATGGGAAAGATATTTAAATCTGTTAAAGAACTATATAAAGATGTCTATAAGACTGAAATCATAGGTTTCTCTCTTCTGTGTTTTTTGACTGATCGTAACAGCCAATCATTAGATGACTTGCCCTGTGCTTCTGCCATGAAAAATATAATTTCTCTGTGTGTGCTTTATAGGATTAAATGCAAATTACTTGCCAAGTTGTGTAAAAACAGAACATATTTTCATGTTAAACTGGGGGGCTTTAATACAACTCAGGTGCCCCAGGGGAGAGATGGAAGATCCAGAAGCCCCAGACAAGATACCTATATGATACTTTACATGCAGGGTCTTCACTGGTTCTACTTGTCCTTATAGATAGGATTGAGGATAGTAGGATTTGAGCCTACTTTGGTTTTCAAAGATAGTATTGTGAGCTTTCACTTTTGATAGATTTATAATTTCCATATCACATAAATCTAGTTTGCAGATTAAAAAAAATAAAAATGTTAGGTTAGTGATGATCTGGACAGCAGCCAACTGTGTAACAACTTTGAACCCTCTTTGTCCCCATGTAACTAGGCAGTGTAGAGCAATACCATATTGCTCAGAAATACACATTTTGTCCAGTAGCTTGCCTCCCATTTGTTCTAATTTTTACAGCTGTGTTAGCATGTGCAATCCCATTACTTTTAGAGCTGGGCTTGCACTGGAGCTCCTATGAGCTTCTAAGCAAATTGCTTTCATATCCAAGGGGAGCCAGGACAGCGTTTTTATGACAAGGAAGTTTAACCTGGTTTGCGTTAGCGGAGCGTGAATGGGAATGTCTATTGGCCTTCAACAGGCCCATTTTGGGACTCTGTAGTTAGAAAAAGGGAAAAAACTGGATGGGTTTCTCCCTCACAGGACTCCCTAAAAACAAAAGCAAACAAAAAAAAATCCAGGGATATAAAAGTGTCATCAAAGCAAGGGATGGGATTCCATCAGCATCTGAATGACTTTTCATGACTGATTTACATAGATATTGAAAAATTGCATGTCGTCCCAGCCCCCTTTCTCTTTAAGACTTGTAGTTGTGTGCTTTTACTAAACAATATTGGAATTGTCTTTGTTCTCTTGGTTAAAAGTTAGGCTTAGACAGTAATAATACCAAGTTTTTGCAATTGCGAGCACAGTTCAGTGGAAAGATAAATAATAAAATACAGTTAATTGGTGTAATGATATCTCATCAAATAATTAGGGTAAATGTGCAATCCAATTTTCTTATGTACCGCAGCATGCTTATGTGATGTATTTATAATGTGTAATGATGTTATTAAGTTGTTGTGCACACAGAGTTAAAAATGAATAGGTGTTCACTTACTAAATGCATCTACATTTAAAATTTTAATATGCTGACTGCTTTTAGTTAAAATGCCTAAACATAAGTAATTAAAAAATTGTGTATTAGTAAACACCACTGTAAGTGACAACACTTAGTTCACACACTACCTTCACAGTGATCCATCATTATCACTTGGATACAATCATCTTGACCTCTATGAATCAGGAATAAAATACCGCCATTCTGGTGTTATGGAGGTTTAAGTTAACCAATGTATTTTAGCTTATATATTCAGGACCATGTTTCTTCATGTTGCAAATAATGCCGGTTGTCTATCTGCCCACTTGGGCAGCCAGGGAGGATGAGGGTGAAACAATTGTCAGTGGGTCTGACTGATACCAGATTGTCTGGAAATATAAATAAAAGAGAAATGGGGTGTGACTCTAATTATTTAATAGATTTCTGATCTGTAGAACAGCCAAAAATTGTTAAAATCCAGCTTTTTTTTCTGAAATCATATCCATTTACCTATTTGTATAAAGCATGCATTTCCATATCAGTCGAGACCTTTAAATTATGCAGTTGTTTTTTTCTCATTGATTTTTCTCTTTCAGTATAAAGCACATTTATTTCATGAACCTAATTTTCTATGAAGTTAGTGGCAAGTACTTCTCCTCAAAAACGTATGAAGAAACCATTAGTCCAAAGACCTAAAGATCCATTAGTTAAAGTACATGGAACTGTACTAATAAATAGATACCAGATCAATCTTTAATGTAAACCACAAGAACATTCATAATGTAGGCTCAGTTTCAAAATTAATGGGTCTTGCATTGCTTTGTAAAAAAGCAATTAATGACCTGACTTTTATCAGCGTACCATAGACATAAAATGAACTGGCGCTGAAAAGATTGAAAGTAGTAAAATCAGAACTTTTGTTGGTAAGGTCTAAATTTTTTAAGGATGAAAAATGACCCGGATGTGAAATCATGGTCACAGTGAAATTAATGGTAAAACTCACTTTGCATTCAGGGGAGTGGAGTTGAACAGTATTGTGGTGTTGATAAACATGTCATTCTATAAAGCCCGATTATGAAGATTATATGGCGACCTTTTTCAGTGAGATCAAGCACAGAAAAACTACTTTGTATGTGTGCAGAGAGAAATGATTGTTTTGTAATATCCATCCCAGTTAAGTCTACTTTGGACGGAGCTATTCAATTTTTAGCCCTTAGTTTTGTGCAATGTACAATGTTGCTGGTTTTGGTAACCTTATCTAAAACCTCTTCTTTGTGCCTGCAGATCTGGACTAGAAATTACCAGCAGCTAACCTGTTCATGTGGCATTCCCATACTTTGTGCTTCTGTGTAGGTCATACCCAGTGTGCAAATGGCTGGGGTGGTGGTTCATTATTTGCAGTATCTCTGTGATAGGAACTGTAAAGTCCTGAATACAGCAGCTCTGCTTCGCCCTCTTGAAACATAAGAGCAAATGTAAGAGCAAGCAGACTGGAGCAGGGAATGAAGTCCACAGCATTTGTTTTTATTTTTGGGAGGCTTAGTTTTTCCAAAGTGTATGCCAGGCATGCTGCAATTAATCTTTTCTCTCCCTGACTCTCTGTAAAACCAGTAGTTGCACACAGGCAATAAAAGATATTTATTTGAGCACAACAAGCAGACAGTTATTTCTTGGAAAAAGATACTTGTAGACATTTAGTCGTTCCTTCAAGAAACATTTTCAGGGAGCAAGCCAGCTGAGCCCTTGATTGGCAGTGGTCTGTTTTCACTAATCCTGATGAGTCTGGGTCAGTGGGTAGTCTGACCATCAGGTCAAATATGTATTAAAGGCGAAAACTGACAAAGAATATGCTGGAAAAAGTGATTTACCAGCTGTGTGCAGTCATTTTAAGCACCCTGGGTTGATTGTTATTTGTGTGTAACGGAATAGCTGTGGACAGCAGGGCTGGGAAAACTGAGGGTCCGATTCGCTGTGGTGGTAAAACACTGAAACTATATTGAACGGAAGAGTTGCTTCTCTTTGTTGCTTTAGTGTTTTGTTTTGTTTCATTTTATTTTATTTTTGGCCAGATGGATATCTAGTGCTATCTAACAACTTTGGAGTCTGAATCAGCTTTATCTTCCTTCCCCTTATTAATAATTCTTGAAATACCCATGGAGATTACGTCCACAGCCTTAACGTGACCTCTCCTTAATAGCAGAGGCTGTGAACCAGTGTCTTGAAAACAGTTTATAATAATACAGTTTCTTTTCATTCTCTGCCGTTTCCTATTTCTTTTTGAGTGACTTTGGTACAACAAAGACGTGGTAAATGCATAACTTTTATGTATTTCACAGGATATGTTTCTTGGGCTATTGCAACTCTTCTTGTGAGACACAGCTAAGGGATTCTGACTTCATATCTAATAAGGCGTCCAACATATGTCTTTATATTTAAACATATGGCCCCGTTCTGATATCCCTCGTGAATCCTAATGCTTGTGAAGCATAAAGCAGTGTTCTGCAGAAATGGTTCGCTAAGTCTAAGTTTACCTTTTCCCTGCCGGCTTTGTAGAGGAGGACCTGGCCTGACATCAGTTTACTTTGAAACTGAACATAGATGTTGGGAGGTTTTAAAGTACATGCATAACTGTGCAGCTTCACTTTCTCTCTTAACTCCAGTCTTACGTTGCTATCAGAGGCTTTACAATAGACCAGTATCAGTAGTACCCTGCGTAAACCACCATTCCTTTGATGGCCTGCACAGAATCACACAAAGATGGAGGGGATTATAGATTTCTTTGAAGACAAAATGCACCACTACTTAAACAAACAGTGCAATTTCAGAGAAAACAACACAATGTTTCATTTTCATTCCTCTCAAATAACATTGCTACTTCTTGAAGTATTCCAGAAATCTCTTTCATTATAAAGTAAACTATAGAAAGTTTTTATACGTGCTGCCAGCCTTAGCTTTTTTTTGACAATTTGCAGATATCTGCTTTTCTTTTATCTTTTTTTTTTTTGGTTCTTTACCATTCCTAACTCCTTCCCTTTTAGGGATGAAGTGGAACACATTGTATAGCTGTTATTGCAGACAAAATTATAGTACAGTTACCTCCAAAAAGTAAGTTTAAAATAGTACCATAGGATGTTTCTGAAAATTATAATCTCTGATACATCAGTGTAAGAAAAGCTGGAATCTGGCCCCGGTTACTGAACTTTGAATATTGTGTTATACATCTGGCTGTTAATTCCAGATAAGCAAAGTTAGAAGCTGAAAAATTGCCATATAGGAACTTCTGCCATGGCTGTAAATGAAATGGACTACTTCTGAAGTAAGACCACTTATTTCCTCACATATTGGCATACACACACACATGCGCCTTAAAAAAAAAAAAAACAACCCCCCAAAAAAACCATCCAAAAAACCCCCAAGTATTGGCCTATATAATTTTTTTTTTATATATATATACACATATATATATATATCTTCCTCTGGAACATGACATGATTTTCCACATGACTCATAATATAATAATCCAAATGATCTTTGTCATGCATTTAGAATCACGGTTTTAGATAAACATGGAGAATTCAGCAGGACATATGGTTGCAAGCAGTTCAAACTGAAAGCTGGAGGTGCATCAAGTCACTCTTTTACTGTCAACACTCCTCTGGCTTTCAGAGAAGTTTAAGAATCTGAGAAAACGGATAAATTCAAGTTTTAGAGCTAGGCTTCTTCTGCATGTTAGATCAGAAACTAAAATAAAGGAGAAAACCCCCAAACTTTTCTGAACCTCTCTTGGGTTGACTTCTAAGCTTTGTCCTGACTTGCATGAGACATCTCAGTGCATTGACTATATCAGGGATCATAAAAACAAATCAGTCTTTAGCTTTCCTACAAAAGGTCAGTGTTGCTAAGCAAAGAAAAACCAAAACCAAGAGACATTGAATAAGAAAATATGTCCATAACAGCTTTCATATGGTTTTTAGTCTGTTGTTTTTTTCTTTGAAATGGATTTTATTTCAGGCTTGTTGTTTTGACACAGTTGTGACTTTATCTGTAGCCCTGAGGTACTTTTTAGGACTTTTTTTTCCCTAGGTAATAATTTTGATTTTGCCTGCCTGTCATTCAATCCTTGTAAATGACAGAAGGTCCTGTCAGAGATGATGCTTGGCTCTCATTCTGAGGTCCAGCCAGATACCGACTTGCTCTACATTGCTTTTTGCTCATAGCAGAGCAAAAGAAAATATACCTTGGAAGCTTTTAAGGTGTTCTTGGTAACAGCATAGTCACAGTTAAATCAAAAATTTTTTATTTATTTTATGCAAGTGCAGTCATGTTGTTTGTGGACTTCATACCAGATTAAAAAAAAAATTGTTGTATTTGTACTTTTAGTTTTGCATCTCTGTGGGCAATATTCTCCCTGGGGACTTGCAGAGAAAACCTAAAACATGATCTTGATGATGGCTGATTTCAGCTGCAGTGCAGAAATACAGCTGCTTCTGGTGACCATGCACATGACCTTCATGTACATACTGGCTTTCATTAGACTTCTGAAAATTCTGGAACTTTTTGGCTGCTAAATAAGAAATACAACCTAGAAGGCTTAAGAATAAGAAAGAACAATCACTTTCTTTAGAGGAGAGGATATTTCATCATGTTCTCAGGAGTTAGTGATGTGAGAAAAATAGCTTGCTCCCAGAGATGCCTGATATTTGTGTGCCAGTCCAACTACCTTATGTCACATCAAGCAAACAGTGATGATGCAGGATATATTGTAGGTACACCTTTTCACCCCAGTTTTCAGAATTGCATAGGCAGTTTAGGAGAGAGAAAAATCTTTCCCCAGTGTGAAATCTGATAACACACAAGGCTCAGCCTGCACAAACCTCAGGCAGGTATGGACCGACACACAAACCCAGCAAGGTGTTTCTGGACTCCGGTACTTAGGGTTGTACTCTCTGGCTTCAGTGGGAGTTAGGTGTTGATACTTGCAAAAATTTCTTTGTCCTCTATTTGCAGCTTTATACAATTATGACCTTTTAGAGGTCTGGCTCTCTGACATTTGCTGAGTCAGTTTATCTGGCAGGGTACTTCTTTGAATGGTTATTTTATGTGTGAGCCATGTCTGCAGTTGGAGTAGGAAGCAGCACCTGGACTGTGCAAATGGAAAATTTGAAAGGAAAAGAATTCCCATATTTCAGCTTGGCACAGTTCATCCCTGAGATTGTCGGAGCTGTTATTCACACCACCTCCTGCACGAGAGGAAATGAGTGACTTGTCTTTCTTCTGTCACTGGAGAGTGCCTCATCGTGAGGCCTCTAAGGGCATTTCTGCAACTACACAAATATACTTGATACCAATGGCTGTGCTGTCATACCACTTAGCAAAAAACTGGTTGTGTTCTTTTGCCCTGTGCTTTACTGCTAAATGCCATCTTCTTTCCTCACTCACGTACAGTGATTAGAATATAGCTGTCCCTTGGAAACAGGGCAATGCTTACAGAGCTTGAGGGGGAGATAATTTGATAACTTGTTAGGGTAGAGGCTAAAAGAGAGCTACTTCTTTCATGCTCATACATTTCCAATGTGTTGTGTTGTGTTGGTTTGGTTTGTGGGTTTTTTTTTTAAAGAGACAGTGCATTGACTGGTGTCATCACTAGTAATTTGAATATATCAAACTGTGCCATCAGTCAACACTCTAGTTCCTTTTCTTAAGTTGAACACTTTAAAAACACAGAGAATAAGATCAGACAACTCTTTAGGTGATAGCCAAAATCTGTAACGAATGAAAAAAGCGTGTAGTTCCTCTGTCATTGAGGTTAATAGGACATTGATTCATGCGTGACAAGACCAGATACGTGAGGACAAAGGCATCGAGTTGAGGTTGATGTAGGGTGTGTTGACTTTGCATGGATCAAATAGGGCTGTTTTCATATTTTATGCTCCCTTAAGTTCTGATTGTACAGATGTGTACTTAAGCCTGAACTGAGGCATGTGACCAGTCTCATGGATTTCAGTGGATAGACTTCTGCAAAGAAAGTCAAGTACATCCATTTTGGTAGGATCCAGAGCCTTATTTAGGATTCTGTTTGAAAAACAATCAAACAAGCAAAGTTTTATTAAGTCATCTGGTACAGTATTTCTAGCAAAATTTATTTGGGTACAGGTAGAGTAAATATTTTGTTCACAATACCATCCAGGCTCAGATGTGCAAACACAGCCATCTTGTGTTATGCTTTCAGGGGTGTAGACATAAATAGTAACTATTTAGCAAAGGTTTCAAAGCTCTTTACAAAGGCAGAAAAGTAGTGTCTTAATTTAGAGGTGGAAAGAATTTTAGATGAGGTGCCCGAGGTCACAAAATAACTGTATTAGATTTGAAACCTGAGCTTACTGTCAACCAAAATTGAAATGTAATTGTCTCTGTTCAATTGTAACTCGATTTTCATCTCCAGATAAATGTTTGGGTTTAATGGGTAAGAAGGTCAAATCTTTCTAATGGAAACATTTTTAGTCAAATTCACCCTCTTTATCTAAGACTCATTTTTAATCATTTACAATCTCTACCTCCCCCAGTTGTGACTAATTGTGCCACTGTGTTGTTAAGGTAACTTAACTTCTTCACAGATTTTTGATGTTCATAGTTTATAGCCTGACTGCTGCTAACATTTGGACAAAAGCAATGGTGTGGTGGCAGTCTCAAATATTCCCCTCCACTAGGAAGCTTCTGGAATCTCAGGGGTGGTGTTTTGAGGCTATGGTGGCCTAGGCCAGAGTAACACATAGTACTTTATAATGCTACTTCAAGTATCACTTTTAAATTGTCACCTTTTGTTCTCTCACTGTCTCTTACTTCCTTGGAGCAGCATGTACTCATTCAGAACAATAGCAAACATGACACTGACTCCAAACCAAACGTGGGGCTGGAAGGGGAATAATTTCATCTGATTACATTAATATTTTATTGGAAGCAGTATGACAAATTGGAGACTGATTGCAAACAGCAGACAATCACTGACTATAGAGAATCCTGGCACTCCACTGGCACTTTAAATCCTTTAAGGAGCCATTCCAAATCTGCAGGAATATAGTTGAAACATTTTAATTTTTTAATTTGAATAGCATCACTCACTTAACCGGCTATTTAGCTGATTGTAATTATGGAAACACTGTGATATACTTACTAAAGCCTTAGAAGACCCATGATAGTGTATATTATTAATAGACTTGTATGTTTTCCTTATTTTCACTACTAGTAATTTGTATCAAACCAATGAGACTATAACAATTTCCCTCCAAATGCAAAAAATTGTTAGCTTGTCTCAATCAGATTCTTTTCCCAGAGTCGCTTGCAGTAAGAGATTATTAGTGACTTTTTCTTTATTATACATTCCTCTGAAATGGTTACCTTAATTATGGCATCTTGATTTAATATATGTAAATGCATTTTGTAACAGAAACCTTCACTATTTATAGAATGACTTTCACTGTTTTTTGAGATGCTGCAGTCAGTTCTTATTAGCAAAGTACAGCCTAATCCTTCAAGCATCTACCCGCAGCTGTTCCCTGATTTAGCAACTCAGAAATGCTAGCAAATCAGGGTCCTGCTAATGCTTACAAAATTTCAAAGGGATTGTTTTCGGTCAGTGTTAAACCTTTGAAATTTTCAAGTGAATTGCCATTTTTATTCAAATGTGAATGATACAATTAGAGCTTTCCTTTGACTTAGCAATGGAGTTTTGAAACTTGACTTGGATCAGAGGAAGAACTGTGCATAACTGTGCTGCGGAGATTTAGTTCAGTGTGTAAGTAAAACCAACAAATGAACCCAAAATCCCCAATCCAACATTCCTGCATAGGTAGAGAGTTACTAATATCAACCAGAGTTTATAAGCTATGTAAGTTTATAAGCTAGAGGTATATATTTCACCTCTTGTAGACCCCAGGGTGGCCAAATGGCTTCTGCCAGGAGTGCAGTGTGTACGTGACATCCTCAAGCTAGAGCAGTGCTTCAGCCCACAGTTTATGCAGTATGACTGTCCTTTTCTGTCTTTTCCTAGAGATCAAAGAAGAATTCCTTGAGATTAAGTCAGAAATTGTGTGTGAAAAGAATGTCTGAGTAGACATTTACAGTCCTAAAAATAAATTATTTTGACTTTTGTAAGTAAATGCTTTAACAAATGTGCTGCTTTTGCCGGAATCTGGGATAGTTTAAAAATTCTTATTATAGTGAAACTGCACTTTCTATAGCTCATAGGCTCTACGAGAGGGAAATTCCTATTGTTTCACCATAGTCGGTGGTAAAAGGCTAATCACAGATAGAATATGTATTTTCACAAATTTATTTTTGTAAAGTAAATATTAGTAATTTTGTGCTTCCCTCGGTAGGGTTGCTAATAATTTTTAGTATGTCATTTTGGTGAAATTCTCCATCAGCGCGTCTGTTCTCTGTTGCCTTAAACAGCAAGTTTTGAGTTCATTGTTTACACGTGCTTAAGGAAGTTTCAAGACTGTTGGATTATTTGGTGTGTGCTCTGTATCAGATTCTGAAAGAACTTACTAACAGGCCAGACTTTCTACTTGATTTAATTCTTGGACATTTCAAAAGAAATTCTGGCTACATTTATATGAAAAATAAAGATAACCATTGAAAATGGGATAGGTAATAACTTTACAGAAAAGATGAAAAAAAGTTTTCTTTTTAAAATGTAAAGATAAGGTCAGACAGATTTTCTTTGCAATACAGAGATAATCAAAACTGTAAGAGGAAATAAGTGGGAAAATTCTATGCTTATAAAGGGCCTAAAAAGATATAAAGGGATAAGGAAGAGTAAAAATGCTTTGGATCAGATTTGAAATTTGACTCATTCACTAATGGGTCAAGAACCTAATTAGCTGTGGTGTAAATGCTTTACTGTCATACTACTATGAATATGTCCCCCTCTGCAAATCTGAAATTTGTTACTTAATATGTGTTTCTGAATTCACTTCATTGTGCCACATTAGTTCAAAAGCCCTCTACTAACAACAAGAGGAAAACATCAGAGATGCCAAACAGCATAAGGATGAACTGAGTAGCTGGGAATGATGTATACCAGATATACTGTCACTCTTATGTCTGTAGAAACTAGTGCTATGTGTTGCAAAGTTCAGTAGTACTAAACCTAAATCTAAATATTACCCACAGGAAATCTACAATCATGTTAATAATTTGCTTGAATTATGCATATGAGACTATGGTATCTGCTAGCTCAACATAGATTATTGCTTGGGGACTAGTATAAATGTAACTGTATTACTAGGATGGGTAAATTATACCCAGCAGTACAATTACATGCATCCCAGTTTGCCAGGTTCAGTCTTACCTTCAAATGCTAGGCTTAGGGTTTATGGAGTCTGTACGTTGCAGTTATTCAAAGTCCCCACATATCCTTGAAGTCTATTTAATAATAGATCTGAACAATAGGTGTCAGTGTAAAGCATGGTCATTCATTATTCTTTCATGAATTGCCCTGATTTCTTTTCTACATAAGTATTTATTCTCATAACAGTGAGAGACGAAAGCATTACATCTGCACACAGAGACATACGTGGAATACGCACGGGGAACATATTTCACTAAGTATCCGTTCTGATTGCAGGAGCTCTGTGGGACAAAACGTGATGAATGATGGTGTAAGAGGCACAACTTTAATTATGAGATTCCACCAAACTGATTTCACCCCTCTCTATTTGCTCAGTTCTTTCTGCCTTTGTCATTGATACACCACTTCTTGCAAAGAAATAGCAGTGCTAGATTTATCTGCCTAATGTATCTAAAAGATCAAAAACAGTATCCCAGCTCTTGAAAGGCAAATCCACTAATGCAGGCACTGCCTAAGCTGCGCAACATTACTATGTTGGTGTGCTTATTATTTGTTATTTGTCTGACATTAAGACTTGGAAGAGTCTCACAAAGATCAAAGACCATCAGGTGCAAGACTGTACCCAGTACTACACAAGGCTTCTGCCTTCCTTTACCATTTTTTTGCCTTTTTAGTATGAATGTTCTTTTCACTAAGTCAGGGGCAGAGGAGCATAGTACATGCAGTGAATGAATGTGGAAATGCCTTAACAGCCAAGCCATGGGATTCACAAACAGTGGGGTGTAAGAGGAGGAATGTTTGCTCCAACAAGTATTCGTAATAGCAACTGACCACAAGATTAGGCAGGGCCAACAGCAGATGGGCTTTTAAATTATTGTAGCTACTAATAGTTCATCATCTACACAGGATCAACTGGTTAACTGTTTCAGTCCTTTTTGGGTTGTACTTGACCTTTGGTATTTGATTTTCTGGCTTTTTACTCTTTTAAGTTTTCCTACTTCTCTCTCATAGATTAAAAACTGTCTGGCATTAAACATGTCTGGCAGTTTCGTGTTGAAGTCATGCAAGTTTGACAGTGTTAAAAAAAAAAACAAAAGCAAACAAAAAATCATTTCAGGGTGAAATCGGATTGGACTGCCTGCTGTTCTCCCTGGGCTAGCTCTTAGCTATTGGTTGCTCTCAATGGCAATGACTAATCAAGCTCTGAGATGAGGAGGCTGCACTGGAGACCACAGAGAATTGTTTTCATGGAAACTCAGTTTAATATCCTGTCAGTTTTGTTTATTATTTTAATGCAGTAGAATTTATTCTGTAGCCACAAACTTTACAGTATATTTGTAATTTAATATTATTTGAAAGTGGGGCTCCAAAACCTTGCCATTCAGGAAGTTAATGCGAGTTGTTCCAGCCGCCCCTTGACAGAGCACAGGAAAACTGCTAGGTGCCAATGCCCCCCACGTCCAATAAGGTCCTCAGCCTTGCTCTTCTTCCAGTCTGAAACCATCCCCACTGTAAAGTAGGGCAATATATTTTCAAAACAGGTGGATTCTATAGGTCACATGGTGCTAACCTGAAAACTGATCAGCAACAAATGCAAATGGAGAGAGGTAGAGACATGCATTCAAAAATTCCTCAGTGTCCCCTTTTATTTACCATGACGGGATGTAAAGTTAGGTGAAGTTTCACCTGTTATTTTGAGGGGGTTGAAGCTACCCCATATCTTGGAGCTCTTTCTTATGCCAGCAATTTAATATAATTTAAAAGGAGTTGTCTCAAAAGCTATATCATTCTCCAGGTCTGCTGTTGTACAGATGGGAAAGCAAGTTCGCACCAAGTATGTGTGAATACATAAGCAAAAATGCCCCGAGATAAAGATTCTCACTGCAATTGATGGTCAGTAGTTGTGTCACAAGTGATATGACACTTCTTGTGTACTTTGTCTTTTTTTTTTTTTTTCAGTGAGTCTTTGAGCAGAAAATAGAGTTTGTACTATGTATGAGTGTTTACACTGTGAGACAGCAGTAGCAGTGTATAATTTGCAAGTGGTCTATAGATAGAAATGTCTTTGCATTAATTAGTGGTCAAATAAGTAGGATTTGTTCAAACTGGCTCATGAAGAATTAACAAAGAAAACCAAAGAGGCCAAATGAATCCATTAAATGCCACATTGCAAGTAGTTTCCCCTACTCTAGTATTTATGATTTCAGTGCTATGTTGTTGGTATCGTATCACATGAAAAGCCATAATACTTTTTGTGAAATCCATGGTCTTATTTCTAGGAAACTAATCTCCACTACTAGGCACATAGATGTCTGGAGTTGCTTGACTACATTTCTCTTGGCAGAAGGTGGTTGGGGTTTTGGTTGGTTTGGTTTTGGTTGGGTTTTTTCTTTTGGAGGGGGGAGGAGCAGGCAATGCTGGGAATGCAACCGATTTTCAACACTGCTGCTTTTCCTATAGGGTTGATAAAAATCATTAGATACGGCATGTTAATGCAACATGATTGCATTATAGCATCCTGTACTGCTCTAACTTATTTATTAAGCCACACAAAATTAGATAATGTGAAAACATTTCAGCCTGGTGGAAATGTTACCATGTTGCCTAATGGTGTGCAACTCACTGGAACCCTTGTTCTGCTGCGGCCTGGGGTGCTAGGGCACGGAGATGACTGATGTGAGCACTCAGAGGCCACCTCGCTTGCTCTTTCCTTCTGCCAGGAGGGTCTCCTGGCTTTGTGGCTCTGCCTCTGCTCCGGGAGGCTTGTGGGTGCCTCATTGTCCATCCCGGGCTCCCAGCCAGCAACTGCCCATCAGTGCTGGGTGGCCTCACCTGCAGCCATCGGGTTCAGCCCTGCAGGGAGGAGGGAGATGCGTGGTGAAGGGTGCACGAGACTCTGCGGGCTTGCTGGGAGCAAGAGGAGGAAAGAGAAGGGGTTCTGGATTCGGTCATCATGGCTGACCTGTGGAAAGCCACAGGTTACTGCAAAACTCACTGGCAGTAAGTAGCAGAGCTCTGGGGGAAAGATGTGGGCGAGGCAGTGACAGTGGTGAGTCTTTGATCAGCTTGTGAGCTAATCAGCCCATCGGCTGCTCAGAAGGTCGTCTTATTAAGCTGCTGAGGACAGCTGACACAAACCACCACCATCACCCTTCCAAGTTTTCTTACAAGAATGCTCTTAAACCCCAAATCAACCCTGTATTTTTTTACTGCGTGTAAGAGCAACAGATATTCTCACAACACATCCCACGAGAATTTTCCCCTCCCTCCCGTACAGGTACATGGGGAATGTACGTCTGAGTTCACACTGCTCCCTTGTAGGGTTGAGATGCGATGTGCTGCAGGAGGCAACGCCCCAGCTTGGCCATCCAGAATTGCTCAGTTCTGCTGGTACTCAGGGGCCTGTGGAGCCAGACAGAACCGTTTGGAACTGGCTGTGGGCAGTCCTGGCTTCTCTTCAGAGGGCCCTGCGGCTGACACCCAGGCCCTGGCACCCTTCACACTCCTGCAGGTGACCTGCTCGGGTGGCCCAGAGGGAAGGAGCCTCTGCAGACAGTGCCGCTGCTTCTTTCCACCCTGACCCCTGCCAGCAGATGTGGGTGACGGCTCTTGGTGCTCCAGTCTCTCCTCCCGCCCCTGGGGGTGGCTCTGGGGATCCCTCCTTCCCCTCATGTCCACCTGTGGCATGAGCCTCCTCTGCAGGGAGCCAAAGGGCTGTAGGCAGCAGCTGGCACCTGAACTGGTGCTTTTCCTCCTCCTCTGCTGTCTCTGTGTGGGTACATGCAATGCAACTGTGCTTAACCTCTTCTAGCCAGAGACCCGCTACGTGTTTCTGTGGTTTTCTGGGGCTAACACCATTCTAGAAATCGTATTATAAGGGATGTTAATCATCTGTTCTGTGAAACAGATGTTATGTTTCTGCTCAGTTTTCAGCAGAAACCAAGTATGTTCCATTAAATTCAAGGAAAATTGTAACCAGGTGCCTTGACGGCACATGTTAGAAATACAGCTTATTTTTCCCCTCCAGCTCTCCTCAAATACACATAAGGTTTATAGATAATATTTTCTGTTAGCCTAAAGCATCTTTTTTAGAAACAAGTGGCTCTCTTGCGGCTCTTTATCAGTGTCATGTCAAGCTGAAACGTGTGCAGAGCAGACCAGGAGTGCTTTCTAACCCACTTTGTATAGATTTAAATGTATAATGCAGGGCAATAGGGGATCAGACTCAGTGGAGTAACTTCAGAAATAATTGAAAGCAGGACTTGTTCCTGGTACTTTGTAAATAGTGGCAATAATTCTTCATGTTTCACACACTATTTGAGCTTTTAATATTCTGTGGTGCCATTCTGTGGCCAGGATTGAAAAGTAAAAGCCTTTCAGATCTCTTGTAACTTAGCAGAAGGCTTTAAGAGATAAATCAGAGAAAAGAGGAATAATTAACTTTTTCAGAAGTGACTTTTGGCCAGAAGAATTTAAGTCTTGCTTTTGATCTTTCAAATTGACCATGAACCTTGCATTCATTTTATATTGTATATTACAATTATATGAAATTATGCATTAAAATATATAAGTAAGTAGAACTGCACTATAGACAAAATGAAGCGTGGAAAGTGTTTTGAAGGAGATACAAGCAAGTAAACATGAAGCATATGAAAAATCTAATCAATACAATAACAATTTCAAAATAAAAATGTTAGGTGCTAGAGAATCACAATAATCACATTAGTTGCGTGGAGTAGTACTATTGGATTAAATTATATAGTGGTGAGAAGCAGAATACATCAAACACAAATAATTAATTCTCTCTCTCTCTCTCAAACATTTATTTTGGTTTATAGTTGTAGGTGTAGGAACTAGTTTCCCCTACCAAAATTGAGAAAAGGAGGAAAGGAACATGTGCAGGTGGGAAACTGGACATAGGCATCAGGAACTGGGCGCCCTAGTTAACCTGCACAGGGTCCATCCATGTGCACTCAGTTAACTGAATGTTGCACAGGAAGCACAGTATTGAGATTGTATTTTGTGCACCTGTAGGAAGCAGCAAAGGTAAGTCAGCCTTTCCTCAATCCTCATGAGAGAGAAAAAAAGAAGGAAAAAAAAAAAAGGTGATGTGTAGGGAACAGAGATGGGGAAGATTTACTGTTATTTACAATTAGCTCTCAGCCCTTTTCCCTTCATCCCTAACCTCAGCTGAGATTGTCAGGCTACCTCTGCTCTGTGTCATGTTTGAGATCTCCATGGTTAAAGCCAAGCTTGTGGTTCTGTTGGTGATGGTGTAGCTACTGGCCATATCAGACTTAGACTGGTGGGGGAACAATCATACTCTCACTACTTGTTCTTTTTTCTCCTCTTTCTCCCTGCCCCAAATTCAACAGGCTCTTTTATAATCATTTTAGGCCCTTAAATATTTGTCCCATTCAATAAATATGTTCCTAATGTCAATGATGAAGTGCATGAGCAGCTGAAAGAGCCCTGGCTGTAGCAATTGCAATGCAGAACAATCAAAGCCATGTCACAGACTTACAAAATGTCAGACATCTGCCATTGCAAATGAGCCTCTATCACACCTTTAAAACAGCTCTTTTGATCTATTCTAATGCACAAATTACGATTGTTGTCACATCTTATTACTATTATCTTGTGGAAGATTGAAATGTTTTGCTTTCTGATACCAAGTGCCTAATAATTTACCTGCCTGAGACACAAAGAAAGAAATTGTGTAGAAGTCTAATTTTTTCTGGAGTTGCTCAATATTCCCTCAATGGTATTTAATACACTTTGCTACAGTAATGTATTCTGAAAGATTCAATGTGTGTATCTCCAGGGCAAACTATATGGTGTAGTTTTCATCTAAAGCCCTCATGGCACCAGGGAACAGTGAGCAACCTGATGGAGAGGACAGACAATACAGATTTTTGTCATTTAGCTAAGCACAGAACAACAGGATGGCCATGATATTTTCAGTGGGGTGGGTAAGGGCTGTGCTATGTGGAAAATGAGGTGTTAGATGCAATCCTGCTCAGCCAGTAGTAAAGGTGTCATGACAAAAATGGCAGCAAATCCTGGCTGGTGGTAGCAGCACAGTGTCACTCCCTGGAGGACAGAGCAGCCCACTGGGTGAATGACGTGCTGTGCTAGCAAAATGGGTTTTGCAACATTTTAAAACAAAACAAAAACTAATTCCTTGGTTGTTTCAATCCTCCAGTCTGTCAAACAAACACACAAAAAAATAAAAATATCCATAATGCAGAGCTGAAGCTCAGTCGTCAGGGGGGAAACTTTTACATGGCTCAAAAGCAGGATCCTTATGCCTACACCAGCCGCGAGCAGTCTGCCTAGGATTATCCAAACCAAAAGGCTTTGGAGGAAGCTGCTTGGTCATCCCTTCCATATATTTGCAGGAAAATGCATCATATGTGGTATGTTTCCTTGGACCTCTCTGGCGGCTGTAGGCAGGACACTGTCTTGTAATGGTATGCAGAGGGGTTTGCATCTGCAGGGGGAAAAGTCCATTCAAGGGCAAGGAGTGGGAGGAAAACTACTGGAGTGCTGGGAACAGCGCAAAGTATCAGTCAGTGAGGATTTTTGTCTAGGTAACTATTTCTACAGAGTATCTGAATATAAATTACACCGTCCAAAATTAATGGACTACTCAACCCCGTTAGTTTATTAACATTCTTGGCGATTCCCCAGAAGTTGAAGTAAGTTTGGTGAATTGCATCATGCTTATTAACTGGAGAGAATACCTCCTAAGCATTTTTATTGTCCTTTTAATGTGTGAACCTGAGAATATTATGGCTGTAAAATGAATTACAATGATGTGCTAAACTGGAGTAATCTCAGTCATTTTATTAAGCTCTTTGTGAATGAAATGGAGACTGCTGGTGCTGTATTTTCTTTGAATATACTCCCTGTGCCTCTGCAGAACATGTGTGCAGCTCCTCAAGAAATGAGGTTGCAAACCATATGGTACAGCCTTGGATGCCAGAGTGCATTTTAACCTCTTAGTGATAATATAGACATGTTACAGCAGTGTCTCCTAAAACACTGAGAAAATCTTCTATAGCTCTGTTCTATGTTATTTCTCCTATTAAAGTGATCTGTCAGTAACTCTAGTGATTAAGTTATTGTTGCCAAAGAACAGCAGTCTTACTTTGCCATCTTTATTCCCTGTCTGCATATCCTTTTCTTGCACATCCACGTATTGCTTTCTATGGCTCCCAAAGAAAAACCATTTCCTTTGAGGTGAAGTTTGATACTTTGGTTAAGCTTATGTGATTTTAATTCTGTATATTTTTCTCTGTAATTAACTGTAGGACAGTTACTTTTAGCATGTTTATTACATACAGAAATATTAATAGTAAATGGAATAGTAAAGTAGTAAATAGTAAAAATAGTAAAGGGAAGAGCAGTTTTTCTCTTGAAAATTCAGTTGAGGCTTTTCAGTTTTACTTTTCACAGTGTACCAAGAAGGCATGTTTTTGGAAATATGTAGTCCTATGGTTCTACAGGATCTATTACTTTTATTATTCATTAACCAAATTACAGGTTTTTTGGGGGAAGACACATATTCTGAGCAGTATTTACCGAGTTTGGGTGACAAGGCACATCTGTAAGGTTTTGGGACACAGAGTGGAGCAGATGTGGTAACAGGTCTTGAGGTGAGAACAGGACATGGAGAACCACCATTTTCTCTGCTGTGGCAAAGGAAGGAAATCTGATGGCAGCTTTGCTCCATAGTTCTCCACATAGTACAGCGCATTTGATGGCAACCTGAAAATTTACTAGCTCAGGCCCAATAGTTATTGATTCCCATTAATGTAATAACTTGGTAATACTCAACATTAAGGACATCTCTGGCAAACAGCTACTTAGGAATTTGGCACAAAATCTTTTACTAGTACTCAATTTTCAAACGCGGTTGTTTGTAATGTTTCCCTTTTTTTTTTTTTTTTTTTCCTTCCAGGCATTTGAATATTGTTTTCTGTTTTCTCCTCAGTTTTGAAATCTGATTGTTACTGCAGGGATAAATGCACGTTCTACGTTATAGGCCAGCGTAATGCAGGCTGACACTGGGATAATTAACATAGCACAAGAGATAATGCACAGATTTTTTCAGTGAGCTTTGAATCTATGAAAAGCTAGTTTTCTTCTATTGCTTTTCACAGTTTCATAAACACTATTCAATCAGTTATAATTATATGTAAAATCAAAGTGGAAACCACAGAATCAATACCTTAGAAACAGAAGGCATCTAAAAATCACTGAGCCTGGAAGATCCTAAAAAGAAGTAAAAGACACTTCTACATATTCATGAGGTTTTACAGAAGCCAATATCAGAGTGATGGAAAGTATATTTGAGTGTAAAATGTCCATGTTCATTAATCTCTTTTCAAAAATTCACAGGGCAGCATGTCAGTTTATCAGCTTTTTGGGAACACAGTTAAAGGGAGAAGATGTTCTGTCTCTGAGGCCATCTGTGGGTGTGAGACAGATGCTACTCAGGTAGGATTCATCAGAGAATCATATTTAGAGCTCGGTCAAGTCCATGATAACTAGGAAAAATTGATAGGTTTTGGGTTTTTTTCTTCTTCTTCTCTCTCTCTGAGGGATGTATGTTCTGTTTTATTTCTCAACTAAAAAAACTCCCACCCAAACTATTGTCACTATGAAGAGTTTAACTTCACCATAGACTTTTGGACCATATTGGAGGTTCCAGGACTGGAGGGTCATGTGGGTTTAAAAAAAAAAAAAGGCAATTCCCAGCAATTTGCTGACATTTATTAGAGTTCTTGTGATAACAAGGCCGTCTGCTGCTGTTCTGGGTGCCATGGAAACAGGCATTGCTGCAAACAGGGGAGGCTGCTTTCAACTCATTCCTATTTCAGAAAAAAGAAAAAAAGAAAAGAAAATAGGCTTTTGTGGGATGAGTTGTTTAAAGGACTTTGCCCCTGTTAGCAGTGCATGTGGCCATTGCCCTGCCAGAGGGACTGAGAGGTATCACAGGACTGATCAGTGTCGGCAAGAGGTGGAATGCTGGCAGTACTCTTTTGGGAGATTTTTGAGTTTCTGGGCTTTTTAATTTATGAGACAGTTAAGTATCAAGTAGTAGAGGGTATTTTTAAATTAAGTGCTAATCTTGTCAGAGAATGCTCTCGTGGTTGAAGCATTGCACTGGAGTTCTGGAAAGCTGACTTAAATGCCTCATTTGGCAGACAGCTACGCCAAGGCTGCTCTGCTTGGCTTCTCACCCACCCCAGCTCCCCCAAGCTGGTGGTGCCATGCATGTCTGCTGCTCACAGGGCATGTTGCTCTGGTGGCAAGTGACCTGCGTCACGCAGAAGTTACTACTTCCAGCCTTCAGGCTTCCTCTGTGGCTGCTCCTCTGGGGTTGCTTACAGCACGTGCAAACAGGGATATTTAAAATTTGTTTCAAAATGATACTGTAAATACTGACAGACACCTCTGAAGTGCTTCACACTAGTGAAAGAAAAACGTAATAGCTATACAGTGGCACAATTATTGCTAATCATAAATAAATGGGCAAATATGAAATCAAACATACTTAGAGAGGGGTTTAGCACCTATTCGTACTTCTCTACTAGGGGCAGACATCTGTGTATTCTCTTCCCGTTCACACTGTATGAATGAACTGAGCAGGTTAATGCATCTTGTGGCATGTTTGGTCCTATTTTATAGCCTGTTTCACAATGCTGGCATATACAAAACTATACCTATTAGTGGTAGGGAATAATGCAGACATTGAGTGGTTCATACATCCTTCACCTTCTCCATTGAAATTTTCAGGTGTGGGGGACCTTGTTAAATGATATGGCTGTTTATGCAGCCCAGCTAGTACAGAGTGAAAGGCAAAGGAGACTTCTTTTGTCTAATTCTACCTTAGTACTTTCTCCACCATGCAGCTTAAACTGCTGTTTGGGCTTCCTGGATCTACATGTCTTGGGCCAAAACAATCAATTCCTAGTGATCTTCTGTAGGAGATGAGGAGGGGGCAGGAGAGCATTTCAGTAGGTGTTGATTAGTTGCATTCTGCAGATCACTTTAACAATGCTAAGACATAACAACCCTGAGCACAGGATTAGTAGTGTGCCAAATAACCTGAATGGAAGTTGCTTGCGCTGCTATTACTATTTCTTAATTTAAAAATAGCTAAAATGCACTGAGAAACTTCCAGAGAATGAATTCTTCTGAGTCCCAGTTGCTTGTGCTCTAGCTGATTTCTTGGCTGATGTAGCTAGGCTTATCCAGAAGCCCAGGAAGGTGCCTGTGACCCTAAAGGAGGAGGGATAGAAAAACACTGACATCATCATGAACTCTTGCATTCGTTTCTGTACTCAGCTAGCCCAAATTTTAGATCTTTTTATGTGTTTCAGTGCTTGCCCCCTCTCCCTATTGTTCGTAAAACATCATAACGAGTAATTTCTCACTCCAAAAATAATTGATGGGAATCAGCATAATAGTTTTATCATTTGAAGTATGGTAAATGTGTTGTGCAGCAACAGTGTTCAGAGAGCACTTGTTGGAATTGTTGTCATAGAGATCCTATGATTGCTGCAATAAATGTATAAGAATCCATGAAACAATTTAAGTGGTAAGCTTTATACCTCAAATATAACAGCTGGGGATTTCCATTTTAAGTTTCCTTAGCTTTCTTTGCTGAGTAGGAGGTGGCAGCATTCCCTCAAAACTCAGAGAATAAAATTAGAGAGATTAATGTGAGATTTTTCTAAGACCTTACATGATAACAGTCATCTTAAAATATTGTGGAGTTGGTAATGATCACATATTTATATAAGATCTATGAAAAATTCCAGGTTTCTCTCCGAACTGCATGTATTGTTTGTTCTTCATGCTATTCAGTAATACAGTAATTTGTTTTGCTTAAGCTGATATTTTTCCAGTTTCTTTACATTCAACTCATATTGTTGCTGTGCTTACGTGAAGATGAAGCCAAGGAGACAGTCTGGAGCAACACATCCTTGCGCTCCATGCTTTATCAATTTATTTCTATTTTCTGTGATTTTCAAGGTATATTGGAAAATAATTTAAATAAATCGGCACATAGAGCTGTATTAAAAACCTTGAAGAAAACCTAAATAACATTGGCAGGTAATAGGAAAAAAAAAATTTAAAACTATTACATGTCTGTCAAGATGCACACTGTAGAGTCTTCCACTGATTAGCAGCTTTCTGGCCCCATGGAAATCAATTGCACAGAAAGCCTTGAAAGCAAATCGTTGGAGGTAATGTGGAAAACCTTATCTTTTTTAGAATATGGTGAAAGTTTCTGGAGCACAATGGTGTTTATTTACTGATAACCGCCAAGGTTGGTTGCCAAGTCTAGATGATTGTAGGAATAAAGATACGGGTTAACTGTGTTGTAATGGGAGACTGACTCTGTCTTCTTCAGTTTTCTATCAAATGCAATGCTTCCTTATCCAAACAATTAAAGTAGGAAGCAATATGCCATACTTTGCTTAAACGTGTACTTGGTACCTAGTAAATGGAGCACTAAAATACCTCTCAGGTAGAAGGAAAAGCTGTGATTGCTTTTATTTGGTTGCAAAGGCTAAAAAAGGAAAAAAAGAAATCCCTGCAGTGAGTAAGCTGCTTGCTGTAATATCCAGCTGACATGGTATTTTTCAGCTGAGGCAGAAGTTAGGCATTTATCATATTCTCTGTCAACTACACGCATAGCACAGATGGACAGACAAATAGAGATAGGCTCTTGTCAGCCTTAACTGGAAGGTAACACAGTCCGCTACAAGATTTCTTTGTCCCATCATAGGAATCCTAAAACTGATTGCCACAACAAAGTCTGTCCCAGCACTTCTCTAAGTATGGAGTAGCAACTTTGTGGATGCAGTGCTACAGGTGGGAACTGAAGCTGGTGTGCAGTAAGCGTGGGCCTCTTCTACTTAGTGGGCCATTGAGAAAAAAAAAAAAAAAATCACAAACTCTTGCTGTAACTTGCAGAGCGCTCTGCTGTCTGACACAAACAGTTTGTATCAATTTTAAATTTAGGATTGCAAGTGGCAATTCAGGCAATAAATGAGGGGAGGCTTATAAAGCCAAGGATGCTTTTTCCTTGTAAACACATGATTACTAAACCTGGTGGGCTGAATTATGCTTATCCAAGGGGGGAAAGAGCATGGATGGAGGACAGGGCACCTGCAGAAACTAGTTTGTTCTTATCTCTTGGACAGCATCCATTGGTATGATGTGAATATCATATGATGCAGCTGTAGCCGCAGAGCTCATTACTACACATCCCTTCATGTTAGAAGGGGGCAACATCTTCACTTGGGTGTAACTAAAAATTGAGTTTCATCTACTATATTATGTGAATGTGAAATAAACTTCTGTTTTTGTGGTTGGGAGATGTATTTTGTTGCAAGGAGTTTGAGGGAATTGTTTCCTTTGCTCTTTCTTGTTTCTGTCTTTTCACTAGCAGGGACTGAGGTCATAGTAATGGGATGGCCAGGAGGGAGGAGCACCAAGTCCTCGGTTTATTTCCATAGGAAAAGGTTTGGCAGGGAAAACTGCTTTTCTCCTATTTCTTGGTGAGATGATTGCAAGTAGGTGTGCCAGAATGACAGCAACAGGGGGAGATGATACAGGGTTTTCCTGCTGTATATTGCAATGCTATCATCCAAGAGATGCAGTCACGCTCTGCTTTGGGTGTTTGCTGTCACGTGAAGTGTGTGCTAGATCTCTTTCAATTTACTCATTGTGCCAGGAGCCACGTTACTCTACCATGGTCTCTAAGACAAAACACAAGAAATACTAACTTCAGCACGTGCCCTCAAGGCAAACTCTTGGAGGAAGAGCAGAAGCAACTGCAGCTCAGCCCTTGCCTGAACGGTGCAGATTAATGGGTTCTGGGTTAAAGCAGTTCCCCACTATCAATATGCTTTCTTAGAAAATGCTGTTCGACTGCAGAATATTTTAGGAGACTGACCAAATGACATGATAAAAGCAGAAATGGGGATATCTGCACACACACCTGGCCATAAATTTAATCACACCAGATGACAGCTTTTTTTAAAAAAAAAGGAAAAGAAAATTTGCCTTTTTCTTCTCTTTTTTTTTCTTTCTTTTTGGCTTTTCTTGCATCAGAAAGTCTTGTTTTGGAAGTGATTTGTTTATCTTAGCATGAAGGCTTTCTAGATAGTTGATATCTTGCCACTTTTATGACATTCTGAAACTCGATTAAATTGTTCATTTTATTCCTGCAAACCCAAGTGTGCAGTTGCACAAAGCAGCAAAGTACCTGCCTTTCTAATTTGAAATATTTTTCACCTAACTTGCATCGCAGCATGTTATCCTTCCAGTAATCTCACTGAAGTTTGACGTAACTTCTTTAGGTAGCATGTCATCATCTCTTTTGAAAGTTTTAACCATATTAAATGACTTGGTGATCCAGTTGAATTGCTTCACTATTTTTTCAGTTTAAATTTCCAGTGTCTCAGTAACAAACTGTGGTATAACAAGACCATTCAGATAAATGCAAGTTTTCAAGAATGGCATCATTAGCAAGATTCAAAAAAAATACCTATCCGTGGGTATTGTTCTTGTTTCCTTCCTTTGTTTCCTTAGGATTTGGCCAAATCCTAAGAAAAAGATCCGAAAGGAAAATTCATTTCCTTCAAAACTCTTAAGGTTTGATATATATGTTAACAAATTCTTGAAATAGTTCCATTTCATCTGACCTTTGCCTTAAGGTACTTGTCCAAGAAAAGGAGACTTTGGACCCAGCCACACCCATACTACCTTTTTTTTTGAGGAGCACACCTAACCAGCAGGTTGCTGACCAATGCCGTCCTGCCCATCTCCTCTGATGCTGGACTCCCCCATAGCAAAGATGGCAATGAGCAGAGGGCTGGCAAAGAAGTGAGATGGAGCCTGATCCTACAGGCCATGTGTTTGGACAGCAGCTGGGATGGAAGGGCTTGGGTTTTGTTCCCCATTCCCACAGCTATTTTGGTTTTTCTTCTCTGCTGACTGGTTAATACAAAATGCATAACTAAGCTCCACATCTGCCAATTATTTAAAAATAAAATAGCAATTAATGGGGGAGGGGGGGGAAGCATGAGAAACCTTTGACATGTTATCATTCTTTACTGCTGGGAGACAATTAACCAAAGTGAACAGGAGCTGTGGGAAGTCAGCTAGCCATCTTTCAAAATGGCAATCATTGTCACACATTGCAGATGCCATTCCTTTTTCAGTCAGGATGTTTCATTTATTTCAATTAGTGGACCCACTTGAGCTGAGGAAGAATTTGCTTGTTTCTTTCTTTTTACATTTCTACTGTATTTTTAGTTTCTGATACTTGTCTCATCATTAATATTTCTTACCACAGTGTGTTTTCTGTGACAAAGAAGGTCATTCCCTATCAGCTTACACAAATAGCGATGCATCATCTGTCTTTCTAGGACAGTGTGAGGTACTTAGCCATACTTGTCTGTCTTACTGCTGCTTGTCTTGCCATCTGTCTTGTTCCATGTGTAACATCTAATTAACACCTGTGGTAATTATTAATGCTGTAGGGTCTCTTCTATTATCTCTTATTGGTTTCAGGAATAAATCAGCGCATGGAACACTAAGGGAATTGTAGTATTTAATGATGAAGAACATAAAAAAATGCACTTATAGTTTTTAAATATTCATAAAATAGAAGGCAGGAATAATAATTTTTAATAGAAGACTTTGTATGGTGAATAAAACTGGTATTTTACTGCTTCTTTGTAGAGTACTAAGAGGGCACTGCGTAGCTGTGGGGCCCCCACACATACAGGAGGCAGTTAAGTGATCACTTCATGGTAACTGCCTTGAAGAAGTAGTTGTTTGGGGGGGGGTTAAGTTTAATAGCTTGCAGGATTGACAGTGGTGTTTGGCCTTTTGAAATTGTCAATTTGAAATGTATTGGTCTGTACAAAATTGCAGATTAAAGGTTGAATGTAATTATTCTCCATGGATAATCTCCGTTAGAGCAAAACATTTGGTCATCTAAGTCATAGAGCATGGTTTCTGCAAGAAACTCTTTGGATGATTGTAAACAGGAGTATTTCTGGTTTAGAAATCAGATTGGTTTCTCCTTTCTTCCAAAACATTTTGATAATTAAACAGACCTTTGCTTTTAGGCCTCCAAAATGTGGAGGGGGGAACAAACACAAAACCCAGCAATGCCTCAGTGGCACCAAAATCCATTCCTTGTGTATATAACATTCACAGAAGCTGGACTATTGATATCAGCTTCTAAGAGATGTGCCCCAGAATTAGTAAAGAAATATACCCCGTGTTTGAAAGAGGAAAGAAATTCTCCTCCACAGATGTTTCTTTGTGATCTATAACATTCAAAGACGTGTTGTTTCTTTTGTTATTCCAGACACATTTCAGCTAGAAGCAATAAGCACTTTAATCCGTCAAATCTAAGAAATAGTGCAATACAGGAATAGGTTAGTTGCTTAAATTCTACTGTTTCATGTAGGATGCTTTAACAAAACTTCAGGAAAACCTTGCACTTCACTAGTGTGGGCAAGCTTTCGATGAGAATACCACAGAAGGTTTCCCAATTTTTAGTCCTCAAAAAGCTGAAAATATTGTACTAATTTAATTCCTATACTACATACATTTTCATGAAGGATCAGGTTTCCTATCGTAGAGGGGTATTTCTTTTCAGTTTAGGGGGGGTTTTTTGTTGTTTGGGTTTTTTGTTGTTGTTTTTGTTTGTTTGTTTGTTTTACAGGAAAAAAAGGCTTTCTTGTGCTGGGAGCTGTTTTATAACAGAAAAATTATTTTTTTTTCCCATCAACTTTTCCAACTCTTTTGCAAAAGATGAATTAAATCTGAATCCATCTCAATAACTTGGGGACTGTATTTCATTTTAATTAATTGCATTTCATTACAGTTTTGTAGATGAAGCATAGGGACTGGCAGTATGACTTCGGACTTCATTGACAGTTACACCTGCAGCTAAGGACTTCTGAAAATAAAATTGTCTTGAGCGAAAAAGAGGAAAAGATTTTTCCTTTCATGGCCTGTGTTGCCCTAACAGGGCAAGAGGCAATGGACATAAATTGATATTCAGTGAATTCCAGTTAAGGGATTGTTGGGGTTTAGGGGGTTTTTTGCTCTTGGGGTTTTGTTTGTTTGTTTGTTTTTTACTTTAGGGATGGTCAAACACTGGAACAGGTTGCCCAGAGATGCTTCGGAGTCTCCATCCTTGGAGATATTCAAAATCCAACTGTACTCAGTCCTGAACAACCTGCTCTTATTGACTGTGCTCCAAGTGGTGGTTGGACTACGCGATTGCCAAAGATGCCTTCCTACCTCAGCTTTTCCATGTATCTATGAAAATATCATCAGGAGGAAGGTATAGTACTGCGAATGTCCAAACTGTGCGTTTACCACATGTATCATCTGCATCCTGGCCTGATCAGCCAAAAATGTTGAAAAACAAGAGAATAATTTAAGAAAATGTTCCCAAAATTACCATATGTTTTCTGCCCTGATGGAGTTCAGTGTTATTTAAATGTCACAAAAAATAATGTGTAGAACATGATAAATATGAGAGGTGCCCATTTCAAGGAACTTACACACCTAAAAGCAAATACTGCTGTCCACTTGTTTCTTAAATGTGATTTGAAAGAATTGTATTGCTCTTCCTCAGAATTTACAATAAAGTAAGTGCAGAAAAAATAGATAATCCAAAAAGGGGGTGGTTGGGACCATAGTATGACATTTATTTTTCAAATCATGCCTGACTCTTATGGTTTTTATTTCATCCTCCTTTGTCATCATTTAATGTCTGAGATCATTTTAACCCTGGCTGCAGTTTGCTGATATTGCCCCTCTAGTTCTTTTTCTTTAACGTGTTACACACGTTCCTTCTCCCCACCTTTTCCATACCCTGTTGAAGCCTCTTACTGTAGCCTGAGAGAGAGAAATAGAGCTTATACAAACTTCCCTCTATCTAAGAAAATCAATCATAAGCAAGAAGCAGAGTGGTACTAGAGGCAAAATGTAGGTCCAGCCTACTGCAATGGGTAGCTAAGTGTATTGGTGTGGGTTTTAAGCAGGGCTAAACTGGAGGCTGAAGGCTGTAGCACTTGGAGTGAAGTCTGGTGCCATGCTATGCTGGCGATTCTGGGTAAAATGTCTGTGAGGGACCCCTTGCAGAAACTGCTCATTAAAGTCTTCCTCAGCAATTTTTCCTAGAGGAAAATGAAGATGGGCTGGCCCAGGGCTTCCTTCCCATGGCACTTTTACATGAAGGCAGAAGGAGAATACTGGAGGCATTCAGGCGTTCTCCTTTTACTAATAGCTGTCTCTCCTATTTTGTTCATTACCAGAATGATGGGCCCTGTTAAAGCACCAAGTATAAATCCTTAAAGAAAATGTTCCTTGCACAAATATAGTTACAGCAGAAAAGATTATTTAAGCTTTATCATCAACAGTTTAAACATGGCATTAGCTCTTTCTTCTCAGTGTGCAGAGGCTGAGCAGAGCTGGAATTGCAGCAGGTGGGAGATGCATTATCATCTTTGGAGTTGGCTTAGACAGTAACAGCTCAATGTGTGATTGTGCTGGATCTCATCGCTGACTGATAGGAGTAGGAATACTGAAAATGCCTGATGATTTTCTGTATACAGTATGTAACTTGGAGGGGGGGGGGGGGGCGCAAGGGGCAAAGTTGTTAAAAATTCTGCTCAGCTGTCCAAACCATTCTTTTCCTCATGTCTTTCCAAACTTTCTTGGCTGGTGTGTTGCTATAAACCCAGAGAAAAGTAAAATTCATGGTTCAGGGAAAAATTCAATTGTTGTGTATACTGGTGGGTTACCTGACCTAGAAATACTTCAATAACTAGCAGTGACTTATTTATTTTTAAAAGAAAAATGATCTCTTGTTTTGTTTAAGTCACATATGAAAGAAAAAAGAAAGGTAAAATAGAAAGAGAAGGCAGCACTTCTTTTTGCTGATGATGCATTTGATGGATGGCTCTCTGAGGATCTGATTGAACTCAGTGTTATACCCACCAAATGAAGATAAATCATTGGTAAAGGGTTTGTGGAATACATGCACAAAATCAATTATGCTCACATGGAGATCTATTAATCTATTTCTTCCTGTTCAGTCTACCCAGCCTCTTCTAGTGGCTTTTTATTATTCCAAACGCAGGTTATCTTTTTTAAGTAGTGGTACAGTTCCTGGTAGTATGCATCAAAATCAGAGTTGTGTCTCATAAGTGAGAAGTCCTGTCACCCGTTCCCTATGCTCAGCCCAATTACCTTAACTCAGTTTCATACCATTTCTCCCAACAAAATCTCTAAAAGTCTACAGCAGTAAGATGGTAACATGAATATTGACCCCTTTCTGCAGTGATTTGGTGGTTGTTGTCACCTTTTCTTGTTGGTAACACAGGAGCCTGACAAAGCCTTCTGTATGCAAAAGAAAAAAAAAAAGTCATGTGTTTATAAGGCTGTACAGTTGAAAAAACCACAATGAAAAAGTGATATTCAGGAAACTGTCTCTTTCTACTGAACTGTTTTCAGGGAAATCCAGTGTAGTTCAGAGCCAGACTAGCCGGTTAGATCCTCTCCCTATTCCCAGGGAAAGATACTCTGTTCATGGTCAATGCCTAACCAAAGAAGATGAGGGAGGTAGAGCAAGCATTGAAGGGAGGGTAAATCACATTTGAGAACTTAGTCCACACCTTCTAAAAATTTGTCATTTTTTAAATTACTAGGTCACCTTATGTTTCTAAACCAGAAACGTTTTTATGGTGAGCAGCTAACTCCACTCCACCTCTTTCCATCTAATATTTCATCATGCTAATAGTGTAAAAGGTTGTCCACTGATTATGAATATTATAGGTTGATCAAGCAGGTAGGCAAAGCATTCTGAATGAATAACAAATCCTAGCACAGATAAAACTTTACTTCCATTATGTCAGCGAATGACTGACATTATAACGACCAACTAGCTCTGTCTACAGAGTGAAATATTGGTAGTTAATGTATAGAAATCCTGCCAGTGGACTCTAACACGGAATGGAAGCATACATTGGTTAGATTTGATGATCTTAAAGATCTTTTCCAACCTAAATGATTCTGTGAAATAGGTGGTATACTGAGATGCTGTATTTATGGGGCTAAAAACATTACCATAATTTGGTGCAGTGAACGATTACCAGCACTTACTCTGACATAAAAAGCAGTCTGTCTTCAGATGATTTTTGTGGCTGTACTTGTAAGTTCAAGGATGAGTGTACTAAAGCCTCTGAATGCCACATGAACATAATTCCTGGGAGAATCCCCTGAAGGACAGGAGAGACTGAGGCATTATTATCTTTGCACTCAACTTTCCGTATTTTGCTCCAGGATTGGATTTCCAGCACGTGTCTGGAAGAACAGCTCTTCAGAGGCTGAACTCTGCAGTCTTTAAAGGCAGTGGCTATGTTAAGCAGCCCCTAAGGATGGAGAGAAATCACCTTAATTTTAAAAGGTGATGCTTTACAGCTCCCTAGGTGGGCTTTCACTCAAACATGCTCACAGGCATCTGTCTGACCAAGACTCCTCTGATTGTCCTATGAAGTGCTTGACATGCTAGTTTTTTCCTTCGGTAGCTATATAGAGAGTATCAAAAAGAGCTAAGTGGAAACAGCTGTGATCCTTCTCCCCATCCAGCCCAATGGCACCCCAGAACTGCTGGCCCTTAGGAATTTTGCTGATGCATATCATGTAGTTGCATTTGTAGAGTGAGGGACCCTTACAGATCCCTCTAATCTGTTGAAGTGAATTAGCATCCCCATTCATAGACCCTTACCAATTATTTCAGCCCTGGGCTTGAGCACAGAGTTCCTGTCAATAAAGCTTGATATACAAATGCAATACTTTGAGTCTTTAAGAACAGGGCATCAGTTTTGTGGCTGTGAATTTCATTGACTTTCTAAGCAGAATTGAACTTTTGTCAGTCATTCATTCAAAGCAAGTAGCCAGTGTATAAATCCTTAGTTCTGTGGTAATGCCCATGCATACAAATTAAACTGGATAAAATCTATAAGCCTGTGGGCATTTTGGGTGAGTTTCCAGCTTTTATACTCAACCTTTATTCTGATGGTACTAGTAAATGTTTGGGATTGTTGCAGCTGCAGTCAACTTCTGTAATATATTGATTAGTAGTATATTGACAAAAATTGGTCTCTTTGTTAATAAGAAAGAACACAGTGATTAATAGGTTACATAAGTTATACTGAGTGTACAGCCAGATATTTCAAGAATAAGTGAAATATTCCACATGATCAATAATGATGGAAATAAGAGCAGAATTCTCCAGCTCAGTCTTGATCATCTAGCAGAAAGTGATCCTAATGTTTTAGGGAAGGACTAACTTATTTTCATTCTGTTGTTGTTATTAAGATTTTTATTGTTGCATGAATTTGCTGAGGAGATTTTCTAGCCTGTAAGCATCAGGGCAACAAAAGTGGTTTTCTCAGATTTTACTATCAAGAATTTCTGATTCCAGATAAATCTCATTCGGCAGAGCAAGCACTGAAACTGCCCCTAGCTCTGTAATATGATTCAAGTCAAATTCATGTTTGACATGACTTCAGCATGACACAGGAGAAGGAAATCTGTTTTAAATATAGGAAAATTACTTCAGAATATATTTCATAAGGTAAACTTTTATTTAGTATGCGATATAAGGTTTGGTTTTGTTTTTTTTAACATGACTTCACATGGGAAAGGGATGTTAGTGAAACAGGCTGTTTTCATGCCTTTTTCAATCCATCAAATAATACCACAAACTTTGTTTTGGTTAGATTTCCAGTTTGTTTTCTCAATTTGCAGATGTCATTCAGATAAAGAAACTGTTTACAAATGTAGGAATTGAATCCAACTATTAAACTTGCTCATGTCTGCTCATCTCTTTTTTTACTTTCCTTAACATAGGAAGAAAAAGACATAATCAACAGAAAGGAGTTAGAACTCATGTGACAGAAGGAGAAATAAACGAATACTTTCTTTAGCTGAAACCTGGCTTCAGTGAAGCATTTACTTTCTTAGCACTGGTTAGGGCTGAAAAGATCTATTCATAATAAATTCTGGCTCAGGAAAACTATTTTTGGACTTATTTGGCTTTTAAGGCTTCTTTTTCATTTTCCTTTTGTTCTGTGGCAACACATGTATTCAAACCTTCGCACAGAAGTTTCTACTGTTCATGGTACTATCCCTGTTTCTGGGTAAGGCACTGAAAGGACTTTTTCCCCCGAAGACAGAATTAAAAAAGACTACAAAACAGAGTTCAGCAATGATGCTTGGCATTGCATTTCCAAAACCCTGTACCAATTTTGCTTTTGCTGAGCAATATATTCATGTGGTTTTCTCCCCTAAATCACTGCGAATGCAGCAGCCACAATACTACAGATGAGTAAGGGCAGAGAAAACTCATCTGAGATGGCTCAGTGAAGACAGCTTTATTTCTTCTGAGCTGTACTGAAGGACTGAAAAAATGCCCACTGACTTCAGCAGAGTAGATCAATGTCTAAGGTTTGTGCCATGTTCAGGAACTGGTCAATCAAGTTTTTTCAGACTAAGGACGGGAAATACTAGCTGTACACTGAATGAGCTGTCTGTATTGAAGGATGAAAGGGAAACAATGACACAGAGAATGGGTCTCCAACAATAGAAACCACCAAAGCCTGTAGATTTTATTTTGTGTGATTTTTCTACTAGAAATAACACAAAATGCAGAGAAGGCATAAACCCCTCCCCCCCGAAATTCATGGTTATTTGGCATCTGTGGCTCTATGTGAATTTAATAAACCTACACTTAGTTGTCTCACTTGGCCACAGTCCTGCCCAGTATTTGGGATATATGCACGAAGGAATCCATAAAATCCTTGCAGTGCTTCATTGATCTTTTTCCCATTTCTGTTTAATCACTTCTCTTAACTTACATGATGATAATTCTCAGAAATGGAAAACTGCTCCTTACCTGCCATTAGTCATTGCAAGAGTATTTGAATGTCTGATCAACCTTAAGCGTATGGCTAAGAGGATAGAGAGGTATTTGGGGCATTCTCATCTTTCTAGACTCATTGCTTTTTGCAGGTACCTTCATCAGCCTGCATTTCAGCTGCAGACAAGGGGTTTTGTCCTGTATGTACCGAAGTCAGTTAGTAAATCTTTTGTCTAGAGTGATGTGAAAGCCAAATAACACTTGAAAAAGCTCTGTTGGGTCTAAGAGGATGCAGCACTGGGTGTACTGTTAGAGCTAATTTTAGTCCAGGCCAAACTGAATCAAAATGGAAATTGGGAATAAAGCAATCCTTCATTCCTGCTCACCAATACTGTGAAACTCCTCTGACATTTGGTACAAGGATCATACTGTTGAATATTATCTTCTTCATGTGCATAGGAAATGTTCAGCATAACAGGACTTCCTCACATAGTCTGGATTAAACCCAATGTATGGAAGATGGTACAAAGACTTTATAATATGAACAGGTGAACAAAACCAAGGGGCTGATGTTTTTTCTGAGTGCCATCCGGCATTTCCAATCAAATCAGCTCAGCTGTAGCATAACCCACCAAGAGCACTGCTAAGGTGTCCCCTGGGGAGGCACACAGGTGTGCATCATCTGGCTGTGCTGATGAGGTTGTTCTCACCTGCAGCTGGGGGGGCAGTTCTCCCCACCTCCACTCGCCCTTGTCTGGCTGCAGTCACCTTTCAGCAGGCAAAGAGGGCTTTTTTCCTTCTCAGCCTGGGGGATACTCATGTTCTTGGCCTGCCCAAGCTCTGCTCCCTCATGGCTGCAGAATAGCAATTGCTTCTCTGTTAGGGCAGGAGCCAGGTAGGAGCCTGTGGGCTGAGCCAGCCTTTGTGTATGCGGCTGGGTTTGGGGAGAGGGCAGGAAAACAGTGCTGTGTCTTTGACTTAGACACGAGAAAAGTTACATTGACTGCATATGTTTCTGCTTTCTGAGGTTTAATTTAACATGCTGTGCATTTGGATGTGCTGGGGGTTATACCTATGCTATGAGGCTTGTAATTGTTTGATCTGTTGAAATATTTAAATCTCTTTCAAGTAGCTACAAGAGACTCATTTCAGCTGAGCTGCAGCAGTAGTGTCTTAAACCCAAATCAGTATGCCCCAATGAACAACTTGTGTGATAAACTTGCTTTTGCTTGGAGTACCCCTAAGAAGGGTGGCTGTTCAAAATGTATTGGCAGGGGGGGAGGGTATGTGTGTTTGTTAAGGGGCTTTCTTTCCGCAAATGTTGATAATGGAGGACTGAGGCAAAGAGATGTATTTGCAATGTGAGTTAGATGTGGTTTGGGTAGAAAGGTCTCTCTTGTCCAATTGAATGAGTATGGCAGCACTACAGATCAAAACCCAGTTGTCAATTATTACTATTCTTGGGTTCCATCTGAAGGTTTTTTCCTGCATAGTAACCATAAACAGAATTTGAAGTGGCTTAACTTGTTATCAAAACAAAATATGAACAGTTTGCATCTATTTATTGCTTGTATATTCTCCTTTGCAAAAGTAGTAGGCAGTGGCAATTACAGTCTAAGGAGTTGAGCTAGGTATGATGGTGGATGGGGCTCTAGAGGAAGTTTTTGAGTTGTGTTAATGGGATTCTTGGGAAAATTTTTTAAATCTTCCTAAAACATTTATCATATGTTCTTTGTAAATAAATAGTGAGTAAATATATGCAAGTGCTTGGTAATATTTTCTTCCCCTGTATCTATTGCTTATGAAATGGACCGTTACTGGTTTCTGTTTGTATTTATTTTTAATATGAAAATCATTTCACTAGTCTGAAAATTAATAATAGCTTTAGTGAAGCTGTTTGAATGAACAGAATATGTGTTTAATGGCTTGTGGGGATCCAAGTCAGAACAGCTAAAGCTTTGGCACAGAACCAGTGCTAATGTGGATTTGTATTAAAAGCTTATTTTAAGAAACCTATCAAAAATAATATGTTATGAAAGGGAATTTGTAGGTGCATGGTTAGGTAACATTTAAGTTTTAAACTTTAGTATTTAACCTTTTTTTTTTAATAATAAACTGTGGTTTCTTTATAGCAAAGATCTCATCATAATAAAAATATTCCTTATTAGTAGTTTAACCTCCCCTTCCTCCTATGCTACAGAAATCACAAATCGCAGTAACTTCTGTTTTAAAAAATAAACAAAGATCAGACTTAAAATATACTCCTAGCACCTTGTGCTAGTTCAAGATCTGTGGTTCTTTTGTTTCCTATTCTTTCCTTTCTGTTGAGAATTATTGTAGAGCTTCTCCTTTGTCATTTTTCTTAACATAAATATCTACCACCTTTTTTTTCCCCAGAGGAAAAGCCAAACACTAAGCTGATAGGTAATTACAAATATGCTTCACAGTATTCCATTAAGACTATATTTCATAAAAAAAAATAAAAATCTCAAAATCCCAATGCTATGACAGCTAATGATGTTTGATGCCTGCTGATTGAAATTATGACTAACAGAATAATAGCTGTTACATGTACTTATTTAGGTTGTCATTTCACGTAATCAAGTATAAGATATGCGTTTAACTTTGACCATGGCAATTCAGTTTCTTGGTGATCAACTGTGTGTGTTAGTCTCATGATATTTTGGGAAAAATATTTGTAACAATCTTCCAAGATTTATTGCCCTATATCTAACCATTAATTCCTAACCATTTTCTTAGCACCTAGATGGAAGAGAAACATAATGGAAACACTAAGGAAAAGAAATTAATGCGTATATATAAGCAAAATAAGTAAAAACTAGTGCTATTTTTCACTTTCTTATCATGTAAGAACCAAAGTTGAGCTCCTCTGAACAGGAGTGTGTCAGAGAAGCTCCCTGCTGTCCCTCACATGCTCAGGGACTTCTCTCTGGACCCTCTCAAACTCAACAGTATCCTTCTAATACCTTGTAGTTATTTTACTGTTGAGCCTCACTTAAAACTAGAGAGAGAGAAAGCTGACAGCATGGGCAGATGGTGACTATTTGAGCAATACCCTGGGGGGAAGGCAAGGTGAGCTTGTGTTGGGCGCAGCTGTAGATATTTGCAGCACTTTCAAGAGAGGCAGTAAGGTGCAGTGTCAGGAACTGAGATGTCCTCAACACTTAGTGATCCTGGAAATCCCTATGAAGCCATTTTAGATATCAGTGCTCAAATTCTGCTGAAAACTTACTTTAGGGATGTGTGTTATGTTGTAAGTGCCTTTTGCATTTTGGGGGGTTGATGAAGCTTTGGTTGTGTGTGTTTGTTTATTTCTCTGGTAGAATTGGGCTTTAGACTGCCTACCAAAGCACTGTGGTATGAATCATAATAGTTTTGTTATCTCATTACCATGGCACCAAATGTTTTGGCTTCTGCCCTAAAATTTTTAATCCTTGTTCACATTTTACTTTGGATGCTAGTAACATGCCATCATGTTAATATAGCCAGCTCACTCTTTTAAAGCTCAATGAAGGTTTCAGGACATACCTGGTAAGTGGTACCAGTCCTACCTCCAGCAGCAGCCAGCCCGTTTTGCACCAGGAGGTATTTGTCTTAGGGAACCTGCCTGTGGTTTAGTCTTTGTACGTGCAGAGAAGCAATATGTGGGACTAAGCAGGGATCATCTGGATCACTGATCTCAGGCCCTAAAAAATTACAGATAACCATGCAGTTGATGTTTGTGATACAGATAGAAGGGCAAACTAATGCTGTGCTTTTTCCTTGCTTTTATACAATTGCTCACAAAAATAGTTTCATCTTTGTCTTTATGACCTTTTATGACAGTGAAACAGGGTCAACGGGGTCATAAGATCCCACCACTGCACAGGCACCACTTAAAGAACATTGTAATGGATGATGGAAATAGCTGAAAAGGGGGGGTTGCTGGAAAATAATTTCAAAGGCTGAATTTATTCTGTTTGGCAGGAGGCAAGAAACAGTCAAAATGGACAATGCAAAACAATGAAGGTCAGAGGAGAGTATTTTGCTATATCAGCATCCCTTGATGCTTTAATGAGTATTTTTTGATTATTCATCTGATTGTATAATATCTTAAACTGATTTTACTTGCAAATATAGTGCCTATTCCGGAGTCAAATGTGCCAAAGGACGCTGCACTTCCTAATTTCCATAATATTTCATGATTCTTACTAACGTCATTATAATAGTGGCCTTTACTTTTACAATAAATCCCAGGCATCAATTATATACTTAGACATTATTTGTGAATATGGAGATGATAAAATAGATGTATTTTTTTCCACCAAAAAAGAACTTTGTATGCAGGTATGAGTAGTGACTTTCAGGGATCGAGTTAATGAAGTACTTGAATTTGTTCTGGATTAGGAGCTGGTCTGGTGTTGCCCATTACTTACACAAGAGATTTAATGTGTACAAGAGGCTTACTTTTCTTCTGTACCCTGACATTGCTGGTAGTCAAGCCCAGCATTTCCCAAAGGGGAGCTTGGTTCTCAGCTCACCTTAATTTCTACTCCACCCCCCCCACCCCAGGCTTGAGGACTTGACTTGCTTCACCCAGTGTAAAATGGTGTTCTGCATGAGCTTGGCTCAGCCTTGGGTTTGAAGCTCCATCTCAGCAATTCACGAGCAATTGGCACTTGATCTCAGGAATATGCCTGTCTTAAGGGGGGATAAAATGTGGTTCTTCTATGTGATGTTGATGGTGCTCTGTTTTAGTTAGATCTGGCAGCTGAAGTTCAGCCATCTCTAGGCTTTTTCTCACAAATTGTTTCCGTGCTGTTGTCCTGACTGGTGTTTTTTTCTTTCTTTCTTTCTTTTTTTAAAATCCAAACCGATTACCTTGGCTAACATTCTTTTCCAGGTTAGAAAAACCTTAACTAGCCTGATTATCTAGTTGTGTTAACTGTGGGCAGTCTCCTTTGCGCACAGCCAGTAAGAGGGTTGTATTGAAGCTCTTTACCTGCAACCCAGGTCAGTGATTAAGAGCCAGTATCCTTGAAATCAGCCTTTCTGCTCCCTGAAATTGCGGTTTCCATGTTATATGTTGAGATGCAGTAGGCCAGGCCCCTTCAGCATCAATCACGCCAGTGATTTGACAGGGATTTGCAAGTGTAGCTAGTGATCTACATAATCTATCTTTCTGAAATCATTACTACTATGTTAGCTTTCTTTGATGGAAGGCCAATATTTCTGCTTTTTCTCAGAAATTATCATCAGATGGAAGGAATAAATCACAAGAAAAATTTTTGCATCAAAGCTGCTGAAGCCAGCTGTTATGTGGAATTCAGAGAATATTTACTTCTGTGGCATGGCAGTGGAACTGTTTGATGCAAATGCAATGGCAGTTTCGAAAGACAATTACAGAATCATTAGGTCAGATTTTCAGCTGTTTGATTTATTTTCTACTAGGCAGTTAGTGGATTAATGAAGTAGCAAGCAGCTTCTAAATACCTGCCCTTGTGGAACTTGCCTCTGCTTTATATAACCATGACTGTAACTTGGAGAAACTACGCTTTGATTAGCTGTTTTCACACCTGGATCATCTTTGCCCAGTCTCACAGCTTATTCCTTGATTTTGTTACCCTGTTTGAACCTGATAGTTTGAGTAGCTAGGTTTAGATTTAAATACTTTATATTCTGTAAAACTATTTGAGTTCGGTTGCTTTGTTGCCAAGTAATTGAATATAGGTTAGTATCAACTTTGTTGCAATAATAGCACTATTTCCTCTTGGATCCATAATTACACCATGGGACCTTGAAGGGTTTACCCTCAAAGGTTTCAGTTAAATCAGAAGGGTTCTGTGCTGAATATCACTGTTCAGGTTTTACTGCTACAGCGAGCTTCTTCAGTCTCTCCAGCAATGTGAAAGTCACTGTGAAGTCACTTGAATCGTGCTGAGGATTTCTACAGAGGAGTTACAACAAGGTCTATTCCATCCCCTTCTCTCTGGGGAGGGAGTTGTTCCCAGCTCTGGCTAAGCTGAACTGTTGGTGTTTTATAGCTCTGGGATCAGGGAGGACTGGGGCTCCAACTGGCTGAACAGGGCCTTGCAATTCTGGTGGGAGGAGGAATAGGCCTTCTGACTGGAAGCCTTTCTCCCCCAAAATTATAGCACATCCACTGAAAAAGGTGGAGACAAGTATGTGGTATGTAGCATCACCCTTTTCCTCCTGCGTCACAGGGATAGTGGATTGAGCTAGCCTTTATTCTTCCATATGTGGCAATTCTTTTCAGGTGAAATAATTTTATGATCCTCAAGGTATTAGCTCCTAGACTGCAGTCTGCTATTAACAGTAGCTGCAGTGTCTCTTATCCAAAGAGCAAGACTTGTGTATGCAGTGCAAGTTACCTTTATAAATGAAAGAGTTCTGCCAATTTGAGTTTATCCTTGGGATTTAATAGATATCCCCAAAACAAAGTGGATGTCTTGGGCTTTGCACAGAATCATGCCATTGTTAATAACAGTAGTCTTAGGCTCTCTAAAGACCTTCTTGTAACCCTACGGAGGAAAACTGATACTGCAAGTCCTTTGTATGGATTGCTTTCTTTCACTGTGCTCCAAGGCTGCAGCCAACAAGTTTCAAGACTGCACCCTGCTGACATTTTTCCAATTACATGTGGTACATATATAGACTTCTAGGTGTAGTAGTATAGGGGGAGGTATAAAAAAAGAGTCAGATTCCTGAAATCTCCAAACTAAAGGAGTTAAATATTTCAGAATGAGGCCTAAGAATGTTTTCCTTGATTAAACTGTATCCATTGTTCTTCTGTGGTGTAAATCATGTTCCTGCATTTCAGTGTGTTTACTGTCAGTGTGTTTGCATACACTGATGTTTACCTGATGGGAAATGGGACAAAAGTCAGAGCAGCTACAATCTGAAATCTTGAAATATCCTCCCTGTCATCCTTACCTAGTAAGTAGCACACTTTGCAGTATGGGGAATTTCTTGGTTATGGGCTCAAAATCAATTATTTGGGTGAGTAGTATTAACGTGAGGATTGTGTTCCAGGTAAAACTGTGTGTAAAATAGTGGGTTTAGAGGTAAAGCAGTTGGTACATGGCTTCAAGCAATTCACTTGAAAATGATACCTGAGTGTTTTTGTGGATTCTGTTGAGTGTTTTGTGTCGTATTTGGAGATCTATATTCTCAGAAGAGTTGTACTGTGTGGTTTATGTGGAATCAAATTATATCCATTTTTATGGTGGAAAATACCAGCAATGAGAGTGACCCCTTTCCTCCAGCTGGTATTAAAAATGTTCTTTGATATGATGGGGATTACACAAATACTGTGATTTTTTCAAGCTTTATAAAAGCTTGAAAGTAGGTGAGATGTTCTGCTGCTGTGGCTGAGAAAATGTATTATTTAACATAAGAAACTATGCCTGGCACCATTAAGAGGGTTGGTTGGTTTGAATGCATTTGAATTCTTTATCATGACAGTTTGTGCTACTAATGAGGTGCTATCGGGAGTAAAAGCCATTTTGAAGACTTGCTTCATCAGCCATTTTTGCATGGTAATGAATCTCCTTAAAGCTTGGGGCCATAGGATTTGCCTTTCCCTCTCTTTCATTGTATGAGACCCCTCACTCTGGCAAAGCTGCAATTACAGAGCTTTGCTTGATGGGACTCTACTATACTGTACGCTTATCTTGCAGGTGTAGAGTGGGAAGAAAGCCACTTTGAGGAGGAAAATGCATACACTTTTTCATTCTAAAGTTGCTCAGAAGAGGGGTTTTCAACCACTTTGAAGCAAATGCAGGAAAAAATACTTTAAGTAATGTGAATTATATATCATGAAGTGCCATCCACACCATGCCATCTTTTCTCCCAAACCTATACTTCTCCTAGCTCGTACACTCATATGGCACATCCAGCATGTGTGGGTTCATATCCAAATAAGCTGGCTTCATTTGCCTTCTGAGGAATACCTTCCTTTCTCACCTGTTTCCCTGAGGAGGGTTGTACAATACAATGTGGCAGAATATGATCCTAAAAAAAAAGCATTTTCCATACACCTTCAATCAGAACACCATGCGAAGAACAGCTAGACATTTAATCATTTGTCAAGCTTGTCTGATAGGCTGCCACGTTTAAATCTTAAATCAAAATAGGTTTTGGGTTTTGTGGGTTTTTTTGGTTTGGGTGTGGTGGTTTTGGGGTTTTTTTCCCCAACACTAACAAATCTCAGGCTTTGCAAGGCAAGGGATGTGTGACAACTCTGCATAGCACTAACACTAGCAAGAGCAGCTCTCATGAATGTGAAAGGAAAAGATCTTTGGCATGGGATTGCAGTAGTGCCATCACAGTGATCTGTATTGCTCGTTATCTGTTTTAATGTTCCCCCTAAATGTACCAGACATGATAACTGACAAGCAAAATGAGCACATAGCAGCATCTTGCCTGACAATAGCACTACACTGTGCCTGCAAGCACCAGCCTGATCCTGCAAGCTGTTATCTTTCTCTCCTGAGACATTAGCATGAACCACAACGATCATCAGGTCACTCAGCACCTGGTCAGAGGCAGGCCACCTTTCCCTGTGTCCACCACTGTCTCATCGAAAGGCAATAAATGAATGATGCTGCTTGCCTTTTTTTTTCTTTTCCCCCCTCTTTTTTTCCCCTCTAATGACACAGACAGGACACACTTTTTAGTGCATTTTTGTCTTAAGAGTGGGGCAACTACTTGTTGAGCTCACCTCGTGATGTGATTTGCAGTCTGATTCATTTGCTTCTATTTCTACATGAAAGATGTGAATGAACTACCTGATATAATTAAGGTCTGGAGCATGGATGTCCAGACTAAAGAGGCCTTCAGGGTTATTGCAGCTGAGCTGTAGCATTCAGAGGGTGTTGTGCTGTGTCAGCACCTGAGATTTTATCATTAGCTGGTATAATTTGATTCAGCTACATTTATTTCACCAGGACTCTACAGATGTCTGCAAACTGATACCTGGCCTTAGATGATAAACAAACAAAAAATCTGTCTTCTGATCAAGATATGCTGCTGAAGTATCTATTTTTTTTTACCTCCCATTTCCAGTGTCAAGGGTTTTTTTCCTTACAAAATCTCATCATAAATTCTCTCTACCTTTCTGCTTTTCCATGGAGAGCAGGAGCTTTATTTTTTATTTTAAAGGCAGCTATCATATTGCCTATATAGAAATGAATTGATTAAAGAATATTTTTAAAAGAATCACTGTTTCCCCCTAAACAGGAAGCAGATCAAGGAACATGCAAGCATTCTTCATAAACATTTAACTGAAGTTAATGAATGTTTGCGGGAGGGACAGGAAATCAATTGGCCATGTACGGTAAATGATACAGAAACGCATCATGCCAGGAACTCACAGTAACTTTCAACTCAGATGGCTGAACAATGTCAAGCCATAATTTAGCCCCCAAATCTTATCAGATGTTGGTAGACATAAAGTTGAACCAAACACTTCTATATAATCTGTGCTTGAGTGGAGTAAGGTTTACAGCCAAAAATATAGTTTTGAGGTGGGTTGCAGGGAGGCTCCAAAAAAAACCCTGAACCTTCAGCTTTTCTGTAGAAACCTTGTCAACCAGTATCTGTTGAGCTAGAAGCCTGAAACTTCTAGTGCTGGCTGGTTGGTTTTCTCTAGCTAGAAATATCTTTGAATGTTCCTTAAATCATGAAAAATTTAGTGCAATTTTTCATGGAGTGGAGGGGATTGTGATTAACTCTAGCAGAGACCTGCTTGCCCCTAACCCAAAAGTTTTTGGGTTTTTTGTTTTTCATAGACTCATAGAATTATTTAGGTTGGAAAAGACCTTCAAGATCATCGAGTCCAACCATCAACCATGCCCACTTAACCATGTCCTGAAGTGCCTTGTCTACATGCTTTTTGAAGGGATGGTGACTCCACCACTTCCCTGGGCAGCCTGTTCCAATGTCTGACAACCCTTTCAGTAAAGAAATTTTTCCTAACATCCAATCTAAACCTCCCCTGTCGCAACTTTCCTCTCGTCCTATCTCCAGCCACCTGACAGAAGAGACCAGCACCCACCTCACTACAACCCCCTTTCAGGTAGTTGTAGAG
>NW_010972886.1:17167228-17177591 GCF_000737465.1 Haliaeetus leucocephalus
GCCTTGTTGAACCTCATACAATTGGCCTCAGCCCATTGATCCAGCTTGTCCAGATCTCTCTGTAGACTCTTCCTACCCTTGAGCAGGTCAACCCTGCCTCCCAACTTGGTGTCGTCTGCGAACTTGCTGAGGGTGCACTTGATCCTCTCATCCAGATTATTGATCAAGATATTAAACAGAACCGTCCCCAACACTGAGCCCTGGGGAACACCACTCGTGACCTGCTGCCAACTGGATTTAACTCCATTCACCACCACCCTCTGGGCTCAGCCAGCCAGCCAGTTTTTCACCCAGCGAAGAGTGCACTTGTCAAAGCCATGAGCCACCAGCTTCTCGAGGAGTATGCTGTGAGAGACAGTGTCAAAGGCCTTGCTGAAGTCAAGGTAGATAACATCCACAGCCTTTCCCTCATCCACTAGGCAGGTCACCTGGTCATAGAAGGAGATCAGGTTGGTCAAGCAGGACTTGCCTTTCGTAAACCCATGCTGACGGGGCCTGATCCCCTGGTTGTCCTGCACATGCCATGTAAGCACACTCAAGATGAACCGTTCCATAATCTTCCCCAGTACCAAAGTCAAGCTGACAGGCCTGTAGTTCCCTGGATCCTCCCTCTGACCCTTCTTGTAAATGGGAGTCACACTGGCAAGCCTCCAGTTGTCTGGGACGTCCCCGTTGACCAGGATTGCTGATAGATGATGGAGACTGGCTTGGCAAGCACCTCCACCAGCTCCCTCAGTACTCTTGGATGGATCCCATCTGGTCCCATAGAGTTTGTGGGTGTCCAGACAGTGTAGTAGGTCACTATTTCCTCCTGGATTAAGGGGGCTATATTCTGCCCTTTGTCCTTGCCTTCCAGCTCAGGGGGCAGAGTACCCTGAGGATAACTGGTCTCTCTATTAAAGACTGAGGCAAAGAAGGCATTAAGTACCTCAGCCTTTTCCTCATCTCTGGTGGCAATGTTCCCTTCTGGATCCATTAAAGGATAGATATTCTCCTTGGCTTTCTTTTTATTGTTAACATATTTGTAAAAACATTTTTTGTTGTCTCTTACAATAGTGGCCAGATTGAGTTCTAGCTGAGCTTTTGCCTTTCTCTGCATGACCTAACAAGATCCCTGTACTCTTCAAACTTTTTGTTTTCCAAAGAGTTACTCTAAAATGAAATTACAGGTTTGGATGGGTTTTGGTTTGGTTTGTTTCTTTTTGTGGTGGTAAAAATTACTTTGATTTGCCTTGCAAATTGCTTTTGAATTCCTGCTGTTCACATTTTGTCTACATAGTACTAGATTTGAATGAGTATGTGTCCCTTGATAACAACAATAAGAGAAATTTTTATTCCTGGCTGCAAGTCCTTTCATTCAGAAGTGCTTCTTAATCGTGAGGGGCTTCCAGTAAATGGAAGATAGCTGGTATTAATTTCTATGTGGAACAGTTAATCATGTTTAGTACTCAACCTTGCCTACCATTGAACTGTCAGAACCATCAGGGAGAAACATGAAGTCTGGCTGGAGCAGCTGAGCTCATCCTGGCAACCATTAGAAAACTAAACCAGAACAAACCCCCAAACCCCAAAAGTTAGGGGGGCTGAGAGCATTGCCATCTCCGTAGCCTCTTCCACAAAAGCTTAGATGAAGTTTCTGTCTGTGGCACAAGAACAACAATGTGGGCAGTAATCAAACATTGTGAAGCCATGACTGAACCTCTTCTTAAGTGATGAACAGCAGGACTATAGTAATCTTTCCTAGTCCTGCTTGCCTTAGGCTGGAGGGGAACAGTGGCTGCTTGTTTCCATGGAGATGCATTTTCAGCAGGAGGACTTGGCCTCACATGTCTCTGAAACAGCAAAGAGGCCGATTTCTTTCACTCCTATTGGAAGGACATAGCGGGTAAAGGAGTAGCTTTCATCCTAAAGCCTGAGGAAGTTTGGGGTCTTAAAAAAAAGTCATTAGCAGGTTGAGATTTTACAGTTTAACTCACAGAAGTCATAAACACCCCTTCACATTTGGAGCTGCAAAAAATCTAAGCACGAATCTTCATAACAATTCTGTGGCTTTATAAAACAAGGCAAATGCAACAGGTGGGAAAAGTCTTACTTGTAAGTGTTTAATGAAAGCAGCCTGTTGGATTGGGATTTCTGGGAATGTGTAGTCTTGAAGTCAAGGCCCTTTGTAGAAGAGAGGGAGACAGCAACATAAAGGGTGGGTAGATTGTAGCAGTTTCTGTTAAAGGCATTGTGGATCTTAAGGTTCTCTTAAAACTTCTGGTCCTTGGATCTTACGGAACTAACAGGGCAATCTCAGCTTGTTAAAATGCACTGGAACAAAAGGAAGATTTCCTTTGTGTCCTGGTTCCGGCTGGGATAGAGTTAAATTTCTTGCTAGTAGCTGGTAGAGTGTTGTCTTGGATTCAGTATGAGAAGAATGTTGATAACACACTGATGTTTTCAGTTGTTGCTCAGTAGTGTTTAGACTAAGTCAAGGATTTTTCAGCTTTTCGTGCCCAGCCAGCGAGAAGGCTGGAGGGGCACAAGAAGTTGGGAGGGCAGCTGACCCAAACTGGCCAAAGGGGTATTCCATACCATGTAATGTCATGCCCAGTATATAAACTGGGGGGACTTGGCCTGGGAGGCTTTGCTGCTCGGGAACTAACTGGGCATCAATTGGCAGGTGGTGAGCAATTGCATTGTGCATCACTTGTTTTGTATATTCCAATCCTTTTATTAGTATTATCATTTTATTATTGTTGTTGTTATCATTATTAGTTTCTTCCTTGCTGTTCTACTAAAGTGTTCTGATCTCGTCCCACAAGTTTTACTATTCAGCCCCCGCCCCGCCCCCGATTCTCTCCTCTGATTCTCTCCTCCATCCTACTGGGTGGGAGGAAAGTGCATCAGCAGCTGCATGGTGCTTAGTTGCTGGCTGGGGTTAAACCATGACACCTTGTCTTCAGTATGAAATACCTGTGGCTGTGATCTTTTTACAGTAAATTATTTCAAATGAAAGACTATTCTGGATGTGAGATGATGGTATCGATGAAGCTGGAGAGTCTGCTCCCATGGAAATGAATGGAAGTCTTTCTGTTGGCATTAGTAAGAGCAAGATCAGTCTAATGAAGTTAATAATTTGCCCTTATGTTTGCAAAATAAAAAATCAAAGCAAAATTTGGATGTTTTTTCAAGGGAATGGCATTATAGATATCCAGTGATCCTCCATGCAAAACTTGAAGATCTTTCTCCAAAATAGGTATAAGAGAAGTAAGGCAGAAAATTCAAGTTAATTTTGGGAGAGAAGTTGTGGCAGAGGTTGGAAGCAGCTTATAGTCACTGAGCTCTTTCATTGGTAACAGCTGCTTCCTTCTTGCCTAAATGTTTCTAACTGATCGAGCTTGAGGCAGAAACTCCATGTGAGAATTTTCAGCCTGAATGACTTAAATGAGGAGAATAGCAAACGTAGACAAATCTGATACAGCACTTCATCATGCCCAACAGCATTAATAACTGGCAGAGATACCTAGGCAGGGTTCTGCCTAAATATAGCAGCTCTTTAGTGCACAGTATTCAAGTTTTCCATGTCAGGATAAAACCACACAAAAACAGCCCCCAAAGAAATCAGTTCAATTTCTAAATACTTATTTTCCATCTTGCACTAATTTATGTGGTTACATTTGTGCTGTGTTAAACAAAAGTTCAATTTCAACCATCTTTCAGCTCCCAAGTAACTTTCAAAATCCTTAGGTAGCATCTTTTTAAGGAAATTGTAGGAAGAATGAGTCATTTACAGTGCTTCAGACTCCATCCGGTGTCATCTTTTCTCAAGTAATAAGGAAGGCATGCTTTCAAGGACTACACTTCCAAATCTTCCATTTTTTAAAAGTAATTACCAACAGAGAAACTATATCAGAGACCTATTCTTCATCTTTTATTATTTAGGAGAGAGACTACCATCAGCAGGAGCCAAAGCACAGACCTAGCAAATTACATAGCAATTGCTAGGTCTAGTATCTACTGTGGTTTGTTCACAGTAAACAAGGCTTGAACACTATCAATTACAGATGCATCTGCAGGGTGTTCAGGACACCTTTTAATAGGCTGTGACCCCTTCTGCCTAGGCAATGAAGTTGTTTCAGTTGGCAGTAAAAAGCAAGCCACTCTTGAAATAAGGTATAATTTCAATTTTTCAGATGCAAGATGAGGTTATTGTTGGTAGCTCCCTTGCCTCTCCTTAACTTCTCACTAAACTTCTTGTTATCATCTCTGCAAACTATCCCATCCTGAATCTCTTCTCCCAATGAGGTCATGACTTTGCAGCTGTGATTTATATGGCTGTAGAGCTGCAGTCAGTTCAGGAGATGCTTAATCATAGCCTCTGTGGGGACTAGTGACCCCAGGAAAAGGAGGGGGTTTTTAGACAAATCATGGCAGAGTTTGTATTTGGAAGACAGGTCAGACATTTGTGATAAACACCTCTAAACATAAACTATCCAAAAGCCCTAATCTGAAGGGGGGGGGGGCAGGGGGGGCCCTAAATTTTGTGGTTCAAACCAGTATCTAGTTGCTGCAGTGTTAATAGTGTCAAGATGATATTTGCATTAGCTAGCTAATTATTTAATTAATCCACATGTTAAATGTCTGGGGTTTATGTTAATTGGGCATATTTCTGGCAAGGAAGAAAAATAACATCTGACAGTGACATTTAGTGTCACTTGAATCTGGCTAATGTTGAAGTAGTAATTTCCGCTCTTTTACTAGGACAGACTGAAAATAGAAGTATTCAGACTCTTTGCAGTTTGGTAGCAATTCACCCCTCTTCATCCATGTCCCACAACTGCACAGCAGAGATGGCCAGAGCTCACTCTGCTTTGTCTGGCAGCCCCATGCCACTGCTATCCTTTCATTTTCTTCTAATGCTGAAAATATGAGGATACTCTTCTTTCTACTCATCTTCCCCCACCGTCCATTTTGCTCTCTTGTCAGCTAGAAGGGAAGGATTTAAAAATAATAATAATTTTTAAAAAGCTGTATAATTTTCCAAACCCCATGACTTAATGATTGTGTTTTGTCTGGGTTACTAGACTTGGGTTTTGCATCACATTATTTTAAAGCAGTTCCTCAGCATTTGCTAAAATGTTAAACTTGGTGGAGAACTCAGAAAATAGAGCTCCCTCATTTTAACAATTAAATGGCAACAAACCAAACAAAACCATTGCTTTTGCTGCCACTTTCATAAGAAGAAAATAGCACAAGGTGGCTAGCACGTAGGTTGGTTTGTTTGCAGGACATGAGCTGCAGAGAAAGATTAGTTGATCTGAAAGCCTGAGACACATAAATGATGGATGATTTTCATCTCCGATGCTTTGGTTCAGCAAGGCAGTTACACACGTGACTAACTTTAAACACCTCAGACAAAATCATTACTCCACAGAAGTCAATATCATTGAGCTCTGGTTCCTTCAGCACAGGCAGTGTATCATCCATTGCATGCACTAGCGTTCCTTGCCAAACAGCAGACTAAATGCATCGCATTGGTAGAAGTGTACTTTGTGTTGTAAATTGGCACGTACATGGAGAGATTTATCTACACTCTGAGCTATTTGGAGGGAAAAGAATTTTTGTAGTTTGATACCTTAAAAGATTACGCATATTCATTCAGCAAACAGTAGGTACAAGCCTTTGGTGCTGTAAACGAGCTTTGTTTCATTGATTTCGATGGGTCTGTGCCGGTTTGCTGGAGGACAAGATAATCCTCCGAGTTTTCCCCTGCCCCTTTGCTGCTTATTATTCCCAAAAGTTTCCTGGAGCAATCAATGGGAACAGCAGAGGCTGAGTTATGCCACTGGCATAGACAACAGCCCATGAGCTGCTGACAGCATACCCCCCCCGTCCCAGGGCTGAGTAAGGGGGTGGTGGTGTTGTCCAAGAACCAAGCAGGGTCTTGGGACATCTGCAGTCCACATCTTGCTGTATCAACCAGTGCCACTGACTCAGCTGTTGCTATCTTAGTCACAATACCAAGTTGAGCACCTATGTTTCCTGACTTGGAAATGTTGGGTTTGGTGGCAATAAGACTCATAAATATGTTTGAAATCCAGAGGCATGAGGTGTGTCCTAAGCATGGAGGATGATGCAAATGCCAGCATTCTTCCATTAACCAAAAGAAAGTACTCCAGAAAGAGGATATATGAAGTCTTACCTCTCTCCCAGCTTGAAGTACTTGCCTGCAGCTTGACTTAGAAGAGTTGGAGAATTACAGTCTAGAGCTATTGCTTAACACCTCATTTGTCTTTCTGGTTATGGGCAACTGGATTACTCTCTCTTAAAGCAGGCAATGGCATTGTCTACTTTTATACAATGACCTAAAGGACACACTGAGAAAGTGGGAGATTCGAAGCTATCTCTCTTTTTTGCATCTCAGGAGTGTGACTTACAGGCACCATACTAAATCATCTCTTGCCACCGTGCTGCAAGGAGTACAAGACTAAAGAGGACAAATGAGAGAGCTGGACTAAGAATACAGGAGTATAACTCTATATTCCAATGACAAAGGTACTTGCCAGGAGGGAGGCAGTCCTGGGTTCTGGACTCATAACAGCTAGCATTGGCTTAAGTGTACTTACAGAAAAACCTGTGTTAAAACTGGAATGACAGGAGTGGAGGTAAAGTTATGTTGATGCTAGCAACTCTAGACCCCCTCCCAAAACGGACATTTGTGTTACATACAAAATGCGCATAGTTTGAGACAGTGATTTAGACAACTAAGAAGCTTCACTTTTGAGCTAGCATTTACTGATGAGTTATTGACTGTATCTATACCTCACTGAATAGAGCTCCAGCTAGAATAATTTGTTTGCTATTGACAAGTGCTGAGGTTGAAGTAAATTAATTTAGTCAAGCTCATCGATTTTTCACCACTTATGAAGAAGGAGGTAACATTATCTAGATACTGCAATCACAAGGCTTCTCTCAAAGGGTCATATTCTACTTTCTCTGAAGGTAATTCAAGAAAGATAGCTGTATGTGTATTTGCGGAATTTTCCCCAAAAGAGCCAGTTCTGACACTGCACTTGATTTAAGAGTGACTTTTTCCAAAGGCTTAAACCTTTTTGAAAATCAGTTAGATGTAGTCATGGAAATCTTAGCGATTACACAATCTCAACAGAATGAATAGTAAGTCTGTGAGTAAACGCCAGGAACAGGTATTTTATAGCTTCAAAGGGTATTTGTGTTCTGTCTCTTGCCTGGAAATATGGTGTAAGCAGAACTACAGGATGGAATTAATCTCAATGTGTCCAAGAGAAACACTGCTCATAAATTATGACTTGTGAGCCTACGATACCTTTCTAGTTAGGACATGCCTTGGGGCTGTAGGAGGTTAGATAAGGTACTTGTGGCTAGATAGGGGTCCAGCAGAGAAGGGAAATGGCTGGTGCTTTACTGAGTGCCTCTTCCTACAGGGCACTTAGCCTTAATTTTAAGGATGTCATGTTCCCATTGCTGTCTTCTGTTGAATCATGCCACTAGATTGATCCTCCTCCTGCAGTTCACTTTGATATGCCAGAGTAAGTGTCCTTCTGCTGTGATGGTGAAATGCAATATTTTGTATAAGGGCAGTCAAATTCTGAGCAAAGTTCAGTGAATTGGTTTCCCACTTTATTTATACCCCAGTGCTGCATAGCTCTTGCTCTCAAAATGCCAGCCTCTTTTCTTTCTTCTGCCCTGAAATCCCCCCTGGTCAGCCAATCATGCTATTGTACTGATAAAATAGATCCATTATTTAGCTATAGATATCTCAATTACTGTTATTTTTGATTGGTCTAGTTCTTTTCATTATTAGTCTTCTGAGGGGGATTAAAATTAGCCAGATATCGAATGGTTCCTATATCAATAAAGATGGAGATGTATTTATGTACAGAATAAATGCAGCTTTGCCCAAATAATAAGTCAGCACAACAGTCAGTACGTGTGAGCTGAGCATGTGTGAGTGGTTAATGCCAAGGACTTAGGGAGCCGTAAGGACTGTGAGTGCTAACCCTAGGTGACTTTGATTGACATTCACTAATCATAAACAGTTTAATTTCCACACAATTTATTCAAGCTGATTGGAAAAAATTATGTAAAGCAGTTATCTCATTTGTGTGGAACTTTCTTAAGAAAAAAATCAAAGAATCATAATGTAGATTGTATAGAGTATACAAGAAACGGTCTTGTTAATTACTTCATTTTATATTTGAGTAATTATAAAAAACTTATGTTGTATCTGGAGTTACTAGAAAGGCTAGTCTCTGTTCTGCATCAGCCCCATTTATATACAAGTGTACTTCACAAGTAGTTTATTTGTGTTACTTTGTAAGCATTCCTATAGTGCCATATGGTTTCATATTTTTATGACTACCTATGCCATAGATTTTTGACACACTCTTTAGTCCTCAACTGTCAATAAAATGGCTAATCCAGGCAGCATGGTTATACTTTAATCCAGATCATTAATTACTCCCCAAAACCCCTTTTGTGATAAGGGTGATGTAACTGCAATTACCTCTTAGTTAAGTGTGGAAAAGGTGTGATAAGTACTTATTCATGTAGCTAAAGAGTTTAACATGTAGTTGAGAATTATTATAGTGTATGGTGTAATTGCAAGGTAGTGAAGATGCATGGATTTCTAATATGAAAAGTACTTCGTACATGAAGTGGCAAGAATCGATGAATCAGTCATATTAGCTTTCCAGTTTTATTACTCATACTGTATCAAACCCCAGAGTTTCCAATGTTGTCACTGCTCAGTGCATAATGCACAGCTGCTCTGTGTGCTCACCTGTTTAAACGCAGAACTCCTGTAGAACAAACAAATGTACAGGGACGCAGGGTGCATTAATAGTTTGAGTGATATATATGCATTTGAAGTGATTCAAGTGCTTCTGATAAAATAATTGTATATGAGTTTAGGAGTAAAAATCCCAGCTTCTTTTTTGAAAGTATCTACCAAAGAATATGTACATTGTAAATGTAATTGCTTTGTAGTTGCTTTCATCTTATGTAAAAGTGTGATCATCTAGAGAAAAAAAAAAGCCAATCAGCTCTCTGATTTCTTCAAGAATGTTGTATTTCCATACATAAAGATACAACTTCTACCTGTAGCTTTTATGGGAGATACCAAGAAATGGTTTCCATTATAGGTGGGTTCAGAATGTTGTATAAGTTTAACTTTTGCAGCTACCAAAACCAATTTTCTGCAAGTGTGAAGGAAAAAGAATCCTGTCTTCCTTCGGTGCTGAGTGCTAAGGCTGGAAAGGAAATGAAATGTTCTCCCTTTGCACAAGACAGTAAGCCCTGGGTTATTGCCTGGTCTCATTGCTGGTGGGGAATCTCCACTCTCAGCTGTCTTTGCAGGCTGCCAGTATTGCTGCTGCAGTAGAGAGGTTTGGCCAAATTTATCCTGAAGGCGATTTGCTCAGGTTGAACTTGACTTAAGTTGAACAGTATTGAAAGTTTCATCCTGAAAGCTTGCAGGGTTAGGTCATGTGTGAATTAAGGCAGAGTTGCAAAGCTTGGGACAGGGGAGTGACTGTGCAAGGGAGCACACAAATGATTTCCAGCTTTCCCTGAATTGTAACTACCTAGGAAGATATCCCTTACTATTTGTAGTAATGTAGAAGCACCCTCCAGCCACAAAAACAAGTGATACCTGCTTGGCTGCCAACAGCTGTCTTTGGAGTCATACAAAAATAATCAGTTTATGCCAAGTTGAATTTGAATGTGCTGAATTTAGAGTACAAGGTCTCCAAATAATCAAACAAAATAGAACAAAGACTGATTAGAAAACAGGCATGTGCAATCAGATCCAAATGCTCTCTGCTCAATGGGCAAAGAGATTAGATCAATAATATTACGCTGCAGGAAAAAAAAAGAGTTTGAATCATAAAGCAACAGAAAACTTGCAGACTAATCTTTCTTCGCCACCTTTTTGTCTGCCTCTGTAGTGAATAGGAACAGCCTAGAACTCCCATACCACAAACGCCCATGTGCAGAGACAGGCTGAGAGGTGCGCTGGATGGAAACATATATACAGAAGGGAGCTACCTAAGTGTGGGTGTCTCCCAGGCTGGCATCTAAATTGTGTCTACTAGAAGCCACATGTTGTAGAGAGAATTCATATGGTGTCAGGAGTAAACTTTTTACCATTTTATTCAGAAAATGACATGAACTGCACTGTTTTCACATTTGTCTTTGAAGATACAAAAGTAGTAATCTTTGTCTACTCCAGAGATTTTTCTGAAGTTTATTGCTGTGGTTTAACCCGAGTCAGCAACTAAGCACCACACAGCCACTCACTCACTTCCCTTCCCCCCCCCCCCCCCCGCGGGGGGGGGGG
>NW_010972886.1:17177601-17240034 GCF_000737465.1 Haliaeetus leucocephalus
AAACCCCCCCCCCCCCCCCCCCCCCCCCCCCCCCCCCCCCCCCCCCAGCAGTGGGATGGGGGAGAAAATCAGGAAAAGAAGTAAAACTCATGGGTTGAGATAAGAATGGTTTAATAGAATATAAAAAGAAGAAACTAATAATGATAACACTAATAAAATGACAACAGTAATGATAAAAGGATTGGAATGTACAAATGATGCACAGTGCGATTGCTCACAACCCGCTGCTCGATGCCCAGTTAATCCCTGAGTGGTGATCCCCCGCCCCCAATCCCCCCAGTTCCTATACTAGATGGGACGTCCCATGGTATGGAATACCTCTTTGGCCAGTTCGGGTCAGGTGCCCTGGCTGTGTCCTGTGCCGACTTCTTGTGCCCCTCCAGCTTTCTCGCTGGCTGGGCATGAGAAGCTGAAAAATCCTTGACTTTAGACTAAACATTACTGAGCAACAACTGAAAACATCAGTGTTATCAACATTCTTCGCATACTGAACTCAAAACATAGCACTGTACCAGCTATTAGAAAGACAATTAACTCTATCCCAGCTGAAACCAGGACACTTACTCATACTGTTAGCTTTGTGGACACCACCACCACATTCCATCCATATCTGAGGCACATAAATCTTCAAGAGCTATTAGTGGGCCAGTATACTAATTCAGTCGTTGCTGAAAGAAAGATGGAATGTGAATAGTATAGCTAGCTCCCTGGTACTCCAACTGGACATAAGCAGATACATTCCTTTCCCTTGAAACCCTCATTAGTTTCTTGATTTGTTTGGGTACAACAGGGTCTTTTAGTCTCCAAACATCAGAATCACTGACCTTTATATACAAAATAGGCACTTCAGTTATTTCCTCCCCCCTATTTTTCATGGCATGTTGTCATTTGTTGTTCAAACTCCTTTAAATTTGTCTTATTATTTGAAAACTTTAGAGCCTTCTTCAGTGCAAGAAATTGTTAAGAAAATGTTTGAGACCACAGTCCTCCTATTTAGAGATGGGATTTAAGAGCTGAGAGGTCATCTCTTAGTTAAGGATTCCTTGATAGATTTTTTGTTGTTGTTGTTCAAAAAACAAGGGGGGGGAACCTAGCATATACTTTTGATTCCTTTCTATTAAAATACAGTATATTTTTTTTCAAAGTGCATTATGAGCTTTGTGTTCTGGGGACTATTGGAGGGATTTTTTGCAGCCTGTTCATGTGGGTCCTGTGACCGTAAAAATATAACAAATTGTCAGCCCACCCCGTGGCCAGTGTAGTACTGAGTCTCCTGGTTTTTACTGGCTAAATTTTAGATTGGTGTCATTTTGTTTAGTTGTCTGATTACTAGATGAACCCAGTTTTTTAAAAAAGTCTTATTTTATAGGCTAATCATCCAAATGGAGATCACGGTTTTTTAGAATAACCTTAGGATTGTTGAATATTGTAATTTGAGTTTTATCTGCTGTTACACTTGGAATAAGAACAAAAGCCATCTGCTTTTTAGCTCTTCAGTACATATCCATCATCTCACTTGCAATTTTGTTCTATATGCTCCCAGCCAATGTGTTTCATCTCACTAAGTTCTCTGGAAAAGCACAAAATCATTATGTTTTCTTGTCTCAGAAACAGCAATGAGAAGCACAACATAAAAAACTAAAATAAATAAATTTAAGGCAATTAAGATGGAAAAACAAAGAAGAAAAACCCCAAAGGATCTAGTCAAATTAATATGGCAACTTGAAAAAGCGTAACTGTGCGATTCAGAGTTCTATATGGCCTACAGTAAGATATTTGAAAACTAAGATTCATTAGATAGCAGGATTTGGGATTTTCTTAATCAAAATTCTGCAAAATATCAAGGAAGATCTCTTCCTAGACATAGCTCCTCAGAACTACTGAAGGCACTTCCTGCTCTGCATATTTTGCTGTCAGGTCTAACTGTTCAAAGTGCCAACATCTTGCCAGGTTTGTTATAACACTTTATCATCAGAAAGCATTTCTTTGCCTTTTATTTCAGGTGTTCAGTTATCACTGGTTTTGATGACCATTTCTGGAGGTGGCAGCATCAGTGTTCACTTAATTAATAAATTTCAAAATAAGTGATAATCAGCTTTAAAGGGTGCTGTTATAATCACCCCTCACATCTTTCCCCTTCTTTTCTTCTTATTAACTGACTTGGAGCCCTCTCTCAGCATCACAGGGGAAAAGCCGTGTACCCTTCCACCCTCAACATGGGAAAGTCTCTGCAGGGCTGTGCCCATGCTGAGGTTCACCTGCCAACTTCAAATCTGTGTCTGCAGAATAAAATAGCTCTGCAGTTAATGGATTGGGAGGGGACTCAATCTTCCCGTCCAGTGAGAGGTTGTGGTGATTGTTTGGGGTTTTTTTTCCCTGGTTCCCCACATTTTCTTCTATCCTGAATTCCAACAAAAAGCAGTCATCTCCAATACTGTCATAAACTGAAGCAAAACATTAAAAATGCAGACAAGATCAGTCATTTATTGCCCGCATTTTGCATCTTTAACATTGCTTTTAATGGAGTATTTCTAAATTAAATTAATTTCAGATGTCAGAATAAAACATTCTCATTTCCAAGCTCTTTTTTTAAACAAGGCTGGAATTTTTCTCATTCTTTTTTTCCTAGAAAAGGTTTAAATTTCAGTAAACTAGCTTTTCTTGACAAAAACAACAACAACAAAAAAACAAACCCGAAAAAATTTCTGGCCACTTCTGATAGTGTGTTTGTCATGCACATGCAAAAATAGGACTATGGGCACACAAGAATGCACTGCTGTGAACTTACAGATTGTATTCAGTATAAATCAATACATGTTTACATGCTTTGTATGTCTTCAAACAGTCTGTTTCTGAACTTTAATATGTACAAAAGAGTAAATAGGGGGATCTGACCATGTGGTTGCTGGTGTGGATTGTGGCCAGGGCCAGGCAAGCGATGAACATAGCTGGCAGCCGGCTGCTAACAAAGTTTTCAGATCTCCCTTTTTAGCATCTCCCTTCTTTCCTGGACAGGAATTAAAATTCCCCTTCTCCTTCCTCTGTTGTGAAAGAACAAATTGCTGCTGTCCCTTGTTGTACAAACATGTGTCTCGGGTCACCCTGATTCTGGCAAGCAAGAGTGTCGTGGTTTAACCCCAGCCAGCAACTAAGCACCACGCAGCCGCTCACTCACTCCCCCCCCATCCAGTGGGATGGGGGAGAAAATTGGGAAAAGAAGTAAAACTCCTGGGTTGAGATAAGAACAGTTTAATAGAACAGAAAAGAAGAAACTAATAATGATAATGATAACACTAATAAAATGACAACAGTAGTAATAAAAGGATTGGAATGTACAAATGATGCGCAGGGCAATTGCTCACCACGACCGACACGCAGCCAGTCCCCAAGCGGCGATTCCCTGCCCCCCCCCTTCCCAGTTCCTAGACTAGATGGGACGTCCCATGGTATGGAATACACTGTTGGCCAGTTTGGGTCAGGTGCCCTGGCTGGGCATAGGAAGCTGAAAAATCCTTGACTATAGTCTAAACACTACTGAGCAACAACTGAAAACATCAGTGTGTTATCAACATTCTTCACATACTGAACTCAAAACATAGCACCGTACCAGCTACTAGGAAGACAGTTAACTCCATCCCAGCTGAAACCAGGACAAAGAGGCACTGCCTGGTATGGTTAGAGTGGTATCAGGTTAGAATGGCATAGACACGAACCTGATCTGTGTGGTTGGAAGTGACCAGGTTAAGTAGCAGGCAGTGTTCTTTAAATGTTTTGATACTTGTATGTATTTTTACACCTTATGTGATATTATAATATAGCAATAATTTAAGGCTAATGTATTTTAATGAATGCCTTGTAGCAATAAAGTTGCAGAACGGTTTCTATTAAACTTTCCTGTTAGCAAACACTCAAAACTTTCACTGTCAGTGTAGATTTTTTTGGTTTTGATCTATGCCCAAAGCAGATTTCTTGGGTTTTGTTATTTAGCTTTATACACGGTTTAAAAAAAAAAAAGCCTTGGCTTCTTTAGAGTCATGACCATCATAAAAATTGCATTTTGTCTTACGCTTTGTAAGGTTAAATTGCAGATTTCATCTTCTCGGCTCTCGGAGACCAGTTAACTTGGAACCTCCAGATCTGACACAGAGCCATGTCCTGTCTGTATTTTCATACATTTTAAGCCAACACGTGCTAGCAGAGGTCCTGAGAGCCATGGACTGTCTCCTCCACTATTTGTATTTACACTTGTTACTGATAATCCTAAGCAGTGGGTAAGGTTCCCTCAGTATTTGTCTTTTCACAGGATTTATCATCCCACATTATGGAAGGATGGGAGTTTGCTTCTGGAAAACTTTTCAGGGTATGAATTTACTTTTTACTGCATTTCTTGTCTATGTATTTATGTTGTTAACTTTCTTTCGAAAGGCAGCTTCTTGTTACTGAGAAGCCTGCCAGTAGGATGAGGATTTGAAGGTCTTGCTGCATTTCAGACTCTCTCATACAGCTTTACTTTAACAGCTAGGAAGAATGATACAATCTTGTATATTCTATGTTTTGAGAGCTGATCCAATGTTTTTGAATAAATAAAGGTCATTGATTCTTTCCCTTTCTCTCTCCCCCCCTCTTTTTTTTTTTTTTTAAACACATCAGGTGGGTTATTTTTTTTTAATAACTTTAGTGGTAGGCTGAAATTAATTGTAGTTTATGCTTTTCTTTACAGTGGCTGAAGAGCTGATTTCTCTTGTAGCTGTTTCTGGCAGGTTTATTGTACTTCATGTTAAGAAGATTGATTGTGTGAAAATGAAAAGAAACAAAATAGTCTTAAATGGCATCTTTGAACTAGACAGACAGTAAAATTAAAGTTCTAAATGGTTGATATGAGTCTTGAAATGTCCCTTGAATAGAAGACTAGACAGAGTCACATCCTTTATGGAAGAAGCTTTTCTTGTAGGTTGGCCTTTCTGCTTTTTTGCTTAAATTTCCATGCAGCTATTTTATGGTCTAATTGTTGCCAGTAAAACTGATTTCTTTTGTCTAACAGCCGTTTCTCCAAGTTCCATGCTCTCCTCTACCACAAAAAAACTCCTTCATTTCATAGCCTATATTTTAAGCAGACTTAGTGTCTAATCTTTGTTTCCTTTACTCTTTAATTTTCTTAATATTGCCTTAAAGTCTAGATCTAACTGTTTAAATCACTTGGGAATATCCAACATACATAAAGGTGATCAAAACGGCAGTGCTCAGTCTAATGCACAGAGAAAATAATGTGCAGGCTGCAGGTGTCTTGAGAGTCCATATAGTGAGATACAAAGGCTGAATGGTGATAATGATGATGTGTACGTATACTGCAGGACTTCTTGAGCACTTATTTCTGACAAAAGCGTTCTCTAGCTTTACAGTGGTCCAAAATAATGTGTCATGGCTGTCATTCTCTTCATAGTCACTGTCCTGTCTCATTGCTTTGGAATTCCCCTGAGCTGAAATGCTGCATGTTTTTCTGCTACACTGTGCATTGGGAAGCTCATCAGTTGGGCAGACTATCAAATTGGCAAAAATTTGGAGGTAGGTATCTTTTTTTGTGTTGTCTTCACCATTAAATATGACATCACCTGACGCACAAAATCAGCAAATGCTTGAATATTAGGTCTGTTGCTTTGCCAGCAACCATGTAGTGTGCTGGGGGAGAGTCTGAGAGTACAATGTGAAAGGATGTCTTGCATAGTGCAGTAGAATTGCTTTTAAGGTCCCTCCTCACCACATCTCCAACATCTGTGTAAGGTATGAATGTAACCTACCTCAGGGCAGTTACCTGTGTTTTGGTCAGTATTTTAGCAACAGGTCTGCCAAGCAACTTGTTCTTCTTAAGACACTAATTCTTGTCTATAGTCTTAGCTCTAGTTAATGCACATCTTTATTTTCATGTCTGAGAATGATTATCCACTTTCTGATCATTTTTTCCCATGCTTTATAGTTTGGGATCATCTCTGTTTCATCAATACATAATTTGATTTATTCTCCAGACCATTATTAAAGATACTAAATTGTACCAGTCAACATGACAAAAAAACATTGCTGCATCTATTCTTCCCACTTAAAGTCTATACCCTTCTTTTCCTTTTTAATTAAAAACTTCCAAATATTTTTCTGCAACATACTAGTACATTGATCGGGTATCATCTTGCCAGATTCCTTACTTTAAAATTTCATGGTTATAAGCAGCTGCTTAAATTTTAATCAAATTAAGAGCATCTTTCTCCTCCTCCCTCTTTCCCCTTGTGGTGGGTTGACCCTGGCTGGATGCCAGGTGCTCACCAAAGCTTTTCTATCACTCCCTGCCCCCGCCCGCCCCATCAAGCAATTTTTTTCCTCATTTGTATTTTTTTGCCAGATAAAGCAATTTGGGTTGTTGCCACAGTTGCTTCGCTTGAACTTATATTACTCAGGATTGAGCACTGCAAAACACTTCCACAAATATCAGCTGTTATTGATTTATTTTTATAAAAATGTTCAGCTTCTGCCAAACACAAGAGGGACTTTAACACTTCTTCTGTGAACCTGTGTTCCAGTTAGAGGTAGAAGTATCCATGGAAACAAACTTTACTGCAGATGTTCAGATATTCTTGTCATCCCAACCAGAGGTAGAAAACACTATTGGCTAACCTGTCTTTGAAGGCTCAGAACTAAACAGCACAGCCTTAGCTCTGTTTAATGCCAATCTCTAAGCAAACTATTCGCAGATCCAACAGCAGACCAGGTTCGTTTTACAGGACAAATACTGTAGAATAATTGTGGTAAAATAATGGATCCAATATCCTGATATTGTCTTATTAGAAAAAAAACACTAAACCTTTTGTATAGGTTTTATTGTCTCAAGTTGCATTGTTAGCTCTATTGCCTCCCATTTTGCTCTTTTTTTTTTCTTTTTTGAAAGCAGCTGTGTTAAATCCTTTCATTAACCTTCAGCATTTTCCCCCCTCTTGAATCTGAGCTAATCCATAGCAAGGACTGCAGCCAAACCCTGCTTGCCTGAGTCAATCAAGCAGTTCCACTTCACAGCCATGCACAGTTAGGAATATCATAGATGGGATTACTTGGACAAATGTATGAGAAGGAAGCAGGATTCAACTGCTCAACACACTTCTTATAATCTAGCCCTTGAGCAATTCTGCTTGAATTTCTAAAAGAGATATCTAAACGATCTTGTATGATTTTTTTTGTTTGTTTGTTTTTACATTTTCTCTTTCTAGTTTTATTCAGGCACTTAGCATCTAAGCCAATTTGTGAAGGTCTAACTGCTTACCAGGTGCCTTTCAATGCACACTCTCCTGCAGTGAGCTTACCAGCATACAGACAATTTCAGGCTTGAGTTTTCAAATCCAGGTCTGCTGTCTGTCTTGAATCTGGCCCTGAGTACAGGGTCTCACCGGCTTTATGCCTTCATTTTTAGGCAATTTATGATTCTTAGGAGGCGGCAATTTTTAAAATCTGGTCAAAAACTAAACTCTCAGTCTAATTTTTGGTTATTTTCTGTGTTGCTCTTCAAAATAAACCTAACCTGGAGCTCAGTTAGAGACTTCTCAAGTTGATAAAAGTTGGCAAAGGGAAATGTGAGCTGACAGCAGAATTGTTGGCCTGATGTCCACCCCTTCATCCCATTCTCTGGTTCATTCGTCTGGTTTGGTAGCCAAAATAGCTGACTACTTATAAAGTAAATTCTTATTTTAATAAGCATTAACCAGGCAACATGTAATGACAGATACAGGAGCAGAAAATAATAGATGCTATATTAAGGAATGTCAGTGTAAATAATGGATCTTAAAACTGCAGTTACTTTTCTTTATAAAGACATCAAATATGCTAAAGGCTTCTGAGATGGTTCACTGGGTTTTTTTACAAATTCCCATCTTGTTTGCATCCCTCCTTACTTTGGTTTTGGGCATAAGTCTATGATATGCATTTGTTATACAGTACTTGCCATAAGCTGAGCGAAGGATTCACCAGTGAGACTTCCATAGTGTTGCCACCGATTGCTTTTGGACCTCCTTAATGGCATATGGGCCGAGTCCAAAGAGCCACGTTACACTCTGTTGCTTTCCAGCCATGCATTCTTCCAGAATATAACGAGAGGTTCTTGCCAATTATAGTTGTTCTCTGTAAATGGGACAGTGAAAATTAATGGGATTTGCCTGACAACAGGTCAAAGATCTTTTAAACTTTGTTCTTTCTGTTTAACCTATTGGCTTGATAATGCTGGAAATAAATTCTTTAGAGAGGTGTTCTCTTTGCGGCTTAATCTATGGGAATTAGATCACATACTCTGAAATAACTATGAAGAAATGAAGCTTTATTTGTCGTTTACTGAGTAAATCTTCATGGTGTCATACTACAGAAACACTTTTGGCACCTCTCTGAGGAAACTGAAATCGGTACTCACAATTTAATCCTTTACATGACGTTTAAAAACAAAACAATTTTTTTTACAAAAAACAAGAGAGGAAAGAATCTAGGCCCTGTTAATATGAGTTTAAGGTTTTTTTCCCTCAAAAAAGCATTCTTAAAATGTAACCACAGGCTCTTCATGCCAAAACTAAACAGAGAAGTCTGTCTCCCACTCAAAATTATTTTCATTTCACTTTGGAAGTAAAATTGGTTTGCAGATGATCAGTTACGACTCTTTAATATTACTCTGAGACTACTGTAATTTTGTAATTGTCTTCAGTAATGGTGTCCCTGCAGGCCCTGATCATTCAACTGGTAAAACAAATGTGCTCATTTTGATGTTAGGCATGAAATACATTCCTGGGACTTCAGTGAGATTAAAAAAAATGTCAACTGTGAGCAGCCAGGGAGTACTGCACCTTCCTAACCACTCAGAGTTGCAAATGAGCGGTATTCCCTCTAGGCATGAACCAGACTGGTGTTAGTGTTACAAACAGCAGTGATGTGAGCTGTATGGTTTTACATTAGAGCACATAGTGGATTGGCACTTGGTGGAACCCATTACATCGGGGGTGGGAGAGAGTGATTGCAGAGCATTATAAATGTATGATAAACGTAATGAATAATTAGATGCATCCCTCAAGGACTGATTTAGACAGCTATAGAAATTGTTCCTAGATAATTCACAACAATGCTAGTTTTGTTGGTTTTCCCATAATCTGGTGGGATTGTGAGCAAGCAATTTACATTATAAAGGACTGAGAAATGTAGTCACTAGAGTCAGCATAATTATTAGTAATTATTATGGTAATTAATAATAGTAATTTTTTTGTACTAACGGATCCCACCCTTTCTATTAGCTGGGCATGACATGAGGGTCTCTTGGCAGAAAAGAAGGAAGAAAGTGCTCTTTGGTTTAGTTTGCTGATAACCAGCCCTAGAGAAGATAGGGAATGACGGCAGAAAGGAAGCCTGTGACAGGCCAGTGATTGCTATTGGTCATTTGTAACTGGTAGTGTTGTTACTGTCTTATTTTTTTAGTAGCAGTTGTGTAATATGTTGACATCTTTAGCTAGGAGTAACTGTCTCTAACTCGCATTTTGCTTGAAGTTTGCTATTGCTTTATCAGACAGAAGAAAGAATTGTGTGCTGGAAAGCTGTATTTACTAGTCTAATAGGGCCTCACCCTCTGCCTGCAAGCATGTTCATAATAGAGGAAAATTGATTAAAGAGATTTGTTCATGTGAAAAATCCATTCTGCTTCTTTGGAAAGCAAGTACAAAGATGCATGTTTAATTTGCATGAGCTAACACCTGAGGCCAAAGCAAAGGACAGCCAAATCAGGTATCTGTCCCTTTGACCTGGGAGGGTAGTGCCTGGAGTGACCTTGAGATCAGTAGTTTTATGGAAAATAATGCTCAAAACCCTTAAAAAGATAGACAAGTCAATGTTGAAGGTAGTAACCGCTAAGGTGGGCACAAAGAAGTGCCTGTGAATGCCTCTATAAAACTTTACACGTTACCCAGTCTTCAGCCTCATCTACTAGTGTTTTAATGGCTTTTCTGGTGTCAGTGAAAAATTAATGTCACATCCTGCAAGGGGTTTCTCCTGGGCACATGCTTAACACCAACTACAAATGCTAGGTGTCTTGCCAACACCCACCTCGAGACCTCCTGCTTCTTGAGCAACCGCTGCGTGCAAGTGCCTGTGCAGCCTCACCACTTGCATGCTCTGTGGTGTGCTTTCTTAATCATTATCTTACCAACTTCGCCACTGCTTCAGGAACACACCTACTCTTTTACATAATTCAAAAACCATGAATTCATTTCATTGATCTTGACTTCTTTCTTTTATATTCATCCAACCAAAAAAGAGCCTCTACTCGGTGAAGCCATGTGACCTGTGATGGTACCTATACAGTATGGGGTTTCTGAAGAGCTATACTGTGCAGCAGGTGGGAGGATGCTGACTTCTGAATCATTTATCAAAGCAGTAATCAACCATGCAATAGTTTCCTCTTGCAAGCTCAGCCTTTGTCATCCTAAAATATTGAAACTGGGGAGATTTAAATACTCTGCAAATACATGCCCGGTCATGGGAAAAAATGAAGAACGCCAGCCTCTGATTAATGACATTGAAGGCATTTTGACAGTGTAGAGCCAAGCATCTGATGCTGTCACCCTGAACTTGGTGTGTTTCAGTTGTGCTTCCTGGGAGCTGTTAGTGTTGTGCTGTGTTCCAGGGACTTCGTGGACCAGCACATTCAATTTCCTGCTGCTGCAGCTAGCACCCTTTTTAAATGGATGACTTTTTAAAAGCAGTTAATGGGAGGAGGTTGTGCTCTAGGGGGGATTGGGGGGGTGGGTGTCATCCTCCCGTCGTCCCGTTCCCCCCCCTTTTCTTTTCTCCATTCTTCCTACATAGCTCCCCGGGAGGCCATTTCACAATCCAATTGCTGTAATGGCAGTTAGGAGTATTCACTCTTGGGAAGTTTTGTAGCTCTCATACTTCAGGTTATGGAGCTGTTTGCCCTTCTTGGGCCTTACCTCAGTCACACTTACAGCAGCAATCCCATTCACTCTTTATTTTGGTTAATCAAGCCGAAGTCTCTCAGTTCCCAATTTCCTTCTGTTCCCCAATTACTCTGGTAGTCCTTTTCAACACAGTTTTAGTTTCTGACCTCTATGCAGCTCTGGTAGCCTTTGCTCAGCATTTCAAGGCCCTGTACAGCAGCTTGTATGTTGACAATAATTCTTATACATTCAATTTTTTCCTCTTTTTGTCACTGCATAGCAGCTTAAAGTCAGTCTGAGATCACCTTGGTTGTTCTTCAAATAGTTTTCTGGTTGACAAGCTTACATCAAAAAACTTTGCTACTTCCCGAGCCTGAGTTCGCATCTCATACTGCTGAGTTTTACCCCATTCTGGTTTCCTTTGTCATTCATAAACTTGGGTTTGCGTAAAGAAAATCGGCAGTTGGCAACTATTGCTAATAAAAGCATGTTGAGAGCAGTTCAGAAGAGAGTACTCTTTCAATAATTCAGAGTAACAAAAATAGATAAACCAGATAAATCTGAGAGTAGATTTTTATATTTTATTTTGAAAAACATTTTCTGTGATTATTTTACACTTATTTTCTACTATAAAGCGGGGGGGGGTGGACGTGGACAGGACAGGGATGAAAACACTAAGCTTCTGGACTACATTAACCATATATAAAGCCACCTTCCCAAACTGATTTAGGAATAATAATGCTTTGGCTTCCACCCTGCAAATCAACTAAACTTTAAACACAGTAAAGGTCCCACCAGTTTCTCTAGTAGTGAAGTTAATTACTTGGCATACAGTTATTTACTACTTTGAATAGATTCTTTAGGACCAGCTATTTGCTCAGTCTGAGAGGTATAAAATGAATTATTCTGGGTAGGCCTGCATAAGGTGTGTAACAAAAGAGGGGAGAATTGGGGTGTTTGCAGTGGCCTGTGGATTTTGTTTTGTTTTTCCTTGGGTTGTTTGGGGTAGGTTTTTCTTTTTTGTGAGTTGTTTTTTTTTTCAGTTGGTTGGGTTTGGGGTTGTGTGGTTTTTTTCAGCACTCTGGCTGAAATTTGGTATTAGACTTCCATCATCTACATAAAATAATGCCTGTGGGATTTAACTAAAACCACTGTGATAACCCTGAATTCTGTAACTGCATTTAATCAAGTGAGATCAGTCTTACAAGCTTGGAGTTTTTTCATGTTCGGGGTTTGGCTTTGCCTCTTTCCTACCAACTTTACCTGAACTCCCCATGGAATTCCCTCTGAGGCAGAATTCATCCCAAAACATAGCCTGCAGATTTAAATCCAAAATTTGGTAGTTACTGCTACAACTCAGACATGGTCCCTAAAGCAAAATACTCAAACTCGGGTGCTGCTGAGAAGACATCAGACACTTGTACTGTAGCATATATCAGGAAAACTGCATGTCATTGTTTTTAATAAAGCCCACTTTGTTTTTTTAATTTTTTTTTTTACAGTAAATAATCTCTGAAGTTGATTTCATGTCAGAAAGATATGGGAGTGAGCAGTGTATGTGCAGAAGAAAGTCCTGATATTTATAAACTACTTAAGCAATATACAGATTGTGATATATCTGCTGAGACCTTGATTGTTCTTGCATGTCAGCCAAACAGAATTAATATTAGAAGAAATAATTCTATAGAGACAAGTAAATTAATTTCATAGGGAGAGCTGAACTTTGTACTTACCACATTATCCAGCAGTTGAGGGTTGAGGTTTAGTTTACATAAATTAGCTTTAGATAAACTAGTGATAAACCACATACTCCTGTTTTGTCTTCTGCACAGCATAGATGTTGCAGGAGATAACTTAAAATTTAATTTCCACATGTGCTGTACAGCCAACAGAGTGCAAAAGGGATAACAAGAACTTTGCACTTGAGCAAAATCCTTTTGGACTATCTGATTTAATAATACAGAAGAGAAAATAAAATTTCCTCCTAGGTTCTGGGCTGGTATAAATAGACATAACTTTGACTTATATAGCCTATTCTTATTTAGAGTAGCTGAGACTTCGTCTCAAAGATTTTATTTCGTGAACTTTTTCTGTCACAGGTACTTTTTAACTGAAAGTGGCTCTTTTTAAAGTGAAAGGGGAAAAAAAAGGCAAGGGGAGGAGGGAATGTTTACATTGTGCAGGGCAAGAAAAAAAACAACAACAAACCAGCAAACCCTTTCTCTTCCAAAACTTCATCTACTCATATTAGAGGTAACTAACTTTATTTTGTAAGGAAAAAGGTATTTGTTCTTAACTTTTTCTGGGGGAGGGTGGGAAAGTACTGTTACACGTAGCCCCTAACACCTCCTCCTGGCCTCATCCCAACAGTCTTCCGCAGGCTAGATGTGATGTTGTATCGTTGTCTTTTCTTCCTCAGTAACCTATTGTTCTGTTCTTCACTTCTCCATTTCTCATCCCCACTCCAGCCCAGGAGTTCACCAGTACCTGACTTCTGAGCCATGGCAGAATTAGAAAACATGGCCCTGAGGTTGCTGATAGAAGCTCAGAGCTAAGGAGGAGCATCTGCCCATCAGAAATGGGCTCTGGCCATGCTTCCCCACAGCACAATTAAAATTCCAGTTACAGTTTTGAATACAATTGGTTGTGTATGATGCCTAAAGTCACTTTAAGAAAGAAGGTCTTCATGGATGATGGTGCTGCAAAGACGTATTACCTAGCTGGTTACAAATGACATGTATCTGGACCACAAAGCCCAGTGTAATTTAAGACCTGCCATTATCATAAGTGGTTATTAATTTTGGATGACTTTAGACCACGTTCTCAATGAACGTTCAGTGTGTTAATTGCAATGGGACTTTCTGGGTGAGAAAGTCGTCTTTGCATCCATGAGTACATGTTAAGTCTAAGCTGTAGCTTTTTAAACAAGAAATACCAAAATAGGAGCCAGGTCCTCAACTGGGGTTGCAAGAATAGTTATTTCAGAGCAATTTTTGCAAGCCAGATTTTTTTGATCAGTTTTTGAATGGCCAAAGATGTTTCCTGGCATGCGAAAGTTCTGTTTTCAAGAGGTCTGCCTGACACATTTCACTGTAATGATGAATTAATATCTTTGTGCTTACAGTAAATCTTAAAGCATAATTCAGCTTCATTAATACAGCAGATTTGTCGTGCATCCCACTTCCATCATGCTCAAGCACATAAATGGTGCCCTTGATATTCTGTAATGACTGCTTGTTTGCTGGCAGGGGAAGATGTGTTGCATTAACATGAAGAAATGAATCCTTTCTAATTATTTATACCATATTCAACATAGGCGGGATAATTAACATGCAACAGGGTATGGTCTAGATGACCAATTAACTTAAAATAAATGTGTTCTGGTAATTACTCCCCATACAGCAATGCAAATATTAGATTAACTTTTAGGAGTGAATTTTATAGATCTTTGAGTTTGAGTAATTTAAGATTAAATAAATTGACTGAACTTCACCTGAAGTCTTTTTGTAAAACCTCCAGACCATTTTCCTCTCTCTTCTGCCCAAACACGGGACTCTGTGAGTCAGTGCCTCCTGTATGTAATCTGAAATTCCCAAACAGTACCTTTTGCTATTGAATTGCATACAAACCAGGATGAATGTTCAGATAGACCTGTGTGCCTTTCCAAAGACAGTAGGTTAAGTTTGCTTTGTATTGTTTTTGCATAGCATGTATATCTAGACAGATACTTCTGAAAATCATTCAAGGCCATTGAATTAATACCAGAATCAAACCACCTTTAAATTAATCGCAAGTAATTGGATGCATTACAGATGCTAATTAAATCTTTAAACAAAGCTGCATGCACCTGCCTGCTGGTATCTGTCACCCAGAGTCCACTTTCCATATGCATATGGCTGATTTGCTGACAGCACTGTCTCCAAGACCAAAATTTTGTATGAGGCATCCTCATTTTTCCAGACATCCCTCTGAATTTCTCATGGCCTTTTTCTTCTTGAGAACCACCTTTGCCCATACAAACCAATTAGCTACACTATAAGATTTCTGCTTATACATCATCAGTTTATAAATGGGAAGATAAGGTTGACACATCTTGCAATCCAGTCTGAGGAATAATATAATAACAGTAAAGCAATTGTGACTGTGCATTCTCAAAGCTCTTTACAATCATGATCTACAAAAGGGTCAGCTCTGTGGTTCAGGAAATACATAACCATTTTCCAACTGGTCAGATTAATATGAAGGAGGAATGAATAGTTAATTATACCCTTGCAGAGAGATCAAGTTCCCAAACTGCTGTCATGACAGACTGTACAACTGCAGGGGAGAGAGAGAGCGCGATCTGGAAACCCTATTTAATAGGGCTCCTAATTTATGTAGTTCAGCCATATGTTTACATTTCTAAGTAACCTCTCTTTTGCACAATTATTTCCGTGGACATTAACTTTTGCATTTGTGGGAACTTAATTTGGGGACTTGCAAGAAGTGGAGCACCTGAGCTCTGCCTGGGAGTGGACATTGACCCCCACATTCCAGCCCCTCACAGCAGGAACATTAGTTAATAAGCATTGGTTGAGTCAAATACAGTTTTTTCAAAGCAAGTGATCCAACTGTCCAAAGGTGCTTAATCTCAATTATATAAATTCATCTCTATCCTGTGAAGTACGCTTAGTCTAATACAAGCTGCTCTTGCAATGAGCTTTCTAAATGGCAGTAAAATTGAAAACTTGACATGTTTCCAAGTGCTGTTTAACAAATGATTTGCCTAAATATCAAATTTGATTTACATATTTTCAGTCAAGATAGACACATGGATGGGAAATTCCAGATGAATGGATTTAACCCAAATGACATTACATAGGGATGTCGGAAAAACTGGACTTCATGAAGGACATTGGTTGTAAATTAGTTTGGCATTGAAGACTTGTCTGCTTCTTTCCTGTATGCTAGAAACTGCTTCATTTCTGAAAGAAAAGAGTGGTTTTACGGACCTGACAAAGGTCACTCAGTACAGGAATATGTCTGTGCTACACCAGAGTTGATACCAGGCCTTCTGAGCCTGCAAAATATCAGTGAAAACTGTTTTTTAAATTATTTTTTTCAGCAATTAAAACCTTTTTAAAATACAGTATCCTATCTCTTGAAAATACCAAAGGACACGCTGGTTTGCCAGAATGTAACAAGCTGCTTTTGGAGGTACCAGCTCTCACGTTTATGCACAGTTGATGGGATTAAAAACTGTACAGCAAAAACTCTTTAATCAAAGAAGTATTTGTAAATTTTACAGTCTTGTATCTCTAAGTTGCTGTGTCCAGTTCATCCAAGTCTGGCATCACACTCCACTTCTGACACCATTCTGCCATTCCTGCATGCATTCAGCATGCTGATCTAAGGCCCAAAAAATAAGTTCCCCATGAACCAGCTACTCTTCTGAAACCCTGGGAATACTATGGTATTTTAAGGGGTTTTTTTCCTAACTGACACGTATCACAACTATTAAAAAAAAAAAAAAAAAAGGAAAAGGAAATTAAACAACTGCAGAGTGGAATTTTTCTTTCAAACTTTGTAAAGGTTATTTGTTATATGTGAGGGCATGAGGGAAAGATTACTATAATGAATGTCATGTGCCTTTGATTTACCTGCTTGGTTTTAGTCTTTTACTATTGAATTACACCAAGAAAAGTCTATTCAGGACAGCAAGCAGGAAATGAAGCAGCAACTAGTGATAAAAGAGGCTTTTGGGGAAAATATATCAAGGGCCCTTCAGGAAACAGTGAGATGTTCTTGCTTAAGAAATGTTTGCCTGCTTGTTTCCAGTGAGGTTAATGCTTTTGTTTGCTTTCTTGTTTATTTCCCAACCCCCTACAAGGCTGGAGCCCATAGCCATACTACATGCCCTACCTGCACTGAGCTAGCAGCTCAAGTGCAGCCAGGTTTGACAGATGAACATTGATAGATGATGCCATTTAGACAAACCCATGTTAGAAAACTTTGTGGCCCTAATCCTTTATTGGTTTGTAGAGTGTTTTTAGATGATCGCATAAGCTGTTATTTTGCAAAGTGCTATTTTAAATCACTTGAAGTGAATATAACAAGCAAAGATGCAAAATGTAAATATTCCTGGGTGGGCTTTAGGTTCAGTTTCCTGATGGCATGGAAATGAGTACATGAAAATTAATTGCATGAGAAACCTACAGATTTGGCAGAGGAGTTGTAACAGTTGCTAGTGTTCTGGTTGCTTTCAGTTCATGCTGCATCTGAAGTGCAGCATGAATGTGCACCTTTCAAAACTGTTGAATATTAAGATCCTCAGTGGATAGTTTTAAAGGGCTGCTCTAGCTATTAAATCAGACCTTTATCTGCAGTGGTCCAAGTCTAGAAGATCCTCACAGCACAAAGGTGACAAGCAGCATATGTAAAAGCAGGATTTGGCCCTGTATTTTAAGAAAACACTGTTGCATTCCTTGTTTGCAGTCAGCCCCAAAATCTGCTGCTTTGCATCTGGGCAATCTCCACAAACCACAAAGGACTTCAGAGGTCGTCCTCGTAGTCGAGAGCCAGTTCTGCTCTTTGGGACATACTCCTGGCAAGAATGTGCCTTGTCAGCGCAGGCCATTGAAATCAAAGGAGCAAGAGTAGCACCCACCAGCTAAGGATGTGTCCCACAGGGTTAAATTTATGTGTCAGTGTTACATATGTTGCAATGATAACTCTGATGCTGTAGCAGTTGATAGTTCTCTCCCAAAGGTAAATTAGGTTCCTTTTTGCACTGTGAAAGTAAATCTGAAGGAGAAAGGATGATGTCCAGGAGTGTTTCTTTGCTCAGTAACAAGTAAGGGGGGGAAATGCCAGTTAAGTTAGCTGTTTTGAAGTCTGTGAATCTGACACTTGATCAATAGCCTGTGTGAGCGCTGCCTGGGTTTCCCCTTCTCCAGTCAAAGATGCACTGACTTTTCTGTGGCATTCACATAAATCAGAGCAACTGCTCTAAATAACAAGGTGAGTGTTTGCATGCAAAGTAAATGCTCTGAAGCAGATCAGAGGAGCTACAAAAGGGCAAAGTAGCTTATTTCAAAGAGAACTGGAATAGTAAAATTTTATTTAGTTGGAGCATCTGACTAGCAGATGGTAAGGAATAAATTGAAGAACGTGAAAACCATGTGGATGTGTCGGGGGAGCTAGTTACCAGCAGGTGAAGTGTGGCACTTCTGTAGCATAAACCATAATCCAATCTCTAAAATAGCGATGGTCGTGATGCTATCATAAGCATGACGGTAGTTGTGATCTCTGCCAGTGTGTGGCCACAGGAGCCATCAGGACCTTGCACAGCCCCAGCAGCTCTCAGGTTTCCAGGGCTGGAAGGGCAGCATAAGGAAATAATTGGGACTTTTCCTATTGATACTCCTAATACATATTGATTTTGGCAGAGTCAGGAAAATGGTAGAGAAAGCTTGAGAGAAAGGTGCAAACGCATACTTGCTGTAGCTTTTTCAACCAGTCAACAAGCTAGAACTACACTGAGCTGCAGAAATGGCAGGTATACTGCACCGATGTGATCATCCACACAGGGCCTGGAGCATCCTTCTCCGAAGTGGTACTGCCCTTTCAAAGAGGTTTTGAAAAGTAACTGGGAGCATAGAGGGTCATTGGGTTTTTAGATGGGAGAATATGGTCTTTAATTTTTTCAGTTCCAGGTAGCTCAGTATTTTGGTGTCTTGCTCAATAGCTCAGCTGACCTATTTTGACTTAATACAAATCTGATGGAACTGTGACACTTAAATGGGAGGAATTTATTATTTTGATTCTTGGAGACACTCTGTAGCATTTGGGCTTAGAATAGCAGTAGTAGTGACAACTTCTTGGCAAGTATATATATTTTTTTTTTTAATCTGATAAATGCACTTTTCATGTCTTATCATCACCTCTTGTTTAGCCCAAAGAAGGTGGAACATAAGGAAACTTGCTGATTTTCGGTTTTATTTCTTTAATGGACTTCACAGGAATGAGAACAGGGAGAGTGGCTGTAAAGTTTAGTTTGTGAACATTAGCCTTGGGAACTGTGCTTTTAATTATTGGTCACAAACTGTACTTTCAAGACCATTAAGAAACAGAGGAAAATTACATGTGCACAAAGCTGACAGCTCTGCTTGCAGAGAGAGGAGGTTGCATAACTGGGCCGAGATGACAAAAAGCTGTTGTTGAAATCGAATTCACGTGTCTGTGGGGAATTGTATTTTCCAGTAAAAGATGTAAAGATATCCCTCAATTACAGATGTACGTATGGCAGAGGACTCATTTTCACCTACTGCAGCCTCCTCAGGAGTTGTATGCATCCCTGTTTTACAGACTAGGTGAATAACTTGCAATGAATAGTTTTTCCTGTTTCTGATCAGCCTGTGAACAGCCTGCATAACTGTTCACCACACTGGCATGTAGGAGGTCAGCACTGTATGCTACTGAAATCTAGTTTGAGCCATACCTTGAAGCATTCAGGGGCTGCTGGAGTTGCTAGAGCCATTCTGCCTCAGGACATCTTGGGAGTTAACTGTGGGATCTGGGTAACTTAAGAATAAGTTAAGATTAATTGGACTGTAATTGGTGACATGACCATCTGTGTAATTGACTTAACACTATATAATCATGATTTATTTAAAGACAAATTAGGATTTGACTTTGAATTTTCAGTTGGGTAAGTCATCTGCATTTCTGGTGTGTTGGTGTCACAGAGCTCATATTTGGTATTTCATGGTTTTTAGGTCACTAATGTGAGAATGCTGGACAGCTTTTTTTTTTTTTTTTTGTAAGACTTAACCTAAATCATGGTGTTAAGTAACATTACTTCCATGCTGGTGAGAATGTTTTACTAGTTATTAAAAGTATACATAGCACTTTCCTCTTTCCTTCAGGTACAGCCAGTTTGTGTTGCTGAGTTTCTGGATTTGTGCCCGCAGGGTCTGTATTATTGATCACAGGTATTTTCCCATGTTGCTCAAGTTAACGTGTGTTTGTGGCACAAGTAAATGACCTCAGCACCGTGGTACAAGACAAATGGGTGTGGGGTATGGAAATCCAAAGTTTTGAAACGTGTCTTTTTTTTTTTTTCCTGTTTTAAACAAAAAAAAATTGTTTTTGAAAAGTTGAAACAAGTCTTAACTATCTGCTTCCACTGTGATCTGCATTTGTTTCTCTGCTTTCATGCAAAGTCTCTGATTGTTATTATCTATCAAAACTTTCTGTTAATCAAGTAGTCTTAAAGGACAAGGGCCTTTCAGACTGCCTGGGGAAACTGTATACTGACATTTTCAGCTTTTACATCTTTCTAGTGCCATTTATTCTTAAAAGATAAATTGTTATAAAAAAGATACATAGAACATCAGAATAGCATGATACTTTTTTTTTTTTTTTTAAAAATAAAACATTTAGAAACTGTGATTAATCCTGTAGGTAATTCCTCAGCGTTGCTGAGGTGGATTTGTCTGTGGTGCTCTTGTACACTATATACACATGTATGGAAGTCAAACTGTACTCTAGTCCAGAAAAGATCCCTTGTGGATAGTATTTCGCTGGAAACAGAAGCTGTAAGGCTGTAGGGTTATCTAGGCTATAGTTAGCATTAGTTATGGTTTGTTTTACATCTTTATAAACCCAGAGTGACTTTTGAATTACTGGTATAGCTGCTGCCAGAATTTTGGTTTACTTACTGTGAACATCCATGGTTTATTCCTGCAAAAATCCTACAATCTGCAGCAGTGAGCTCATGGTACACAGGGCTCTCCTGATGGAAATGCTTTGTCAAAATCATACTCAGTAAGCGTAGATAGTAACCTGAGAAACATATCCCACTCTTATCTTTCTGTTTTTATTGTTGTCTTGTGACAAGTTAAAGCAATGGTACTGGGTCTCCTCATTTTTACCCAAAACACTATAAAGAGTGAGAATAACTTAAAAGCCTAGCTGTCTTCAGCGAGTGCTACAGACTGTGCAAATCTAAAGTACTTCCTTTTAAGCAGTAGTTGGTAAATAAGTAAGCATAGGAGAAAACTGACTTTTCAGATCTACCCTTCACTACTCTAAATTGTTTGCAAGTGGCTAACCACTGCTATAACATTTTGTTGTTCAGAATTATTCACCAAAGACTGACTAAGAATCATCTAGAAGGGGCATGTCACTCAGAAGTAGTTCAGTCAAGAATTTCAACAGTCCAGCTGGTTTCCCTGAATACAGAGGTTACTTGCTAGGTTTTCTGCATGAACCACATAAGTGTGTCTTCAAAATTGCCTCTCTGGCACTAGTACATGTTACAACCATGCAAAATGCAATTTTTCTAAATCTGTTCCAGTATTCGCTTAGTGGTCTTGCATGCCTGACAATAAACCTCCGCTGTCAGAATGCTCATAAGAAGTGAAAGCAAAAAGGAGACGAGAGCTGCAGTGTGGCCATTTGATGATCAAAATGAACTCTTTGAACAGGAAAAGCACATTCTGGGTGGTTTTATGCTTTATTGTTTGCATGCTGCTACTGTTCCAATTCCACAAAGCTTCTGGGATTCTGTATGGTTTACAGTATGTGACTCATTGGTATTTTGACACTAAGCTATTTGACACATAAAGGTTTTGATTTATACTTCCCTGGAGAAATGTATGTACAGATAAAGGTTACAGAGGGAGGTAAGTGGCCCTCAAATTGTATTGCCTTTAAAAAGTGAGAGAAAGTCTCTTCTCCCTTAAAATGTTGAATGGAATAGCAATAATGCCAGTTACAGGTCTTCAGAGCACGCCACTCTACAGTTTGTTTACATACATCCAGAATGAAGGTAGTGAAGTTACTTTTTACAAACTATTTACTTTCCACATGAACAAAATGGTAGTGAAACAACCCATATTTGAAAGTGCTTTATTTACAGGATCTTATTGTAAAATGTGGTTCCTGCTTCTCTTCAGTTTGGCTTAGCAAGCAGGTATGAATATTAAGCAGGGAGATGTGACCAAACTGCAATGTTCTTCATTTTTTCCTTCCCTTTTCCAAATATTATAGTTGTGTCAGTGACTTTCAGATCCTTTGGCCACTACCTTTTAAGAAGGGTTTGGTATCCATTATTGGTTAGTATCCACAGCAACATTTTATGGGAAGTGCCCAAAATACATTCACAAATAAATACCTGGAGCTTGGCAGCAAACTCTCCCCAAGCTTTACTTAAACATTCTGTAGATTCAAAAATGGGAAAGGCAGGGGAGAAAATGCTGAGGATAACATATAGGGGACTGTGCCCAGGTAACCTTTCCTGAGAGCTGCTGCGAGGCAGGGAACAACATATCTCCCCACTGCTCTCAGAAAGCCAACAGCATTTCTATTCTTCGATTCATTAGCAGAGCACAAAAGGAGCCACAGAGCTCGGCTGCACATGGGTTGTACAATGGCCATCCTTTTCCTTTAACGAAATGCATTCAACTGTGCATGATTAATTTTTTCCTCTGGTGCGTCACTTATAGCCACTGAGAGCATTTTCCCCAGAAGCAAAATACCTACTTTCTTAACTGCAAAAATCGGTGGGTATTTAAACCTCACAGAGCCTGAGTAGCCTGCAAAACTTCAATTGCCCAAAAGCAGTCATTCGGTATGAAGACTTTGCTTTTGCTCTTTCTAATACTGTGCACTTTGTATTATTGTACATCAATAGTTTATCTCAAAGAAATGGGAAGACAGACGGTGCTATTCCATCTCTAGAAGAGCTCTGCTGATAGACAGCTAAGAGTTTTTCCACTTATCTCCAGGTGTTTCAGAATTTCAAAATTGCTATGGAAAAGCATATAATTGTTTGGGCCAAAGTTTGTTGAAATTCTGACAGAATGAGATAATTTTAATGAGTATAGATGGATGTCTGCAGTGCAGCCTATATGAATCAGTCATGCCAACCTGCTAACAACCTCAAATGATTATAAATAGCTTTTTGATAAATTTAAGGGATAGCTTCTCTGATTTTTGTGTTGTCATTCTCTTATCTGACAACAAAGAAGATCCTATATTTTGAATTCTAAAACTGTCATTCTATGGTCATCAATTTTTGTGGGGAAATGGAGTAGAGGAGAAAGGGAAAAGCTTACTGTTGATTCCCGTGGTTGCAAGGTAAGTTTCCATCCATGTGTGATACTGAATATAAGGTCTGACCCTGTAGCCCTCAGAGCCAATAATAATATTTTTACCAGTCTCAGAGGCACATGATTCAATCTATAATGCTCAATCTAAAAGCACAGCATCTGGTGCTGCAAGCAAACCCTTCAGAGCAGAGTCACTGGTGTTGCAGTGAGAGCTGTCAGATCACTGTACACAGGTTGGCATTGGAAATGCCTGATCCTTTTCTGGGTGCTGAGCAGTGGGTGACCCCAGCCATAGGCCTTTCTGGGAATTTAGTGCCTTATATGTGCCTCTGACTTTAAATCACACTATGATCTGTATTTTTAAATCAGAGTAGTATGTCCTTCTGTGAGCAGGAAAGGAGGGGGTTTTAACATCTAATTCTTGCAGGGTGGCACTGAGGGAATCTTCAGGAACTTCAGTGCGATCATCATCTCTGTTTTAACATTTGTTGTGTCATGTCTCAGGTGAGAAGTAGCTTACGGGTCAGCAGAAATATTGTAAGAGAATGTACATAAATGTATTACTGGATTGGAGGAATTGGGAGAAAAGCATGAGAATATTTCCACATGCATTCCTAAAAATTTGCTACCCACATGACAGCAGCAGTGTCTTCCCTGTTTTGGTCAGCCTGGCTGACACATCATCTACCTCAGTTGCTGAGATTTCCTTGGACATGGACAACTCAGCCACTCTGCCCTGGCTGCCGGTCTCATTTGGTATGGTGCCTTGTTCACGTGGTGTTCTCTTTCAGAAGCCCTTGCTCAATGTCTCTCTTCCCCCTTGAATTCTTGGATAGGAAGCACAACTGCCTCAAACTCCTGCAAAGCTTAAATATCTGATGTTGAGGTTGCAGATTGCAGTGCACCTTTGCCTCTGTGTTTTAATTTCTACTGAGGAACCCTTGTCCAGCAGTAGAAGATCTGAAAAGGATGCTTGGTTTTAGAGGGCAGTAGCTTAGGGAGCTAATTTTCTAAGAACCTTTAAAAAAAGATAAATTGGTCTGTTGCATTCCTGCACATTTTGTGATCCTAGATTTTGCAAAGTTGTCAATAAAATATCCATGTTTTGGAACATGTCACAGGTATGAATTCTCTGGTATTTCTTAACGGTCAGGGCATGGCCCAGAGCATTTATGCCTTCAGACTTGTATTCCAAATCCTAGTATTTCACACACTTCATGTTTTGGTCAGGCAAATCTTTCTGATGGGAGCAATGCCATGGGATATGTATCTTACACTAGCAGAGGTTTGAAGTCAAGTGTTTCCTCAATAAAGTGGAAAACAATTTATTATGCCCTCTTCTGATGCTTAGAGATTCAGAGAAAGCAAGCTAGCAAGGCAGTGGGGCCTGAAGATTTATAACCTATATTTTGTTCTGTTCAGTTGCTACATTTTGGGCGGGTCAAGTTGACTCTCCATGCCTCAGTTTTCCCTTTCAGCATATCTCTGTTGTCTCTAAAAAGGAAGCTCTGGGGAGTGTGAGTGCCTTTAGCCTGTCACTCTGGGATGTGAAGTGCAGAGGCGTCAGTACAAGAGAAATAATAATGTACGTATGACATGGGACCTTCCATTTCATTAAATTTTCCATCCTCTGAGGAAAACCGTTTTTAGAGGTTGGGAAAGGGAGGTGGTAAAATGTGCCTAATTATATTTTACTCTAGTGGATGTACTTCACTATGAGCCTCTTGTGTTAGTCTGGAAAAGTTGAAAAGGAGCCCATGGTTATTTTAAAATTAATTATAATTCTTCTGAAGTCACGTTGAAAAAAGAACAGCTAGGCAAAAACAGGCAATAAAATTACTCGCAGACGAGGCAAAATATACCTTATGTCAGCTGCACCTTAAAGCCAATGGGGTGCCACCTTTGGTTTTTTCAATGTCATATTTTTGCTGAGGTATTGCAGGACACCTTGCGCTTCCCACAGCAAAGCCCCAGCATTTGATAGGTGTCTGAGACAACTGTAACAATATTGTACTGCCTTCTTCATTTTAGCATTAATTTCTTATTTTACAATTATATGCTCAGGCCCTTGCAGAGCTTGCAATTGCAGGCTAAATATTTGAATTTTTATTATTCATAATTGATCGCCTGACATTAACATCTGCTGAGTAGAGGAGATGCAGGAGCTGACAGAAAAAAATGTATGGCTGTTCTCAGCAGGGCATTGGCTCAGCTCTCCTCAAATATTTTCTCCTGACATGTTTGGTGCTGAACATACAGGTGCTTACTCCCTGGCAGCATCAAGCCCATGGCTGCTGAGTGCTTCGGTGTGCTCCAAGTCATTTACACTATCTAGAAAATAGGCAGCAGAGCCTGCTGAGAGGCCCCTGAGCAATTCTCATGGCAGAGAACAGCCATGGCTCCAGCAGGCACAGGGCAGGTAGAAATTTCCCTTGGGGCACCCCTGGAAAACAGAAGACTCAAAATCAGGCCTGGTACATGCTGTTGTAAATGTGATTGTGTGTGTGTGATGGCTGTAGGCTGGAGGTAATGCTGTCCTTGACCATAATACACTTCACCAAGAACAAATTACATGAACCGGTAGGGAGAAAAAGTTAATTAAAGCGATTTTTGCCTTTGAGAGAGGAAAAGAGTTCTGCCCTAAATCCCTAGGAATAGGGTGATTTGTCATTTTAAAAGCTCAATTTCTGTTCACTATTTATATGACAATGTCCCAACCATTACATAGGCTGTTAAATTAAACGCAATGTCTCAGGAGTTGCATTGTCCAAGAAGTTGTGTCATAAAAAGGTACAGGAAAACATTGCAACTCAGCCTATAACACAGCAATGTAGCTGCTGTAGTAGTGACTGGGATGTTTTTCTTTTTTTCTTCAACCTCTTTTTCTACAATAAACATAGAGATAGTAGGGATAGGGATAATAAACATAGAGAAAGCAAACTGTTGCCTCCTCATGCAAATATATGACTTCTAGAAACAGCAAAAACACTAGCATTACTATGGAGTACTAATAAAATACTTCTTAGTGGGGTTTGCTATTTATGTACATTACGCTGGAGTGGGGGTTTCCCTGTTGATCTGTGCTACAAAGAACTGATTGCACCACAGATGAGGAGCTAAAATTGTATTTTATAGTCTGGATCAGCAAATCTTTTCAAGTTCATTGATTAAAGCTCGGCAAAAAGTTATTCTCGGATGGCAAATGAGGCAGTTCTGACCTCTCCTTGACTTTGCAGAGAAAGCTTAAAGAAACCTAAAGCTTTTGCGTGACACAGCACTTGATTTTGTACCAAATAGCAAATGAGCATGGTGTTTTGCCTCCCAGGTGAGGCTGGGTTGGCAGGCAGGGAGGGCACTGGGTGAAACACATCTGTTGCAAGTACTGGGAGACTATTTCTGGAGCAGAGAGATATGTGCCTTGGTGTTCTGTGCAGGAACAACAGGCTGCCAGCACCTCGCAGAAGGAGGCAAAGTCTCAGCCAGCACAGGCAGTGCTGAAGGGAGGTTCTTTGGCACTCGCAGCATGTACTGTCCGGGTGTCTCCTTCCCTTATCCGTCTCCCTTGTCTTCCCTCTCCTCTCCAGGGGAATTTCTCATCACTTGGCATGCATCTCAACAACAACAAGCCAGCAGTCTTTCATGCCGGGCTGCAGTTCCCAAGGGGGCTGGCAGATATTCGATGCCTTTTTCCTCCTTGCCCTTGCTACAGCTCTGGGCAGAGGGAGCAGCTCCCATATTCTTCCTGAACAGTCATTGAGACTGACCTTCCCATAACCAAATATCAGGAGGAGTAAACGGGGAGGGAAGTCTGCGCAGGCACCTAAGTAGGCACCTCCCTTTTGCTCTTCCTCTTTTTGAAGTCCCTGGGTAAAGGAATGGTGGGGGGAAAAGAAGTGATTTTAATAAATTAGGCTCCGTTAGACTTCATGGACAGTGTGGTTGCTGTGGTAAAAGAGAAACTGGAGAGCTCCTGTAGAAAGGCAGAATCTGTCTGAAATTCACAGGTGTTAAAAGCTGGTGCCAGCTGCCACAAGTTAGATGCATTGTACCAAATTCAGCAAAAGTTGAGAATAATGTTTTGAGTAGGAGCTAGGACAGAAAACATTTAAACTAAAGATAAATCTCTGACACTGATTCTGTTTATAAGCTGGAGGGGCAGACAAGGAGAGGGACAAAAAAGAGCGTGGAAGAATTTTATGAAGACTGGAAATTCTTTTGTAGAGTGAAGCTGCTCTGTTGTTCATTTCTTGCTTTGAGTAGGGCCTCTAGACAATGTCTATGATAGACCCTCTATGACTGTCTCAGTCCAACTAGGATTTATAGTTGCTCTTGAAGTATTTGTCTTCTGGCTTCAACTGAGAGAAAATATTCTATGTGATTTAAGAGATCAACACAATTCATTCAATTCACACAGCAGAAAAAGAAAAATCATGAAACATCACCTGCAATTAAGTCAATCTGGTGACATTATGTTCTGCTCACAGACATTCTGCAATCAGAAAAAAAGTGAACATCTTCAAATAGGTTCTTTGCTGTACAAGCAACTTGGGGTTTTTTTCAGCATGAGGTAAATCAATGTGCTAAAAGTGAAACTACACATAAAAGCCTTAAAGTCAGTATCACTGAAGAAAAACCACCCCCACCCCCCCCAAAAAAAAAACAAACAGCCCAGAAGTAATGGTAAATATACTCTTGCTGGTCTCCTTACAGAACTCCCACCTTTAAATGATACTAGGTGGTGGTACAGACAGGTTTTTGTCATGAGCATCCTCTAAGAATGATTATTTGTCCTCATTTGTTGCCTGATAGGAGTCCCCTTCCCTACAGGTCAGTCCAGGAGCACGATGCACAGCTCCCTGGGATCAACCAGGGAATGAACTCTTCATTTTTTTAGTTCCAGGCCCTTTTTTTTTTTTTTTTTTTGGGGGGGGGGAGACATTTAATAAGATCAGTTACGATTGAAGGTATTTTAAGATCTTCTTTCTGTAGCTAATGAGCAAGTAGAGAGGAATCTAAAGATGAAGCTAGTTATCCCAATGCCGTTGAAAGCTACATAAAATGACTGAATGTCTAACACTAAAAGTAACTATATTGTATATAATTAACAGAAAATTCTGAACAATTAGTATTAATGTTCATAGGTAGATGATTTGGCTATATATTTGCTTACCTGACTTTAGTCAAATTTTACATGGCTGAAGCAGAATTGCATCTGATGAAATAACACAACTTTAAGTCACTGATTTCTACCTAACAAGTTTCCTTAGCATTGCTAGTGTGTGGAACATATGCACAGCCTTTGTATAACACAGTATTTGTGATTAACGGGAACAAGAAAATTCACTATGTGGATGCTTTTGAGTTGAAAAGAAATGCAAAGTTTCCATTTAAAACTGCCATTTATATATGTTGTTAAATACAGTACCCCAAATCATAAGACAATTTTTTCCAGTATGTAGCTAACTTCCAGTCTTTACCTGTTGGAGAAGATGCCTTCTCAGGTATTTGCTATACTGTATTAAACTTGGTAAATATTTTTATATTTGGTATCACTTATTTTGGAGGTTTAGAGGCATTTCAATAATTTCTCATCATTTCCATCACATGAACTATGGAACTTGCTTGTGACAGAGATCATCCTAAGGATGATGTTTGTATTTTATACCAGCTTAATCATGGATTTGGGTTACTCAGCTGCCTCAACATTGAGCTTCTGGGTAAAATGCTCCTTTTGCTGTGCCCACTGATGTTTTTGAGATGCTTTTATTGCAGTGGATTAGGTGGTAAGTCTCTAATTTACTCAGCCCCTCTTCTTTGTGTTAACAGTCCTGCCATCTACAAACCAGCTCACAGGAGATTGATTTCTGGGATGAACCATCCTGCACTGATAAACATCTCTGATAAAACTCTGATATTTGCTGTGTGATCCTGGAGAAGAGACAAGATGATCCATCAGAACCTGTCCTTCCCTGACTACTGAAGGGCTGTTTCCCAGAAGATGGAGCTCTTTCCCTGAGACTGGTGACAGAGACCTTGTAAGTTCAGTATCATATAAAATTTGGGCATTCTTACGGATGTCAGCAAATTATTCTTCTTATCTGAGAGAAAGAAGAGAAAATGAACATGTTGTCCATAGATATTTTATTATAAAAGAAAAGTCTTATTTCTTTTTTTTCCCCTCAGTAAGTGATACTTCTTAACTATAATTATAGTACATGAAAGTAAATTCAATTATTAAAGAGTCCAGATGCCAAACTTTTTTTTTCCTTTGAAGCAACATATGACTCCTTGGCAGACTTGGGTATATAAAGCTTTGCAATTTTCTTGAGTTTATCACTTGATTAGAAAGATGGTGATTTGTCTTATTGACAGCAGTCACTTCCTTTTTTGCTGGAAGCAAATCCATTAACTCCTCTCTGGGGTAGAGAGGGGTATTTATTTCTGGTGCATTTTGGTTTCCACCTGTGAATGGTAAGACTGAGAAGGTTTTTAAATTTCCACATTGAAAACCAAGTGAAAAAGTGACGAGCATAGAAGATTGAAAGAAAAATATGGATGTTGATTCTTGCTAAAGTAACGATGGTTTGTGGTAACCCACAAATCACGCAGGAGGTGTCCCTTGTGTTGGGACTGAAGCAGCAGAGCCCTTCTGGTATCAGGTGCTGAAGGAAATAATAAGTACATGAGAATTTGAATGTATTTATAATGTGCTTAGGTGTATTTAGTGCCTGATCATCTTCCCTTAAAAGCAGTGTTAACCCTCTCCCTCCTTCCCTTTCCTGCTCACCCCCAAATCTAGGGTAAGGCTGTTGGTCTCTCTTAAGCCTGGACACATTGAGGACCCCCTACGGAAACTGGACAAAACTGTTGTTGTTAATGACACCAAACAATTGTCAGTGTTTCAGCTGCCACTATTTTGGATGTTAGGAACATTTTACTTTTCATTTTATTGCTGTAATCAGATATTCGTTTTTTACAGCTTGCATGTGTGTTATCTAAACTGCAAAAAAGATTATGAAGAAGGGAAGTTTTATAAGCACTGATGTGGTTGTCATGACTACCTAAGCCACTTGCTACCATACAAGTCTTTCACTTTATCTGTCTAGCTTTTACACAAACAACTTTTTTTTTTTTACATGACAATCTGAAGAAACAGGGCTCAAGAAACATCTGTAAGCCTAAATGTGTGTGAGTGTAGCATCCAGGTGAAGCTAATGCCCCGCCCCCAACCAAAAAGTATGTGTGCATTATATGCCTTGGACTGTGAGAGAGGCAGGTCAAAGCTATTCTCTACTTCTGGCTGAACTGACATGATCTGAAATCCTGGCAATCAGGGCTACAAATGATCAAGTGAAGTAGGCTGCTCTGACTTATGGTGAGGTGCAGGCATCCTCCATGAAGCTGTCAGCATTATAAAGTTTGATTTTTTTTTTTTTTTTAATTTTTTTTTTATTTTTTTTGGTTCCTGCCCATTTTTCCTTTGCACTAATTGTGATATTTGCAAAGCCTCCCCATCTCTTCAGCATCTGATTTTCTCACTGGATGCAAAGCAGGTGGATCTGCCTTTCTCTTTGCCCAGCTAGAAACAAGGAGGTAAAGGGAGCAGAGGGACAGAGAGATCTCTGTGACAGGATGCTGTAAAAGTTTCCATGCACATCATTAAATCAAAGAGAAATTGTGAGCCAGTCTCAAGCTGTATATGTGCCATATTCACCGAATTCTGCTGGAACCAGATTCCCCTAAATAATTATTTCCACGTCTTTCATCTCTGTGAGCTCTTAAGTGTTTGACTTCACTGTCAGGGTGGCCTAGAAGGACCATTAACTTGACCAGAAGAGAGTTTTAGCTGTGTTGGTCCTTCACATGCAACTCGGGCAGGAGCTATGAGTATGTGTACAGGGGTTTTTGAGAGTCCTGGGGTCTAGAGGAGTGTGCCCAAAGCAGCTTTTGGCTGCTGCTGTTTCCTTGCACTGTGATTGTCAGGTTCTCCTTTGGGTGTTCTCTCCCCTTTGGTTGTTGGAAGAGGGAGAGGTTGCAAGTTCCTGAGAAGCAAAGGACCCCTTGTCCTAAGGAAACCAATACTCTGGTTGTGGCAGTTTATAAGCCTCTTCCCACAGGCTTGTAAGATTGGGACAGCTGGGACACGAATGCTCTTTGTGAGGCACTCAGAAAAGTGCAATGGAGCCTCCAAAGCCTTTTTTTGTTTGTTTTGTTGGGTTTTTTTTTTTCTTTTTTCTTTATGGGAAGGGTTTGGTAAGTGACAGAATCCTGGATCATTTGTAGGGGAACAACAAGAAGTAGAAGTAGCACAAGTCTAAATGTTAACTTATTCCTGATGCTTTATTTCAGGCAAGATGATGAACATAAACCTGATAGGTAATCAAAATGAGAACAAGAAAAAGTACTAAGTGTGTTTGAGAAAAAGAAGAGATGCAACATGCTCTGGGCACAGGGTCTCCAAAACAACAAGGGTCAGTTTAAGATAAAGTTTTGTTGCTAGGAGACTGTAACCATGAAATAGAAATGCTGAATAGTTGATATACTTGAGAGATGATGAAAAAAGGCATCCCGGTGTCTGTGTTATGTCAAAAGCATACAACAACACAGTTATTTTGGAAAAGCTAAATACAATACAAATCCAAACAGCAGTAAATCCAACCCAAGTGCAAATGGTCACAGGCTCTGATTTAAAGTTCAATTACAAGAATATAGCTGGAGTTAATCATTTAGATGACCCAGCAGTTAAATCATTTGAGGAAGAAGAAGATAAGAAAAGAGAGGTTAAACGTATGCAGCTGTATGATTCTTTTAGCACTGAATCAACTCAAACCTGTTGGAGTGTGGGGAGCTCAGGTGACAGGACTTTATGTAACTTGTATACGTACACAGCTCTGTGCTTTCCTAAGGACCCAGAAACTTCTGAAGAGAGTCATTACAGTATAAAAAGCATTTTAAGTTCCAAGTGGGCATCAAAGAGAAAAGTTTAGAAAGAAATCTGAAAGATTCAGAAAAATCTGAAAGAAATCATATTAAAGGAAATAAGGATAGAATTTCAGAAGATACAGAGCTGGTCATCAAGTTCTTTTAATGGTAACTGGAAAATAATAACTTGCAAAAAGGAAGCCCTGTGTTAAAAATCTCCTTTTTCATGTTCCTCTGGAAAGGCTGTCATGGTCAGAGAAAAATAAAGTTATCCACCATGCTGAGGTAGGTTTGCATTCCTCACTGTCATTTTATTCCTGACAAAACTGGCAAATACCTGTGTAAAAGAAAACATCTGCAAAATACTTCTGTAGCTAGTGGGGATATGAAGAAGTTTCAAGTAAAACCATTTTCATATGTTCATCTGCTTTTAAATCAGAAGTAGTGAGAATCTGGAGCTGTGAAAGCTTTTGCAACTCCTAAAAAACCTGTAGACTATTCAATAATGATATTATAATAAAATCAATAATTTATGCTAAGCATACTTAAAAATTGCAAAATGTAATTTAATTATTTTGCCAGTGGGGAAATGGTGCAGAAATGAGTTGTGCTTGCTTAACTTAATTTTTGTTTCCTAGCGTGAGGTTTATAATTACTTTAAGTAAGCAAGTTATTTGTTTTCATTAGCAGTAATTGATAAGTAAACATGATAGTAACATATTTTCTCTTGGAAAACTCTACTAGTAAGTCTCTGTAGTTAAGAGCTCTGACCAAAAATACCATGCAGAGTGGATCTCAAATGTACCATCCTTGAGACTACCTATCCTTAACATAATGCATCCATTACTAATTATAAACTGCAGGTCTATGTGGGTCAGTGTCTTAATGCTGTAGGTTGCAGAGATCCAAGCGTTAGCTCAGAAATGCACTCCCCAAGCTGTGCTTAGACATCTTTATAATACCCTAGCAACTGAAGAAGGTTTATTTATGTAAGTCGTGCTCTAAATTTGAAAAAAGTAGCATAGATCATCCTGCTTCAAATATCTTTCACTTGTGCCTCGTGAGGCAGCAGGGGACTAGAGGAAATATTTCTGCTGATAATACCACGAGTACAGGTACTAAATGCTTAGAAACACAAATATGTCCAGAGCAGAGATATACAGGCAGCTACCATAGTGTCCTTTTAAAAAAAACAAACAAGCAAAAAAAACCCCACCAACACCCCCCACCCCCAAAAAAAAAAACCAAACAACCAACCCACAAACCTGGGGCTTTACTGTTTCTTTATGTGTAGTTCTAAGAGCTGGCAGCCTACATAGCTCAGCAGCAAAGGCAGAGGCTTAGCATGCCCCAAATTACTCATCAAAGCTCAAATCCTCATCCCTGCTTACACATAGAGCAAGTAGCAGTCAGCCCCGTCTCCTGACGGTACACATGTAATATACAGATGTACAGTCAGAAGTAACACCCCTTAAATCCTGAGGGAGAGCAGGCGATGTTATCAAGGAAACGGATTTTTATTGGTATTTCTCATCTAATCTGTTTTTATTGTGACTTTGGCTGCTCTGCAAGAAATACAAAATTGGGTCTGGATCTGTTTTCTACATCTGGGATAGCTGGAAATTGGAGTGCATTACTCAAGATACCAAATGGCTGGACACAGGGCTTTCCTTCTTGGAGACTGCTGCTGGCTTTGTATGCAGCATTGTTATTCCCATCGTATGCTGGCATGCACAGGAGTATCAGACAAACAGTGTCTATGAGCAGAAGACTTCTGATTCCTGAGCAAGCATCTTGGCTATTAGGGTCCTCTGACTCTCCAAGTTTTGTTCCCCAGCATTTTTTCAGTAATGCATGTGATTAACTGCTGTTGCTGTTCTATTGATTGATACCAGGTTAAAGATGACCTGTCAGGCTTGGCTTTCTTGAAGAATGTATGTTAGAGGCTGGATACTACCAGAAACTATTTGTCACTGGGTATTTGCTCATGTAAAAGACTGCTGATACCTACCTCTTAGGCAACTCCTGTAAATGCTAAATAAAGCTGCCATTTCACCTGCCTTGGAAGATCATACCACATCCCCAGAGTCCTAGAGCAATCACTGGGATTGCTTTTACAACTGGGAAAATCCATCCTGTTGCAGAGTCAGTAGGGAGTGCCCAGTCCTCTGCAGATCATGAGCAACATAATTGGTTCTGGAGCTACTCAAAGCTGACAAATACTTCATCAAAGTTATCAAGCAATTTTAAAAACCAGGAGTTCATAAGAATTCAAGTTTTTTTCATAGGCAAACGTCAAACAGAGCGCATCTTGGAGAACATGCTCTAAGTAGCTCACTCCCAAGTAGCTAGGTAGTGAGAAATTACGGAAAAAGCAAACTGGCGAGACATGCAGAAATCATCAAGGAATCACAGCTGACTGTTTCCTTTACTCTCAATTCAATTGTTTTTTTCCCATGAGGAGACTACAGGAAAATAGACAAAATTATCACCCAGGAAAGGACAATGCCAATTGATTAGTGCATTGTGTTGCAGCAGTATCTTCATTGCAGTGGTAGATGACAAAAATTATTCCTAATGAGAGTTTTCAGGGAAACGGCATTGCTTGCAAACTCAGACATTACTGATCATTCACACTGTCAACAGATTAGTGATGTTCATGGAGCAGCCAACTATCTGCAACAAATAAGTACATTTTCTCAGGATAAAAAGGCAAGCTGAGGATTACAAGGACCCACGCTCTTTATCTCCAGACAATCCTCGTTTCAGGTTTCTTACCTCTTCTTAAAGGCTTGGAATAAATAACATATTGATTTCCCTTAAAACTTAAGAATGTGTTCACTGTTGAAGTATTCACACTGCTTATAAAAGAGTAGGGATTATTTTGCTTTTAAGCCTTCCTGTATCAATGTGAAAAGATATCTGTTCTGCCAAATTTGTCCATTACCTTATATATAATTCCTGTCTGAAATCTTTATATTTTAAATATTTAACCTGTTCCTACAGGGATTACTTCTCAGCTACTAACTGGAAGCGAAAATGTATTTGGAAACTGCTTGTTCATATCACTATGTATTAATGCATATATCTAGATGCAGAGGAAGGCCCCTAAGCTGGGGTCATTATAGGGGTTTGCTGAAGCTCTGTTTCCTGGCTAACCTGCACTTTGAGCTGTCTTCTGCTAGTGATACCTCTGAGACCAGAGGATATATCTGTGTGTGAAGGCGTATTGTACATAGTCTCTCTCTCTAGATTTTATTATTATGTAGCATGTGGTTTCTTAGTGCTGAACTCCCAACCTGTCCATAACATCTTGCTGCATTTAGACGGTTGGCGCACAAACTCTCTTTTAAGTGCTCTGTTTCAGCAGAGTCATGAAAGATACTCTCAGGAGCTGACCCACAGCAAAATGTATCCTGAGAGAACAAAACAGATATGGATTGCCTGCTGGGGATTAATTGATCAAAACCACCTGCTTTACAGGGAGAAGTAATTGAAGCACTTGCCACTCAGGCTTTGCTTGACTTTTGAGTTGTCTTTCTCTTAAAGCCATACTGTTGGTGATGTGCCCCAAATCAGATTTACCTCATAAAGACCAAAATAGGATGCAGTCAGTGGGGGGGGGCGGGAGAGTAAACATTGGAAGGCATCATTAACAGTATTTATCCTGTGACTGAGATACTTGGTCCTCAAACAGAGATAACAATACATGCTAATACCTAGCTAGTTCTAATATTTCGATTTTCAAAAATCCTTTGTAGTTGGAACACTGCTGCCACATCTAGAGCTCAATTGTTGCTTGTAAGCTGCTTAAATATTAAATGGTTATTGATTTCTTATCCTTGGGAACTCGATAGTTTAAGCCAACTGAAACATCTGTATAAAAAACCTCAGTCCTTGACAAAACTAAAAGTGATGGGGTTTGAGGAAAGAATATTGTAGAACAGCTTTGGGGCAGGGAGGGGGCAGGCGGGGAAAGGTGTTGCTTAATGCTAAGCAAAATAGCCTGAAAATCATGGCTTGAATTGGTCTGTAGTTCTTTTGGGACCAAATGTTGGTCTCAGTGGCTACAGTAGTAGAGGAGTTTGCTTTTAGAGGATATTCATGCTAAAAGAATTTGCTCTACAGATAAGTACACTGATGGATTTCTGATGAATTTAGAAATAAGTTAGTTCCTAACTCAAGAGACTGGAGATAAAGGATGTGTGGTTCAGGTTGTCTCTCTCAGTGACTCTTGTACCAGCTACAAAGAGTTTCCAGGAAAGGTTATTCAGTATTAAGTGCTTAGGCCTTGGAGATCTTCAGAGAAGAAACCAAGGAAGTAAAGTATGTACTTCTGCAAATACAGAGTATTATTCCATCCAGCCATGGCCCTTTGATCTGAAATGTGTAACCTGTCAAGTGATTTCTCACTTGTCTGTATGTACAGTGGGTCAGAGTCCAACTCACTATCATTAAAGAAATTTTCCTCTGTATTTTTCTATCTGTAACATGCTTATTCCATAGCAGTATACCCGAGCCCAAAGTTTAAGTTCAGGTGTTGAATAGAGAAAAGCCCGGTTTGCAAAGTGGATTTAGACTTCTTTAGAGTTTGAGAAGGTTCTGTTTTGAATTAATTTCTCTTCACTATCTGTTTCAGGTTACAAAATCTATGCTATGTACTTTTATTTTCTCACATTACTTCAGTAGAGTCTAGGTTTGATATCACTCTCCAGGCTATATTTTTCCTTGCATTTTAAAATTGTCAAACATTTTAAGATGAGGAAGCTCCTGATTAATAATTAATTTGCTTTAGCAAACAGGTCTTGCTGGGTGGTTACCTTGAGCCAATTCTTATTAGTATTGTTACACATGCAGGAACTGTTATCCCTCTTTGGAGGCAGTTGTTACATCTCTTTAGCCACTTATCAAATAAAGCTGCGTGAACTAGTATTGATTCTCTTACTTGGAATAACAGGAATGCAATGTAATCGCCTTTCCAAATCACCAAGGCATGAGGATGGAATGTGAAAAATGTATGGAGAAAATAGGAATTTTGTGTTGCTGAGGGTACCATACGTGGCAGGCACCTAGCCAGGCAGGCCTTGCTCCCCACCTGGTGAATGAGAAATATTTTTAATATTATAGTTGCTAGATAAAAAAAGTAGTTTTTCCTTCCATGTTGTATGGTTTCTTGAATTATGTGTCTTTGTTGTATTGACAATAAAGATTAATATTTTACAAGTTTCACTCAGAAGTTCAAACTCTTATAGCATTTTCCCTCTGTTTGGTTAAGCAGGCCCACTCTCACTCTCTTGGAAAGTGTTTCTTCTCTTTCCCCATTCAGCTGAGCAGGCCAGGAGATTAATTACAGTTATTATGGGCTAAAGGCACTTAAACGCAGATATAGTTGAAAAGAAAGAAAGATACAAAATTGTTCAGATTTTCTGAGCAAATTCTTTCTTTTCCTTCCTAAACAGTAATTCCTTCCCTCAGTCTTAAATAAGCTAAACCCTCCTTTCTTCCTGCAAGCAAATATTGAAACACCAAAGCAGAACAATATGTTATGCTGGACAATTTACAGAAGTTATTCTATGCATACTGGAAATCCTCTTGCAAGGGATGCTGTCAGATGTTTTGCTGCTGTTCAAAAAAAAAAAAAAAAGTACACTACAGTAGGATTTTTCATTAAGGAATGCTGACCAGCTTTTCTTATCAACCTACTTTGTATGCAGTATTTGACTAGCTACAAGAAACTATTCTTAGGTATACTTTTCCTGGTAAAGGTCACACAAATATTCAAAAAATGTCATGCACAGCTTTTGCAGTGCATTTAAGGCCTAATCAAATTGCACCAAGGAAATTAACTACTTAAAAAGTAGATGAAATTAGTTTTGGAAATGTTTAGCTTAAAATACTGATGTTTACACACAGCTGAATTTTGAGAGGGATTTGCTCTTCACTGAGCTTTGCCAAGTACACTTCTTTCATACTTCATTGTTTCCGTTTGCAAAACCTGAAGCAGAATTGCATCTTCAGTGTAGGTCCAATCTAATATTACCTGCTATATCCAGCATCTATATACCATGTGTCCCTCCAACCAGTATGTAGGCTGTGTGACACACCAGGTGTATTTTCCATAAAACGAGACCTTATGTGTTGCAGTTAAAATAATAGGAGAACCATGCAGCTCACAGATTAGTGTCATTTACAGATTTACTAAATCTCTTCCAAAAAACCTTCCATCAAATAATCTCTTTAGTTGCTATTTGTGTGCAATGGGTAGAGACAAAAAACTAGAATCAAACATATAAGAAATTTGTGACTAAGCAATTCCATAGGGGGACCATTCTTTTTCACTAAGCAGTAACAAAGATATATTTCAGAGAACAGAAAAAAACCAAACTTTTATTCAGCAAATCCTTGCATATCTTGAAATGCAATGCAGAAATTTGTGCAAACATTACATTAAACTGATAATAATACAACATCCTTTTTCTTATCCACAGTTATAGGTAATCAAACACCTGTTATATTTTTCAGTGTGGCATTCCGCACCTGCTGTAGATGAGCCCCAAAAGTTTGGTGCTTTTATTCCAGAGTGCTTTCAAAACACAAGTCAAAATGAATTTATTCAATATTCTTTTTGTTGTTGTTGCTGTTGATTTTATGATGCCAACAAACTCTACAGCAATTTACAATAAATGCAATGGTAGGTGAACAAGTTTTCATCTAAAAATATAGGAAAAAAATTGCAAACTAAAACCAGTGGTCAGGATATACCTTGCTGACTTAGAAAATACATACCTAAAAATCAGTTTAAACAATCTCAGTGTATGTTATCAAAAAGTGGATTAAGAGATACCTTAACCTAGATATAGGAGCACCTGAGCCGGAGATAACTCATACTAGAATGCTCCTTTGTCTAACAAGGAAAGGCCTGCCTAGAAGTTAAAGCCAGAAAACCTATTCCCAGGGTGAAACTGTACGTTGTATAGTAAGGACATAGCTAGCTGACTGTTGGAAAAGTTTACCATGGGAGTACTACAGCTGTTATTTGAGATGGAGGCATGGTCACTGGAAGTTGAGGGTTTAATTTAACCATCCGTATTTTAACTAGATAGAAGGATTCTGCAGTCCCTCCGATCTGAAGTTTCACTGTTGCCAGTGTAATTGCCAGTGTTGGTATGTATGACACATGCAGTTACACATAAAATAACTTCTCATTACTATTTTCTTTCTTCATTGTGACTATATGACATGAAAGAAATTAGTTTTGGTCTTGAGAAGTATGGTAAAATGTATTTCACCATGAACAAGAGCAGTGAAGTCCTTTGGGGCATCTTTATTGAGCGTGAGTTATTGCTAGGTTGTTTCAGAGGTTAAAAAAAAGAAAGTAACATCAGTTTGAAAACCTTAAGTCTTGAAAAGCCCCTTCTCAGCCATTTTTCACTTCAACTTTTGTTCCATTCCTTTTGCTGTCACTCTGTCATTCATATTTGTTTAATACTGCTGAGCTGCAAATAATTTTTAAAGTTAAAATGTTCATATCGTGTGATGAATAGTTATTCATTTAATTGCTGCCATTGCACAATAATAGTCACCAACAGGATTTGTGGTGCTCTTTAACAGGTGAGAGTCGGGAGAGATTCCCATTACAGCAGGAAAATCATGAATATGAAGGTTGGTTTCTCAAAATTAAAGGCCAGTTTGACAGGCCATGATTCTGGTGATTCATGAGTAAAAAATAATAAATATTCCTCTGAAAATGGGAACCTTCTCTACATTTTTCACCTATTTTTAACCAGAACCTCATTCTTCTCTGCGATCCTTTTTAAAATTTACATACAGACATATCTATTTGCCTTTTTCCCCTCTGGAAATAACTATTTTCAAACAGGAAAGTTATTTTCCTGCTTTACTGTTTTCTCCATTTTAAAGAAATTTTTTCCCCTAAAAGTAACAAATTTGTTCACTTCTGAGTATTAAGATATATTGACATCATCTGCTAAATGAAATTAAAGCCATTGAACTGGATTCAGGTAAAACCATACTGAGATCAATACATCAACACTTTGTTCAGGAAAAGCTTTGATGACCTGATGTTCAAGGTTACTGCAAGGCAGCATTGAAGACACTAGCAAATCACCTGAAGAGTTACCTGTTATCGTTTTACAGTATAAACATGTTAAATATTCCAGGGGCATGTTATTTTAAAGTAAGGTTTCCAACTCTGTAAAGTGGAGATGTTTGACTATTAGTAGAGTGTGACGTTGCCTGAACTTGATCACCTTTGACATTATTAATAAACCACAGTGTATCTCATAAAGAGTAAGATCACCTTTTATCTTTCAATTTTGTACAGTTACTAATACTTATCTGCATTAGAAGCTATCGGCAGTCTCTGTGGGCTTAATTACTGTGGGGGGGGAAACTTGCATATTGAACTGAATAATTTTTAATGTTAAAAAACTGCTTGAAACTCTTGTGCTACAGCTTGAAAAGCTTTCTAGTCTCTTGTTTTGCTCCTTAATGGAGGATCAAACACTATCTGTTTACTTGTTCCAGGAACAAATGCAAGCAATGGCAGCAAAAATATCGTTTACATAATTTTAATTATTAAAAAAAAAATCACCATTTTATTCTTAATATTTTAAATGTATCCACTGAATACATAATTCACTACAAGCAGTAATCTAGCTTGTTTATGGGAGTAGCTCTTCAGCTGGCATGAATAGGTGTACTTTTATTGTCATCTGAATTACCTCAGCTAGAAGGCGGTGTTTAAAATAGCAGAGTACCCAGAAAATTATCAGCATACCCAGAAAATGCTAGAGCTTTGAGCACATTTATTCTCTAATGGGGAAAAGGCCATGAAATCTTGGCCCTGCTGAATCCAGGAATCAGTCTCTTGCATGCTCACTACCATTAGATTGGCACTTTTTCTTTCCATTTAAATGGCAGAGTTCAGCCGTGACAGGTTGTCGTGGTTTCAGCCCAGCCGGTAACAAAGGACCACGCGGCCGCTCGCTCACTCCTCCCGCCCCCCTCCGGTGGGATGGGGGGAAGACGGAGGAGAGGAGAAAAAAAACAAACCTGGAACCTCGAGGGTTGAGATAAAGGCAGTTTACTGGAACAACACAAAGAAATTGCAACAACAACAACGGTACTAATGAAAAATATACAAAAAGAGTGATGCACAGTGCAACTGCTCACCACCCGGGACTCAACGCTCTGCCACTTCCCCCACCGAAAAGAAGAGCCCACCCCCCGGCCCGCTCCCCCTTTATATACTGAGCATGATGTCACATGGTATGGAATAGCTCCTTGGCCAGTTCAGGTCAGCTGCCCCGGCTATGCCCCCCACCTCCCAGGTTCCTGTAAAAAAAAAAATTAACTCTATCCCAGCTGAACCCAGGACACAGGTATCTTGCACTGCCCTGCGATCCCCTGAGTGGGTCACAGTGCAGCAGACCCACAGGGCTTGGTGGTGGGGCTGTCCCTTCTCCACCACCCGTTTGGCTGTCCAGCCCTCACCTGGCAGGGCCGCCAGCACGTTGGCTGTGTTCGTATGTGCCGCAGGTCTGTCTGGGGGAACACTCCTTTCATCCGGATGTGGAGTCATTTCCATTCATGCTGTATTGTACAGTCTTCATCTATCCAAATCTAAGATGTGATTACAGCAAGGCTATAGAAGGACACTGTGGCTAAAAATAATGATCATCTCTTTCCACCACAGCATCTTTTCCATTTTTGTTTAGACAGATAAGCTGTCAGTTACAGTGTTGACCATTTTAACATCAGTATAATTGACACATTCAATTTTTTTCCCCTTTTCTGTGATATTAGCTTTCTTTTTCTTTGTGGTTTGTTTGGTGGGGTTTTTTTTTCCTTTCTCCCTTTTTTGGGGGGAGGGCGGAGGTTGTTGAAGTGAATCATTCCAGGAACTTCTCTGCACTTCTGTAATTCTTCTCTTTTCACAATTAGACAAACAGGAAGATCACTTTCTTTCCCTAGAGCAGTTTTAGCACTTGCCATGTGTGCTAGTCCAGTTCAGCCTCTTATAAATCATTGATCCAGGTCATTAACTGAGTACAGGAACATCAGGAGGGAAACAGGGGTATTTTGCACAGTGCTAATAGATACTGGCTTTCAAGGGAGTTTTTGTATCAGTGGATCCTTTCTCAAGTCCCAGTTAAATTATTTTTCTTGTAGAGTCTGACCACGGTACTTGAAACTAAGTTCAAAATATTGTTTTCATTTGCTAATTCATAAGCACATACTGACTTTCAGTAAGTGAGCAGTCAGCAGCTAGGTAGCCAGCAAAGAGTTAGGAAGTCAGTGTTGCTGAGCATTTGCAGCTGATACTAGGGGTTGTAAGAGGAGACTTTCCTTGCAGTTTACCGCTAATTATATCTGCAAAAGGTGGGGGGACACTGGGCTAATTGCAAATGATGGATTATATGTAGAATTAGCTTTCCTTTGGAAAAATTCCTCTGTCGTGATGAGTAATACAAATAAAACATTTCTGGTCAAGCTGAATGTATTGATGATTAATTTAAAATTAAGATAATTTGTGAAAAGTGTACCAAATATGTACTAAAATCAATCAAATGTACATCACACCCTATTAATCACTGGGCTTCTCTTCCATCAGCCTGTGTTTTGTTGCGTTCACTGTGTTTTCGTCTTTCTGAGCCACAGTCACCAGCTAGAGCCACTTCCACGCCCACACCTGAAGTGTCTTGCAACCACACAGCTCTTCAGCATCTCCTCTCTCAAGGCTTTTATTTCACTCAGTACCCATTCATGTCTTAGCAAATGAATCCTTATGTATTAAATAGCATGGCACTCACACAAGGACATTGTGTACTGGAGGTGACAAGATACTTACGGGTATTTAAAGCTGATTGTATTGTCAGATAATCTTTGTATTCTGCCCCAAACATAAGCGTGCTCATTAATGAGCCATTTACTTGCCATTTGCATTTTTGTTCATGGTGCACAGGTACGAAGGAAATGATGGAAAGAAAAGTAACCACACGGACTGCACGTTTCAGTTTTCTTCAAAACTGCCTGCTAAGGCTAAGAAGTGTAAGAATTTACACTGGACTTGTTCCTGTTCCGTAGAACTGGGAAAGTGGGAGGTTCTGCAGTCAGCCTACATGCCGCCAGTGTTAATTGTCAAGCTCTTAGTGTCTCTCACAGGACGTTATTACCCATTCATTATCCGTCCTAAATATCCTGATGAACTTGTAAATTGGGTCTATATAGCCTGCTTTCCAGCTGGATGGCAGCACCATCCCTCAGGGAGCCTGGGGGGTGGGCTGCCAGTCCTGAAGCTGAGGCAGCGGGTGCATGGGACAGCTGGTGTCACTTGGCTTCCCCATCATCTGTGCCAGCTCTGAGCTCCCTGGGCTGCTCTGCCCCAGGAGGGTGAAGCCTAATACCAGCAAAGGACTGGGATGGGGGTGGGTTTGTTTTGAACTCTCTTTGATGGGTGTCTGTGGAGAGAGAGAGAAAATAATAGGAGGAAAACTTACAGCATTTCTGCAAGCTTACGCGTGAGAACTCTGTTTTTTCTTCCTTTTTTTAAATAGGTAGTCTGTAATGCCCAAATCAGAAATGCATGCCCTTGTTGTATAGCATGATTTTCACAGCTTGGGCTCTTACTCTTTTTTGGTGCGGAGTCTGACAAGCTGGCATTGCTCATTTTGCTTGAGTGACAGTAACCTGGAGATACGGCCCACTCCGCTGCGTACGTGCTGTCAGCTCGGGTTATTCACATCCTGTGGTAGTGTTGAACTGCCCTTCTGATGTAGGCAGAGATCCTATTTGTCTTTGTAGCTGGAACACTGGCAGACTTGCTGAAGTTTAACCAGAAGGCCCTCTCAAGTCCCTACTGCTGATTTCGTTATGGCTTTTTTCTTTTTCATTATGTTTGACATTTTGAAGGCTGAGCCTCATTATAGACAAGCAATCTCCAGCACCAGGCTGGGGAAATGAGTTCTGTGAGATGGAGAACATATAAAAAAAAAAGTGAAAAAGAGTGACCACAAAATTAAAATGAGATTTGAGGCACATTTTTGTCCTGTGATGTAGTCATGTGCGATATCTGTTCAAAACAAGAAACTAGAAACCAGAGACCTTAAAAATGAGAGCAAAAGTGATCCCTTTTTACTGGGCATTCAATAGAGAAATATTTGGTTCACTATAGTGGTTTTTATGCTCAGTGTATAAATACCCTTGCTAATGTAGCAACATTAATATTTGCAAGGCCAATTCTGTTTTTATGATTTTTTATTTTATTTTTTTTTAATCCAGCTCTCCTTCTGTTTCACTGTACTGTATAAATGCTGGTTTATGCTGATGTTATTTGGCTACTACAGCAACAAACTTATGTACCACAAGCCAAGGGAAGACTAAAGCAAAACATGGCTTTCATGCATTAAAAAGCTGTACCTCCTCGAAGTCATAGAGCAAGCAGGCAGATGACACAATTTAAATATGTGCTACTATATTAACATATCAGTGACAAATTAAATTTCATTTGTAAGCTCAGTTTCTGCCTTTCTCTGCCTCATAATGAAGGTAATCATATCAGATATATCTTCTGAGAATGTCAAACTGTGGTTCCAAAATAGAGTAAATTCTTAATAATGTAATCAGATAGTTAAACATTAGCACTTGTGACAATTTTGGCATTAAGTGGTCTCATTAAAGTCAGGTTCTCCCTTGTTTATGGCAAGCAGGGTTAGAAACGCTGAGGCAGCAAGATCTGAGTCTCCTTTTTCAAAACCACACTGTTCCCCAGGTCTGTATTTAACTGATGTGGCAATTCTGTAAGGGCTTGAGGAAACCAAGCCCATATCCAGTAATGGGATGGGAGATGCCACGTCTTGTCTTAATTCAGTTTGAGCTGAAGTAGTGCTCAAAAGGCTCTGTCAAAGGTCAGGACTTGTTTGTACCAGGAGCGAACAGGCAACTGGCTTAAGGAAGAGGTACTTGTGTCTAGAAAAACCTGCACCTTAAATGGCTTAGACCGTGTTGGGTAGATGGAAGATGGAAAATAGTTCTTCTAAGCATGGAAAGCTGAGGCACAGCAGATTTTGCCTACACTAATGGAGATGTCTGGAAAAGCTGTCTTAATTTCTGCAGCTGGGGAGTTTTTTTCACAAGATTGTGTTGCAACCCTAAAGCTTTTCTGAAAATCAGTTATCAGTAGGTTACTCTAACTGATCTCCTTTACACAAGACTTTGTTTATGACTAGCATTATAGTTTGTGGGTTTATGTTAAAACTCTGTATATCAAGTGAAAATGTGAGGAGAGAGATCTTTTGCCATAGTCAGCTGAGAAAGAGGCTGGAGAAGATCAATAGCAGTATGCAACATTTCTGCAAACCTAGAGGCAAGTCCAGGGATGTGGATTTTGGGATTAGGTGAGCAATTAGAGTATTTCCTTCTGCTGAAAACCCTTTGCTCCTCAATGTGAAAAAAACATCTTGCTCTTTCATGTGAAATACGGTGGGCCTTAAGTCCATGACTAGGGCTCCACATAATCATTGTTATGGTAATGCAAAGATAACAGATGTAAAGGAAGAAAACTTGCTTGTAATCAGTTTAAAGGCTATGTCTTCATTACTAAAGAATTAGAAGTTATTTAGTTCTTATGTAACAACCACACAGAAAGAATTAGAATTTGTATCTGGAACTATACAAGCATTTGACTACTTTTTTTTTTTTCCATTCCAGGAGGAAAAAAAAAATTATCTTTTTTTCCTTAAATAGGATTATTTTTTGAAAGGTTAACATGTTAAAGAAATAAGGATATTGAAGGCATGTTATGAAAACCTAAGCAAAAATATTTTTTTAAAAGGAGTCAAAAATCTTCTCACAGCGTAAGGTCCACTGCTAGACTATGTCAAAGAAAACAGAGGTAGTTCACAGCCTGACCATGCTGTGGCACACCAGACTGACCAAAGCTGTGTCAAGAGGGGTCTGGCAAGTTAAAATGAAGTGATTCTATTGAGCACTACCAAAATGATTTTTTTATTATTATTATTATTTTCCCTATTAGACAGAAATATTTAGAGGAAATTAAAACTTCTCATGTGAAATTGACAGAACTGTAACTTCCCTCCAAAACATTTCAATGAAAAATCCTCAAAGGAAGAACATTACTTAACTTCTGTGGTTATGAACATAATTTGGTCTTCCAATATACTGTGCTAATAGTTACTTCTTTTGTAAAAATGTATCCTGCAAGTAGGATGTAGAAACAATTTTAAGTGGAGAGTAGGTAATATATTGGTTTAATTGAGAGGATAATTTTAGATGACTCATAAGACAGTTGGCCAGACTGTAATAAACATAGCTTGGAAAAATGACAACGATATTTCTCTAGTTTCCCCTCTCCAGTGGTTTAAGGAACAAATCTTCAAAACAAAACATCCTTTAGAAATGAGACTGAAATAGAAAGATACCATCTATTGAAGTCTCAGAATAGGGTGAAATGATAGAAGCAGCAGAGGGATGTGATCTCTGAAAGCTCCAGCCTTGTGGGGAAAAAAGAATCATGAGCGTCTGATATTTTCACTTTGAAGCTAGGAAGTTGTCCCAAATACTATTGAAAATCTAACTGGTTAAAGTAGATTTTGTTAAAACTGTGTGCAGAAAACAGAATACATTTGCTGTTGTTGGCAGTCCAGTCTCCCTGCTTTGGAGTCTGAAATCCTAAAACCGAAAGACTGTGAGATAAGATGCCCTCAGCCACTCCATCCAGCCCCAGCTCTTGTTCATGTTTGAGGTAGCCCTCACCAGCCCTTCGCTTCAGCCACCCTCACAGCCGTACGGTGACACTCCTGAAGAGGCACCAAGCTGCACCTGAGCCTGCAAGATCACTCCCCAAAAAGCAGCAGACAGGCACACATGCTTTTTTGATTGGCTTCCCTTTGGTTTTTCTCCCATTGCATAGAGTCATATTCATCTTTCTTGCTAGATCTGCTTTTATCCATTTCTTGTTGTTGACTCTTTTGGGAATGGGGTTCTTGACTTCCCTGGTAGCAGTTTAATCGGACAGATTGGCAGCTCATGTAGCTGCACATCAGAGCTTCCCTGTCAGGACAAGAGGAGTCTGCACACACAGAAATCTTAGTTCAAAGGTGCAAAAAAGAGAGAAGAGAAGGGAGGGAAAGTATGAGAGACAGAAAGGAAGCATTCTCTTTATAACAAACTGGAAGAAGATAAACTCTTCTTAAAACCAGGCTATAAAGCAAAATGTAAATAATAAAGGCTGCAAAGTATTTTTAAAACTGATAGGCTTCGTCTTAGAAAAAATTTTCCTAGGTGAGTGCCATGAGTTTCGCTACATATGCTGCATTGTTCTTTCCTTTAATTTAAAATGGGATTTAACAGATTTCAAACAAACACAGTATACATGAACAGATGCATGTATACATGATGGTTTCTCATAACTTCGTATATTATAACTATTAAGAATACCTTCAAGACCTTAAGAACATTTGCTTTCCTGGAGCTATTTTCAAATGGTTTCTCCATATAAAGCTTGAGAATGAAGGCAGTTCTGCAAATGGTAACTAAATACACAAACATGTATGGATGTTATACTTTTACTAGCATATATCTGTCTCCATTGCAAAAGCTGAATAGTTTATCTGCAATGCTTAATTCAGCCAAACTGATCTGTCTAACCTACAAACTCACTGCATTCTTAAAAGTATGAAAATGAACTGCTCGCTAAATGGGAATTGCTCCAGGAATTCAACATGATGCTGATACCCATTTTTAATTTATTAATTGAACTTAATTCTCTTGCAAGTATTTAGCTGGCAAACAGATCTTTTTGTAGCAATGATAATTACTGACTAGGGATAATCTGGCTGTTCCTGCAATTCCCTCCTAGGAATATACATGGAATCATCTGGTTCACTAAATTTTGATCAGATGCCAGGATGAGTTAGTGTATAGTTGAATATCTTGCAGATTAATAAAAAGCATACACATCCTGCTTCCATGTGCAAAATACTTGCAGTGAAAATGTATGTGAGGAAAATAAAGTATTGGAAAAATAAAGTCATCTGGTGCATGAACAGCAAAGCATGTTGAAAAATTGTGTCTGCCCTGAAATGGGCATAAAACAAACAAAACTCCTCCCTATAATACTAATTTCTTCCAGTTACTTTAGTTCAAGAAATATATTCCATTTTTTTTCTTCTCCTCCACTGAAATGTAGTTTACAAATTGTAGAAGGAAGAGCTGGTTTGGAATGAATAATTGAACCATTACATTTTCATTCCCGTAAGACAGAAACAGGAATTTTTTTTCCTAAACAAAACACTTGAGTGTAAGTTTTGTCTCCTGCAAGAGTACATTAAAAAAACGCATGAATCTGGGGAAAGTTTAGATTTAGAGACAGGGACATTCTTCAGTGAAAAACATTAAGTTGGAAAACATTAAATCTGAAAAGTTTCAGCCAGCTCTAGTGAACAGGGTCCAAAGGCAACTTCAATCAATGTATTACTGAAGAAAAGCCATAAATGGTATAATGTAATCCTGAAGTAAAATTTAAATGACAGCCCTAAGGCACGAAACAAGGTTGAGTTACAATTATAAAATCAGGCTGTCAATATTTTGATCCTCCAACAATGCAAGTTTACTGAAGAAAATTTCAGTCAGTCTCCAATTTCACACATCATTGGAAACAGTAACAAACATGTAGCAGATAAGAAACACTTGATGTACTAATGCACTAAAATGTAAGCTGAAAGGAGCAATGAGACAATTGTCCATAGTCAACTAAAATTGAGATCCTATTAATGTGCACGTCTGAGTAATATTCTTAGCTGTTGATAATGGGCAATAGTAATCTATAAATTTCTATTACCATTAAGACTTTAAAATTTGAACATAATGGGATTTTTCAAGAGGGCCCACTCTCAAAACAGTCTTTATTCCTTTTTTTGCACTGTTTCGTTTATATTGTTGTATACCTGTGTAACATCATTAACATCACTCGACTTGTTCATCTTCTGTAGAACTGAGAAAAGGATCTGTAAATCTGTTTAGATGAAAATGTCTTGAATGCGAGTGCTTTATTCAGTAAAATATCCAGGGTCACAGGTCAAGAAATATTTGTTCTTCTCACAGATCAGAGGAGGGTATTGCAAGCTGACCTGTGCTGGCCCATCAATTGATGTTGGCTTTGGCTTCAAGAAACTTGCAAAGTAATGCAAATGTATATGTGTGTATGTGTATATATCTCTGCTGTCTTAGTTCAGTCTCAAGGGCTGTCACATCGCTGAAGCTGCCAACAAGGAAGTCAATATTCGTGTGGGTATCCACTTGCTGCCTCATTTCTCTGTGCCTACCACACTTAAGCAACACTTTGAAGAATTTTTCATCATTGCTGACCTTAACAGAATTCATACATAAAAGGAGAAAACTCAGTATCTCGCTACTTTTTAGCTCTGTTCTGAATTTCGTGCGTTCGATGTTGACTCAGAAAGTTATTGAATTAAAGAGCACAAGATTTCCAAAGTCAAATGAAAACTTGACATAGTTTTCCTTTCCAGCTACCACTATCGTTCTGTGTACTCCAAATATTCTCGATTTATTAATGGTGAATCTGGGGGAAGATTAAAAGTGCTGCAATAGCTGGCCAAAAAATGCCTAGTTTTAAAAATGTAGCTTTAGTTTGAATTCGCCAGTTGGAGTGTAGCATATATTTGTGAAATACACATTGACAATATAAACAAATATTTCTTCTCCTCCTCCAAAAAGCCACTCTTACAATATCCATTCTCATATTCAGATATTCAATGCCACATTTTCTGAATATTCATCTGGAGAGAATTTCAGATTTTATTCATAATATAAGATTTGTTCTTTCCTTTCCTGAACCATTTTCCTTGACCTGTGACCCAACACTCTATCAAATTGAATTTCCATTTGTGTTAGGAAAGGAATGTTTTTACATCTTGTGTTACTTGTATTGATAAAAGCTGAATTCTGTGTTATCTTGCAGTCTTTCAACCTATCATACTGTCACATTATGAACTAGATTGTCGTGGTATCTCTGGGAGAGCTCTATAAGGCAACTTGATGAAAAAGTAATATGGCAATGAGCAATGCTCAACTGGCTTCTCAGCTGCTGAGCCTCTTGCCACAGAGGGTTTGAGCAGATTTAAAAGGGATTTAGTACCCTATGGACAGGCGAAAAACGTGTTACATTCCTAAAACCTGATTTAAGGGGGTTTGAGCACTTCCCACCCACTTGAAAAGCTGTTGACCTGCTGTTGTCCCTTATGAATGGGACCTTACTAGAGTAACAGTGAAATAAAAGAGGGAGGTTTTGAATCGGGTTGAATATTTCAGAGGGGTTACTTTTATGAGAGACTTCTCACCTCTTCAGCTGTAGAGTTAAAACTCTGCATTCCTGCTGTCCCTGCTACTATGAATCGTAACAAAGTAGTTATTGTATGCGCTATAATTGGATGGTAGAATCAGATACGTGCCTGCATATCAGTAGCTTTACTTATGCATATATTACCTTAAACCAATGATCAATGCTGGTTTGCACTGAGTCCCTTGTTTTTTAATTGGAGTAAAGAAAGTGGACAGATGGGGGCAGTAACTTTTCAAATTAACACTGTAACTTTCTAATGACCTAAAAAAACTAATTCAGAGATTCATTAAAGCTAATAGTACACCTATCTTTATTCAGGAAAGCAATTAACCAGTTTAGAGATTAACATGTCCCTAAATGTTCTTCTAAATCAGAGTATACGAATCATAGAGATTAGTAATTGTCACTCCGGATTAGGCGATGGATTACAAATTAGAAAAAAAGATACTTGGTTGGTAGGGTTATGTCAAGAAAAGGAAATTATGCTATTTGATTGATGCACCCAATTAAAACTGTCTGAAAGGGCTCAAATTTAATCATAGACACAGTGAAGTGCTCACAAATGGTCTAAAGAGCAATAATTGTTCATACAAATTATTTAGAAGAAATTTTGTTGAACAAATGTGCTGGAGAAAATTTAAACTATTCACGGTCAGTTCTGGAGTAGAACTGCCAAAACTCATTAAATTATTCACTAACCATCATTTGTTCAGCTCAGTGTATTACAAAAGTTATTGATTAGGTAGTTTATAGTAGTTGGATGTATTTACGGAAGTGTGTTTCTTTTCCCTCCTGTTATTTTGTAGTACGTTGGTTTTTTTCAAAAATTGCAGAGGGATTAAGTTATGCATTATTTATAACATATGCTTAGCACTCAGATAGTAAGCTAATGCGGATAGCACAGTTAGAAGAAGTCTCTAACCTTTTCAATATTGCATTTCGCTTTTCCAAAATGAACAGCCTTTGCCTGAATAATATATTGTAGATAATGACAGAAAAGCCAAGCAAAATACCAAGTCATAATATATATGAAAGACTAAAAGCTTTCTGGTGGATATCTATCAAATTCTTTCTTGTTTGAAAAGTGTGTTTGGTTTGGGTTTTTTTTTCCCTTTTTCCTCTCTCTACTTCAGTACAGCAGAACTTTCCCCAAGTGGAATTCAATAGCTTATTACCCTACAGTAGTACAAATTCTTGATTTCTGAGACTGGGTGATATTGCATATAATATGTCATAAATACTTGAAAGTCAGTTTAGCATCTACAGGGGAAGACAACTTGTCATTAATGTATTAATCTTTGTAGCAGGTGATCAGAAGATACTTTCCACAGTTGACTGACAGAGACAAAAAATGTCTCTTTAACTCTGAACTTCAAGTGTTTGGGAGGAAACTTCCTCTAGGACAGAGCAGACGTACAGCCCCCTTTGATCCCCAGGCTGAACTCTTGAGTGAAGTTGAAGGAAGAACCTGCCGGGGTAGCTGCACTGCAGTGGTGGCAACACTGGCATTGCTTTTGAAGCATGACACTGCATTTTGTCACAGGGGTGGGAGATCAACTTCCAGCAACACAGAAGACAAAATGTAAATCCAGATTTCAAAATGTACAAAGATGCGGAATTCCTGCAGCACTTGCTGAGATCAGGGAGGGGACAGAAGTGTGGCAAAAGATCTCATCCAACTTACTTGCAGGTTAGCCTCTTCTAAAAGTGGAGAGAAAAATATGGCAAAGAATATTCAACCTTTAATTACACTGACTTGAAATATATTTTTAAATCTCTTGGAAGGAATAGGAGAGTTTAAGACTAGAAAGCATGACTCTAATAGTTACCTGTACTTTATAAATGCAGGCTTAATATTTATGTGCTGTTTTACTATGCCCCTAATCTCCAAAGCCTCCCTAACTTTATCATAATGTTATGTCTGGATTTGGCCCATATGTGAAACCAAAAGTAGAAAAATTCCTTTAGAGTGTGGAAGAAAACTCAGACTGTGGGTGTGGATATATAATAATAACCTTATCTATGACTGTGATATTAAATATCCACCAGTAAAGCATTTGTGTGGCTGCGGATCTTCAAGCAAGATGTGCGAATGTAAGCGCTAGACTATACTGTTCCTGACAAACTGTGACTGTCTGCTCAGCAAACATGTATTGTCACAACAGTAATCTGCAAAATAATTGAGGCTAATTTCAGTATAACTTCTGGGAGCTTCTGTGTCATCAGCCACATATGCTTGATGACTAATTCTAACATATAAACATATAAAATGCCTAATGCTTTAATCCTAAAAGATTTTAAAGCTTTTATTTTCTATAGCTACTGCAGGCTGACAAGAAACACTGTGGCTGCAATGGGGAGAGTATTAGGCACTGGTCTAAGGAGGCAAAGAGGGGCTGGAGAAAGGTAATGACTAGAAACGAGGAAATTCATGACCCTTTCTAGGCCTAAGGGTTCATGTCCGTTTTCTGGTTGCCTTGTGAGGGCTATTATATTGTAACACTAAACCCTTTTTCATCACTGGCCTAAAACAACAAATGTTTGAGTATTGCAGATTATTTAGACAATTGCTTCCTAGTTCGTAACTGCTCAAACCCCAGCCACAAGGAAAATGCAAAGTAATGCTCACCCAACTGGAGCATCTGATCAACAAGGCTTATGTTTGAGATTTAGCATCTAGAATTTGGGTTGCTTTCAAAGTAGTTGCAGGAATTAAGCAGAAGTGATTTGTAATGAGGAACTGCAATTGGTTCCTTGTTCCCTGGCAAACTGAAAAAGACACAAAATCAATCAAAACTTGGTGTAAATTATTCATCTGACTTTACTATGAGTTTAGCAAAAAACCCAACCTGGCAGCTATAAAAGGCCCTTCGTTCTGAGGGGCAGCAGCGCCCAGCTCAGGACCCCAGAAACCAAACAGTGCTGTAGAAAGCACTGCTGAGCAGCCTCTTCCAGTTTGTGTCTCAGGTCCCTTTGTTCTAGCCACCTTCCTGCTAGATGTTTGCAATTTTCCGGGCTCTGCAGGGAATACGGCGGTGTATTTAAATGTGGGGAAAAGAGCTAGTGCAGGTAACATCAATGCTTCACACCCAGTCTTAAAATCTGCGGTACCATTTTGGATTAAGAGAACGATGAATCTTTCAGATGAAGAAACGTTCAAATCCTGGAGCAATACGCCAGCGAGACGGCAGTATAATGAACTCTTCAGAGGTGGTTTTTCAGCTGGTGTAAATTGGCACAGTGTCAATGGAGCCCACAAAAAACCTAGCCATGGCTTTATATAAATATACAATAATGATCTCTCCCTCTTCTGTTGGGAAGCTTTTATCCTCAAAAGCTATGTTTCACAGGGATTATCTTGACCATTTTTTCCCCATTTTAAGATATAGGCTCTGGCCTCTATATTTAACTGTAGCATTTTCTATCAGAAAATAAGGCAGTACTTTCTAAGGGTATCTCATGCACTGAAGTTGGCTGTCAAAGCTACTCATGCTGCCTTGGGTAATTGGCTACTCACAAATCTTTATCTAAAGTATAAAGGTAAATAACTATTAAAACCCCTAACCTAAACTGAAGCAGTAAATTATCCCACAAATTCCTTTTACTGCTCTGTTTTGCTTGGATTTACTCAAGCTATAAATCAGAGCTGAACAAGAAGTTTGCAGAGTGATGGCCGCAAGGATCTTTATGAGGTCTATAGCCATAAATGTCAAAGCTGAAGAGGCTGAACCACTAACCGTCTGAGCTCTCCTCGCCATGTAGTTCGCATGCTCGCTCACTTCTGCCAGTTTCCTCAGTGTTACATGAAAGGGATTCCACCTCACTTTCTAAAAACTTGTATAATTGTTTGGGGTTTAGTTTTTAAAGGGGGGAGGAAGTTGATGGGTCCCCAGCCTTCTCTGCAGCGAGCAGTGGTTAGAGCAACCACTCAAGCCACAGGAAGGCAGGATTTGGCTTCCTCTTGGGCCCATGTGGTTTGGACTCACGTGCCCAGGAAAGTGCTGGGGAGCAGGGCTGTTAAAGAAATCAAAGTTTCATGGACCAGGAAGAGCTAAGGAAATGATGGCTGAAAGAAGAATTGTGCGGAGGTTTCAAGAAATAATTCTTGGATCAGGGACTGAAAGTCAGGACAAGGGAGGGGGCCTTGCTGGACTGAGCCTCCTGTCTCCTAATGAACATTTACAGGGATCGTCGTGTCCCCCAAACTCTTAAACCTAGGGGAAGCAAACATTTATGTTTTAAATAATTTGGCACAGCTAATTTAGTGGTTCTGACTCTGAAAGCTGCTGTTTTACTTTACCACTCAGTAAGCTTGGTCCTTGCCCATCGTGAGTCAGATTAAAATCCATGTCCTGGAGTCTGATGAACCAAGTGATAAAATCCTGGGGCAATAGGGATTGACTTGTAAAGTTAACTGTAGCTCCTGGGTGCTGTTTCAACCTGCAAGGCAGAGGAAGTTATGAAATAAAGCTTTGCTTATCTCTGTCTGGCTTCCTGTCCTTACTGCCGCTGGCTAAATGTACTGGTCTAGTGGAGATATGCTGCACAAGTAACATCACGGGCTATGTTATTTATTCACCTCTGCGTCCAATTCTCAAATCTGCAACAGTCCTATAAATGTGTGGCGTGGCTTTTGTCTGAATAAAATGTATTGATTTCTTTATCTGAGTACTGTAGAATTGTACAATACAACCCTGCCAAGATTTACAGCACCTGGCTCAATAGCTGAATTGAGGATAGTTGCAGGTAGGAGTAAGTCCTTGTTGGAATATTCCTGCATTTTTTAAATACTGTGTTGTACCTCTCTGTTACAGAAGTAGGTCAAGGAGTTTGTTTTCTGGCATTTCCCCCTCTGTATCTATCTGTTATATCTTTGCAGTCAAACTCTTCTTTAAAGTACATGCCAATTAAAAATTCAGGTCTTTTGTTTTTATACTACACCAACATTTGGAAAACAGGGTTTGGGGATTAAGTCCTGAATATATATTTCAATAATGTCACTTGAAGGCAAACTTCAGAAAACTCATGTTTTTCTGGACCTGGAGTGCCTTTTTCTTTACTGCTGCTGTTCTGTAAATGCCGGTTTTTTACTTTTGTCTTGCAGTTAAACAAAACGTTAACATTTATACTAGTAATAGCAGATTCTTAGGGAAATTCACCTAATTTTGCTAACAAACATTTTGTGATGCTCACAGAGAGGATAAAATAACTGCATCTTCCCATTTATATGCTAGGGTTGGATTTTGCCTCCCAGTATTCTAAATATATTTTCCTCAGAGGGATACTATGTTCTAGATTTCAGTGAAATTATGACACTGGCTCTTTCAAACCTGTTTGACGCCAGTTTATAGTCTTTCTTTTCGCTAATTTGGAACAGTCTAGACCATGGCTCCTGATCTTGGTCACCATCTCCAAATTCTTCTGTGATGTAAGTATGAGTGTTTATTTGTTCATGTCTCTCCCATGCCATATATATGCTGTATAATGTATAGCATTATATTACTTTTGAGCATAAACTATGGCAAGTTACTATAGCTAAAGCATGACAAGGAGTAGCTGGTATTTAACTTCCTCACATTCCTCTGTCCTAAATGTAGAAAAGCTAAAACCTTTTGTACACTATCTTTCCCTGTCTGTCAAGTACTTTTGGCTTAGGTTCTGCATTTTTCCTTTTGTTTGGGTGTTGAATCCCCTTACACGCCAAGCCTGGTCAATCTGTATGATCTGTTGTTTCTGCTAGCTGTAGTCCCTAATACAGATTTCTCAGAAATTCTCGAGCAATACCCTGTATAAAGCTGATGCCCATCAACACCTGAAACGTGTTGCCCTTCTTTCTTGAGTCATTGTCCTGGTTTTGGCTGGGATAGAGTTAATTTTCTTCCTAGTAGCTGGTATAGTGCTGTGTTTTGGATTTCTGTTGATAACACACAGATGTTTTAGTCGCTGCTGAGCAGTGCTTACACTAAGTCAAGGACTTTTCAGTTTCTCATGCTGCCCTGCCAGCGAGGAGGCTGGGGGTGCACAAGAAGTTGGGAGGGGACGCAGCCAGCGCAGCTGACCCAAACTGGCCAAAGGGGTATTCCACACCATGTGACATCATGCCCAGTATGTAAAATGGGGGGCGTTGGCTGGGGGGCACCGTGGCTCAGGCATTGGCTAGGCATCGGTCAGCAGGTGTATTACATGTCACTTGTTTTGTATATTCTAGTAGTAGTAGCAGCAGTAGTATTTTCCCTTCCTTTTCTCTCCTATTGACCTGTCTTTATCTCAACCCACAAGTTTTACTTTTTTTTCCCCTGATTCTCTCCCCCTTCCCACTGCGGGGGGGGGAGGGCAGTGAGCGAGCAGCTGCGTGGTGCTTAGTTGCTGGCTGGGGTTAAACCATGACAGTTATAAATACTTTTCAAAGCCATTTTGCCATTTATTTTCCCTACGTGCTTGTTCCACTACAGATCTGCTATTTGCCCTGTTCTCCAAGTCACTTCAGGTGGAGCTTTTGCTCTCACAGCTCAAATATCAGCAAAGCAGTCATATGCTGTGGTCTCAGTCTCCAGCTCTGTTACAAAGTCCTCTATGAACTTGGCCAAATGACTTCATCTTTCAGTGTCCCATTTGTAAGCTGTGAAATGGCATCTGACAAATGGAAGACTCTTTTTTATCATTGTGCTTTTTACCTTTTCAAAACAGCGTGTGTTACCTTTGCTAAATTATAAGCTGGGGTTTATCTGTTTAAAAACAGTAGCCATGGTTGTGACCTTCAAATTCTGCTGTAATACAGTGCAGTGGGACAGGTCAAAACTGCTCACTGTTTTTGCAGAATTCCCTGTAAATTTAACTCCCACATTCACTTCCTTGGGTTATTTTTTATTTTCTTTTATTTGTTTTTCATGAATGATAAAACTAATGGAAATCATATCCAGGCATTCTGTGGATTGCTGCTACTGCCACCACGCTGCAGCTTCACTGGACAGTGCTGTACGTCTCTGCTCCCCACCGTTCAATTCAGAGTATTCACAGGTGTGCTGAACAGAACGTGGTGTTGTCAGAAAGAGAGGTAAGTCACAACCAGCTGTCTGTGCCATAGTTCCCATCTGAAAAGCGAGTAGAAAATTGTTTCTTCGCCCTATTCTTTGATAGAATTGCAAATGTTTGAGATTTGGGCAGGGATGTGTTTGCTTGTGATGGTTTCACAGAGAGGCTTGTGCCCATACAGGACTGTAGGAGGAAGACTCCCTCACTCTGTCTTAATGCAGTCCCTGCACAATGGGTGGTTGAAAATCCCTCACTGCTTTATATCCTATCTAAAACTAGTTTTATTTATTTTTAATTTAGCCCCTTTATGGCAGCAGCTGGTGCTATTTGTGGCCATGCATTACCTTTTTAGCTCACTCTCTCCTGGATTTAAATTGACTTCTCTTTCTTTGGCACTTGCATATTTTTCAGCAAGCCCTATTTACCTGTCATCCCAGAGCATGCGCTGGAATGGACCAGGTTCAGCTCCCTGAATAGGGGAGCAGCCATCTGCTGGGCACAGAAAGTGGCATGTAGGCTTGGGAGCTCTTGAGGGAGACTTCAGTGTTTACATCAAAGAGTCTATCTAGCCTCACCTTCCTTAAAAGAATTAATTTAACAATTGCTATGTAGAAGGACGTTTTGAGCAACTCTTAAAGGCCGGTTAGGGTGAGGTGATACCTTTTTTTGTTTCTGTAGAAGTATCAGGAATGCTGTTACATCCTTTTCCCTGTAAACACGTACCGAGTGTTGGATGCTGACTTGTGACACTTGATCCCACAGCCTCTGCCGAGTTGTTTTAAGGCAATGCCCGTGTGGACACATCCAGTATAGAGGAGAAAACGTACTCTGGCTCCTCAGATTGAGGTAGAGACTGGCTCACAAGTAACCATGGCAACCAAGCTGTCACTGTGAGCATCAAGACATTTACATACCAAAAAATAAAAAAGCCCAAATACAGTACAACATACATTAACACTCTGGCTCATCTGGGGATCTGTCCCTCGGTTTTGTTCCTTATGGATATTGACAGCTGTGGCTATCACATGTAGGTAGGAATATTTTTCCCTGCTCTATCTACTGTGGCAGCAGCAAAAATTGTTCCTGGTGGTAAAAGTAATGGCTTTCAATTAAAAGGGGATATTTGAAATTCAAGTTGGAGACACACTGAAGACAATTTTGTATTCACCTTAAAAAGTTTCATCTATCACACACTTCCAAAAACAGTGTGCTCACATCAATATTTATAACATTCAGCTCTGTGTTTTCACAAAAGAGCCATTAATACAGCATATCAACTCTGGTGACAAGTTACATTTTATTGCTGTCAACAAACAAAGATGTTCTTTCTTTCTCTGCAAACTCCTCTTTTTTTCTTTTTTTTAATCAACCATTAGGTTTGAGTTTTGAAGGGTATGTGTAGATGTGCTTTCCAATATTCTCTAGAAGGCTACTAGAGAGATAACAGAGTGAGCTTATGGAAGACACTGATTAGTATTTTCCTATGAGATTAAATAAAGGTTTGGGGGCAGGTTCTTTGCTCGGGATGGAGTTAATCCAATTTCTAAAGAGGACCAGGGAACCAGTACCCCTGTTCAGGGGTGGAGGGGGGAAAGTGTCTGAAATAAATATTTAATTTTTAAAACACCTCAGAATATTGATCACTGCGCCATTGTTCCAATTTAAATGAATTTGTACTTTTTACTAATGTAAAGGGGACACGGAACAGATCTAAGTTGTAATACTTATTAATCTCCTGTCAGCATATCATGTTATGTGATTTAGGCGCTTCATGCTTTCAGTTATCACTGTCTTGCTCAGCAGGTGTCATTGATGAGCATTGTCTCCTGAGAGCAGGTCAGCTCTGCTGCAACACCTTACACCTCTCTTCACCTCTCACCTCTGCAACTTTTGCACAAGATCTTATAGGACTCCTCTGTCAAAAACACTGGCAGCACCTCACTGACTTCAGAGTTTGGATCCACTGTATGAACAATGTCACTGCTTATTTTTCTTCCCATGCTAATTAGTCTCCTGGGAAGATTATCAGTGTGTATGGAAGTACGAAATTTGATATAAGTGGCTCTACAAATCAGTTTGAAAAACTGATATAGCGCCTGCCACTATTCCTTACTATGTACTCAGAGGCTTGGTGGGACCGCGGGAAATACACCTCCAGGACAGACTGCACCACCATGTTCAGTTACGTTTTATTTTTTCTGCCAACAGTATTTATTTCTGCACGTGAAGCAAAGGGGTGGTTGGTTTGCTTCATCGCTCATGTTGCCAAAATGATCATGTTGGTTTTTTCCAGGTCTGTCTCTCATGATCTCGGATGGGACGGCAGAATTCAAGCTCGCTGTGTAATTTCACTTTTTGTTTTAGCCCTTTTTGAACTTGGGGGGAGTTGGGGGGGGGGGGGGCAAAAAAAATTTATTTATTTATTTATTTATTTATTTATTTAATTTATTTGGGCAGATCTACCTCTGTGTGTGCGTTGGTTTTGGAGGTGTCTGTGCTCCTCATGGGCAAGCATGCTTTTTGTCTGGTTGCATACTGTACCACCATGAGACTGGTTTTAAGTTCTTTCTTTATCTGAGCACTTTCACTAGATGTTGATCATTATTATCAGATGTTAAATCCATTTTCAGTAGCAGATCCTTTGCTCCCCAGCAGCTCATCAGAAAAAAATACTTTCTTGTATCTATCTTGTCCTGTTCCGGTAAAACCAGGGGGATTGTTGCCATTGGCTCTAGTGAGGTCCAGATGCAGATTTGTGCTTTTAAGGACACAGGTATCTCAGTATCTTTCAGCTTTAAAATGCAAAGAAGAAGAGGCCACAAATGCAGCCAAGTTCTGTAAGTCCCTGCTCCTGTGGCCTTTTGTTTTGTGTCCTCTATCTTGCTGTACTTAGGCTTTTATGTATATTTAGAGTACCTTTCAGATTTGTTATCCTGGGAATATTTCTGAGCCTCTGTTGAATTTTTGAGCTGATTACACACCCATTTCTCTAAAAGAAGAAAGTTTCCTCTTTGGTGCTTTGCCAGATTCTATTTAATTGTTCTTTATTAAGATCAGCCCCAGCCACAAGATAACCCTCAAAGATGCCACAATCCATCTCCACCAAGACACATCACATGGCTTGGAAAGAACCTGCTGTAAAGTTCCATCAGGTAAAACTCTCTCAAAGTTTGGGAGAACCAGCCTACAGTTCAGTTTCAACTAACGTCATGAGGTGCAGGATAGGATGTTTGTCAAAATTCATCAGAAGGTTCAGGTTTGCTCAGATCCAAGGTATTTATTTGGACATATCTCAAGTTTTAGAGGTAGATCAGATAGCCAAGATTTTCTAGACTTAGATTTTCCAAAGAAAGGGACAGAGGGGGAATTGCAGGGGAGGATTTCATATATTTGAAACACTGCAAGTTGCAGTTAAGATAAATGCAAGGTGGTCTCCTTCTTGTGGTAAAACAGCTCACGCTTTTCATTTTCTATTAATTTAATTTTCTCCATCATTCTGTTATGTGGTACATTTTGCATATCATTTGGAAAACAAGTGGAGAAATGAAAACATACCCAGACATCAACAAAACTATTCTGACAGCTACACTGATAGGAAAAATAATCACTCTCAGCTGTGCTAACTCATGTGACTATCTCATTCGAAAGTCATCACTTTGAGTCTCTCTGCAAATTATGCATAGAGCTATGACCAGACTAGGGAAAACAAAAATCAGGAATAAGATTTAAATCCGGAACTCTTTTCACAATTCTCACCAAAACCCAAGATTCAAAAGCTGTCTATATACAAACTATGGAGCATTTGTAATTTGTGTAGCCTGGAGACCTAACAAAAAATATGAGCTGTCATTCTAGCTAGCACAGATTGAAGGTACCTCAGCAGTTCAGGGCCTGTGGGACAATGTAATCCAACTCCAGTTGACTTTAAATAAGGAGCCAGCAACCTCCCTAAAATGCAGTTGAAATCCCAGCTTTACTGAGGTCAATAATAAAAACTACCACTGAATTTAAAGGGACTGGGATTGTGTAGTCAGTGCCCAGTATGTTGAGACTCATGAATCAAGAAAACAGCAAGGGGAATTGCTTTCAAAATTTTTCGTTGCATACTTTCAGTTTTACGGAGCAAACATACTTGAGGGATGTTGTAGCTATGAACTTCAACTAGATCTACCATTGACTATTTTGGCTATCAGTGTGGAAAAAAGGCAATTTGAAGTAAGCTACCAAAAAAGTAATTTTGAAGATTGGGTTTTTTATGTCTTGCTTTAAAAATGAGAGTGGCTCAAGCTTTGATTCTGGTGGCAAATCCATTTCCACGTCCCAAATGGCAATGCCAGCATGGTAGTTAGACCATGAAGGACAATACTATTAAGGTATATGTGGGTGGAGAAAAATAAGCAGATTGCAATAATCAACCTGTAGCATCGTAAGTGAATCTAGTTTCCTTGGCAACTTCTAGTGTGTAGTCTGTGTATCACTGAGAATTTTACTTGTAAGCAAGTGGACAGTAGGTACTTATTTGAGATTAAAGTGCTTTTGAGTGAGGCCAGTGAAAAACTTTTGATCAGATCTCTTTTACGCGTGGTTTTTTGTTCTTCTCATTGAACTCTTTCTGTGTTATTGTTTTTGCTGGTATGAGGTGGGTATTACACAGTTAAGTGCTATGGATGCATTTGTTGCTACTGTTAAAGTAAATCATAACCACTTCATATGATGACATGGTGCTGCTCGCTGTGCCTTTGGCAGCAGCTGTGTTTCATGCTCTAACTCTTCTTGGTTTGGGGAAAACAGGAGGACCGATGGCTGAGCAACTGCACCAGTGTGTGGGACACACGGAAAGGGAAGCCCAGCCCCAAGTGCTCATGCTGCAGCACCTGCGGCCAGAATACATCTTTCATTTGCCTTGTTTCCTGTGTGGTCATTTTTTTCTTCTGGGAAATGGAATGGTCATTAAGTTGTGTTCGTTGAATAGTTACAGCAAAAGCATTTTTGGTTAAAAATATCTCCCCACCCCAAAATAGAATCATAG
>NW_010972886.1:17240044-17310036 GCF_000737465.1 Haliaeetus leucocephalus
CCTGCTGGCCACACTATTTCTGATACAGGCCAGGATGCCGTTGGCCTTCTTGGCCACCTGGGCACACTGCTGGCTCATATTCAGCCGGCTGTCAACCAGCACCTCCAGGTCTTTCTCTGCCAGGCGGCTTTCCAGCCACTCTTCCCCAAGCCTGTAGTGCTGCATGGGGTCGCTGTGACTGAAGTGCAGGACCTGGCACTTGGCCTTGTTGAACCTCATACAATTGGCCTCGGCCCATTGATCCAGCTTGTCCAGATCTCTCTGTAGAGTCTTCCTACCCTTGAGCAGGTCAACCCTGCCTCCCAACTTGGTGTCATCTGCGAACTTGCTGAAGGTGCACTTGATCCTCTCATCCAGATCATTGATCAAGATATTAAACAGAACCGTCCCCAACACTGAGCCCTGGGGAACACCACTCGTGACCTGCTGCCAACTGGATTTAACTCCATTCACCACCACCCTCTGGGCTCAGCCAGCCAGCCAGTTTTTCACCCAGCGAAGAGTGCACTTGTCAAAGCCATGAGCCACCAGCTTCTCGAGGAGTATGCTGTGAGAGACAGTGTCAAAGGCCTTGCTGAAGTCAAGGTAGATAACATCCACAGCCTTTCCCTCATCCACTAGGCAGGTCACCTGGTCATAGAAGGAGATCAGGTTGGTCAAGCAGGACTTGCCTTTCGTAAACCCATGCTGACGGGGCCTGATCCCCTGGTTGTCCTGCACATGCCATGTAAGCACACTCAAGATGAACCGTTCCATAATCTTCCCCAGTACCAAAGTCAAGCTGACAGGCCTGTAGTTCCCTGGATCCTCCCTCTGACCCTTCTTGTAAATGGGAGTCACACTGGCAAGCCTCCAGTTGTCTGGGACGTCCCCGTTGACCAGGATTGCTGATAGATGATGGAGACTGGCTTGGCAAGCACCTCCACCAGCTCCCTCAGTACTCTTGGATGGATCCCATCTGGTCCCACAGAGTTTGTGGGTGTCCAGACAGTGTAGTAGGTCACTATTTCCTCCTGGATTAAGGGGGCTATATTCTGCTCTTTGTCCTTGCCTTCCAGCTCAGGGGGCAGAGTACCCTGAGGATAACTGGTCTCTCTATTAAAGACTGAGGCAAAGAAGGCATTAAGTACCTCAGCCTTTTCCTCATCTCTGGTGGCTACGTTCCCTTCTGTATCCATTAAAGGATAGATATTCTCCTTGGCTTTCTTTTTATTGTTAACATATTTGTAAAAACATTTTTTGTTGTCTCTTACAATAGTGGCCAGATTGAGTTCTAGCTGAGCTTTTGCCTTTCTCTGCATGACCTAACAAGATCCCTGTACTCCTCCTGAGTTGCCTGCCCTTTCTTCCAGAGATGATAAACTCTCCTTTTTTTTCTTGAGTCCTAGCAAAAGCTCCCTGTTCAGCCAGGCTAGCCATCTTCCTCTGCAGTTTGTCTTCTAGCGCATGGGAATAGCCTGGTCCTGAGCCATTAAGATTTCCTTCTTGAAGACTGCCCATCTTTCCTGGACCCCTTTGCCCTTCAGGACCATCTCCCAAGGGACTTTCTCAACCAGTGTCCTGAAAAGGCCAAAGTTTGCCCTCTGGAAGTCCATCGTGGTGGTTTTGCTGACCACCTTCCTTGCGTCACCAAAAATTGAGAATTCTATCACTTCATGGTCACTGAGCCCAAGACGGCCTCCGACCATCACACCTCCCACCAGTCCTTCCCTGTTTGTAAACAGTAGGTCTAGCAAGGCTCCTCTCCTGGTAGGCTCACCTACCAGCTGTGTCAGGAATTTATCTTCCACACACTCCAGGAGGACTGCTTACTCTCTGCCGTGTTGCATTTCCAGCAGATGTCTGGAAAGTTGAAGTCCCCCATGAGAACAAGGGCACATGATTGTGAGACTACCGCCAGCCTCATGTAGAATGATTCATCTGTCTCTTCAACCTGGTTGGATGGTCTATAACAGACTCCCAGCACAATATCTGCCTTGTTGGCCTTCCCTCTCATCCTTATCCATAGGCACTCAACCTTGTTATCACAATCATGTAGCTCTGTACAATCAAAACACTCCCTAACAGAGAGCCACCCCACCACCTCTCCTTCCTTGCCTATCCCTTCTGAAGAGCTTGTAGCCATCCGTTGCAGCACTCCAGTCATGGGAGTCATCCCACCATGTTTCTGTGATGGCAACTAAGTCATATCTATCCTGCTGCATGATGGCTTCCAGCTCCTCCTGTTTATTGCCTATGCCTATTGCCTGTTTATTACTATGTGCATTGGCATAGATGCACTTGAGCTGGGCTCTCGATTCCACCCCCAACATCGGCATGCTGCCCCCAGGTTCATCTCTGGTGTGCCTAGGTTTATCCCCTCCCCCCCTTAAAACCTAGTTTAAAGCCCTCTTTGTGAGCCCCGCCATCTCATGAGTGAGAATCCTTTTCCCCCATTGAGATAGCTGGACTAAAATAGACCAAAACCAGCTTGAAAACGGGGTAGAAAAGTACTTTCTGACAGTGTTTTGGGTATAGCAACCCCTGGGACTAGGCTCTGGTCTGATGTCGTCATCAATCCCTCTGCTTTCAAGCATTAAATCATCATGACTGAAGCATCAAAAACTTATGAGGTTTTAAAAAATAGTAAGTGTTGGGATGTTTAACTTTTCACATTTGTCATTTCAATCTTTGCATGGTATCTTCAAAGATTTTCTTTTTAATAAAAATGTAATTGCAATCCCATGAGTGGTACTTTCAGTGAGAAAGTAAAATTGCAAGACACTAAAAATCACAAGGAATTACAACAGTGAAGTCAGGCTCGAGACTTAATTGGCTTTAATTGGAAAATCGTCTACTGGAAAAAAACCAAATGTAGCTAAATATACTGCAGGTCACATGGAGCTTCATGAGGAGAGTGGCTAATGGTTATAATGAGATCAGGACAACACAGGGGTTTTAACCTAAAAGAGTGCAAATGTGTGTGAAATTGAACATGTACACTTTTTACATCTCCGTGGATATAAATACATTTTTCCCTTGTAAATCTTCAGATTTCTCATGAAATGCTCAGAATGTCTTTAGAACTTTTCCAGACTTTGGGGAGCACTACCATGTTTTTCTTCAGTGAAGGATGATATTTTTACACAAAAAGTATATGATTATGTTTGATTCAGCGTGAACTTCTTCAGCCAGTTGAAGGTTATAGTAGCCACTGCTCTCTGGGCGTAAGGCAGAGCAATCAGCAGGAACATGTGAGGACCATCCCTCTGGACATTTGTATTTTCTTGTTTTATTTTTGATTTAGGGGCTCATTCTTACTTTTTCAAATAACAGTACAGCAAAAAGACAGAACTGGAAGGAAGGTCATTACTGGGAGAAAAAAAAAAAAAAACCTTAACAAAATACACAGTGACTTCTATATAAAACATCACTATTGGAATAAAAATGTTTAAAAAACATTCTTTAATGCTAGCACTTTCCTTGCTTTTTCTCTCTGTGGTACTTCAAATAAAAATGGAGATAATTCTATTTCATGTTTGGACACACTGCATGCTGCTTCACATTTTGATTTGACCCATTCACAGAAATTGCCTAACTATAAAATGTAAAGCAGAGATAGAAATGAGCTAACCAAAGTTCAAGGTTTAATTAGATTAAGAGTTTTGGATTTCAACACACTGTATTTAAAGAGGAGAGATACGTGGGAGAAACTGTGCCAGGGTGGAAAAAGTAGGTTCACCTTTTAGTATTGGGTAAACTTTAGCCTGAGTCAGTACTGTCATTTGCCAGGAGATAGTCTATTTTATCTGCTTAGACACCTGTGTAGAGGGAACCCCCACCAAACTGTTGCTGGAGGGACTTTTTGGATCAGTATCTCAGTGTACTTCCAGGGGGACAAAGGTTCCCTCTAACACAGTGGGGCACACTCCTCACTTCAGCAGGTAAGCTTGTTTCTGACAGTTGCAAACTTGGCACACTGGTTCAAAAGAACTTTTCGGTTGTGCTTGTTGACAGGTAGCAAAATCTCTGCAGGAATTGGGTGTGATTAAAATTGCAATAAATTGTGATTATAGAGAGCTATGGATCAGGATTTACAACTACAATGCATCTTTGACGTAACCAAACAGAAACGAGCAAATGTTACCTGAAGGAGCTTGTGGGGTTATTTTTAGTTTCTCCAAGGTACCAATACCAGATCTAACACCAGCTGCTCATTTTAATATGAATATTTCATGGTGTGTTAACTCTTAGACTAACCCACTAAAATAGCTAGTTACTTTTATACTGTAATTTATATATGACCTTCGTGATCAGGGTTTCTGAGAACACACGGAGGTTAATGAATTCTGTCTTTTCTCACCAGTGTGAAGTACTGAAGTAATAATCTCTTGTTACAGAAGGGAAAAGAGGGCATGTGTCATGTCCAATATTTTAGCCTGTGGCTGAGCTGTGAACTAAACCCAGCTCTCCAGAGCCAGGTTCAATGCCGAAGCAGCTAGGTCATTCTTGCTCTCTCTAGACCATCCATCGGCTGAATTACAATGTACATTTAAAAAGCATATTCAAGTTGTTTAGGCCAGGATCCAAATCTTCCTTTGCAAAATTTGCCTTTCTTGCTCTGACACCAGCTCTCATGGGTGGCTTTGACATGTTATAATGATTGTCAAAGTTCTGGTTTTGTTGCGGGAAAGTAATGCTTGTGGCACAGATGGCAAATACTTTTTCTGGCTTATTCTCTCCTGAAACCACTTTTGTGTAGCACTATACAAGAGGAAGTGCCTCTCATGTGACAGGTTATGGTACTGAAACTACTCAGTGCTGAAACACTTTGCAGAACCTTCCCATTAACCCTTTGGCGTTGTTAATTTGTGAGAACATTTGTGAATACAGCGCAGAAGAAAGACAAGAAAAGTTCAAATGATTCATCTTGCCTACTCGTAGATCAGAGCACATGCTCCTCTTAGGTCATTTGAAAGTGGCACATCAAGAATGAGAGCATCTCCCATGCTGTCATCAGACTGGAGTGGTGCAGGACCTACAGAGCTGACAAACCTGCTGAACAACAGGTCTTCGTCTTCCCTTCTTTCAGTTTTTCTTTCCTTCCTTCCCTGCTTCCAACCATCCTTTCCTCTTGCTGTCTGTTCTTCTGTCCTTCCATCCATCCTTCTGTTCTTTCCTCCATCTTTCCTCCTTTCTTCTGTCCTTACATCAGTTCTTTAATCCTTCCATCCTCCCTACATTCCATCCTTCCTTCCATTCTTCCTTCTGTCCTTCCACCTCTCTGTCCTTCATTCTTTCTGCCCATGCTTCCATTCATCCTCCATCCTTGCTTCATTCTTTCCATCTGTCCTTCCATCTGTCTATCCTTGTGTCCATCCTTCCTTCCATCCTTCCCCCCATTCTTCCTTCTTTCCTTCTGTCCTTCAATCCTTGCTTCATTCTTTCCATCCTTCCATTCTGTCCTTCCATCCATCCTTCATTCCTTTTGTACATCTGTCTTTCATTCCATCTGTCCTTTCGTTCAGCTTCTGTCTTTCCATCCTTCCTTCCATCTGTTCTTGCCTTCTGTTGTTCCATCCATCTTGCCTTCCATTCTTCTGTCTGGCCTTCCCTCTATCCATCCTTCCTTTCCTTCTATACTTCCATCCTTCTGTCCTTCTTCCCATTCTTCCTTCTGTCCTTCCATCAGTCTGTCTTTAAAGCTTCTGTCCCTCCTTCCTTCCTTCCTTCCATCCTTCTGTCATCATCTGTCCTTCCTTGTGTCCTTCCAACTCTCCTTCCATCATTCCATTCATCCTTCAGTCTGTCCATCTGTCCTTCCGTGCATCTGTCCTTTCTTCCTTCCACTCATTCTTCCTTTCATCCATCTATCCTTCTTTTCATCTGTCCTGTTCATCCTTCCTTCTGTCTTTCTATGATTCCATTCATCCTCCTGTCCATCCATCCTTCCTTATGTCCTTCTGCCCTTCTTACCATCCATCCTTCTGTTCATCCATCATTCCTTCCTTCCATTCTTCCTTCTGTCTTTCATTCATTCCTGCTTTCCATCATTCTCTTACTCCATCCTTCTGTCCTTTCTTCCACCCTTCTGTCTCTCTCCTCCTTTCCATCTGTCTTCTTTCCACCTGTCCTTCCTTCCCTCCTTCTGATCTTCCATCTTTCTGTCTGTCCATCCCTACTTCCTTTCTTCTGTCCTTTGTTCCTTGCACCTGTACTTCTATCCTTCCATCCTGACTTCTGTCATTCTGTCCGTCCATCTTTCTATCCATCTTCCATTCATCTTTCTTTCCGTCCTTCTATCCATCCTTCTGTACATCCATCCGTCCTTCTGCCCCTCCTACCTACCATTTGTCCTTCCATTTGTCTGTTGTTCCTTCATTCTGTCCATCCGTCATTCCTTTCTGTCTGTTCTGCCCGTAATTCTTTCTGTCCTCCTTTCCATCCATCCTTCCCTTCTTCCATTCTTTGGTCCTTTCTTCCACCCTTCTGTCCCTCCTTCTGTCCACCCTTCCTTTCTTCCATTCTTCCTTCTCTCTGCCCATCCACCTGTCCATCCTTCCTTCCATCTGTGCTTCTGTGTGTCCTTCTCTCCTTCAGTCCTTCCTTCCATCCTTCTGTCCATCTTCCTTTCTTCCTGACTACCTTCCATTCTTCCTTTTGTCTGTCCTTTCTTCTGTTCTTGCTTTTGTCTGTCTTTCCTTTTGTGTGTCTTTCCTTACTTCCTTGCATCCATTGGTCAATCATTCCATCCATCTGTCCGTCCATCCATCCCTCTGTCTGTCCTTCCTTCAATCCATATGTCTGTACCTCTTTCCTTCCTTACTTCTGTGTGTCCTTCCCTCCTACCATCCTTCCATTAATCTTCTTTCCATCCTTCCATCTGTCCTTCCTTCATTCTGTCCTTCTGTACATCTGTCCTTCCCTCCATCATTCTATCCTCCCATCCATCTTTACATCCTTCTTTCCAATGTACCCTTCCCTTCTTCCATCCTTTCATCCTCACTTCCTTCCTTCTGTCCCTCCTGTTCTGTTCAGCTGTCCTTTCTTCTGTCTGTCCTTACATCCTTCATTCCATCTGTTCTTCCTTTCTTCACCCTTCCTACCATCCATATATAAAAATATATTTATATATATAAATTATATATTTTATATATATAATATATAAAAATGATGTTTTCCTAGAGAAAGCAGATAGCAAAGGCCATCAGCAGAGTATTACACTGTTCATGCTGTTTGGGTCTCCATTTGGGGGATATTTAGTAGAGAGATTATGGTATCTGTGGGCAATTAAATAGCCTTTTCCAAAATGCTATAAATAATATTAGCCACACTGAATGAATAATACCACTTGGTGCTGTGCAAATTACCAACATGCAAAGTGCAAATGGAATAAGAAGGATTTTATTTTCATGCAGAGACAGAAGTTTTGTGCTACGAGATGGCCTTTTGCTCATTTCCCATTTAATTTCATATGCAACTCACTAATAGCATCCCAGTGTCCCTCTCCACATTTCTCTTCTTACAGTGTCTCTAATGCACCTTAAATGATGAGAGCACTACATCAATAGTCTCAATTTAGGCAATGTGTGCTTTTGGCAAAAAAACAGCAAGTATTGCTAGCATAAATCTCCCATTACTATAATGACACATTAAAACGGCACAGGGGTTTACAATCTGTGTTGAGAATTATCCATCCACCTGCTCTCTGAAATCACGTTATGTATGTTTATCCTTTCCTTCTCCCATCTTTGTACCAGACTGACTTGCCAAGAAGAAAAAAAAGAGGCATTTATCAACACATCACTCTTTTGTGCAGCATTCCAGTGATTCTGGAACGGATCAGTTTGGATTCTGTTGGATCAGATACCCAATGTTGTTCATGCAAGATAAACAAAGAGAAAAGAACATGGGTGACTAATCAGTAATAGTTAATTGCAACACACACACACCCCTCCCACTTTTCCCCAGCCATAAATTGAAAATGACACTGGCGGGAGGAATAGCGTTTTAATCTAGATGAAACATTTTTGAATGCCTTTTCTGAATTACAGAATGTACATTGATCTGGCTGTCATTCTGTTCCATTTGGAGTGATAGATCTGCAGAAAAACACTTTTGTTTAATTGAGATAATATTGTATTTTTCCTAAGTAAGTCCTTTAGGAGAGAACTGATTTATGAGGAATGTTCTTCCTGAAATAAAAAGACGCTGGCATATGAAGTCCTGACAGCAAAGGCCAAATTCAGAGATTGCTTAATATCTCTGACTAAACAAGTCATTGCATTCATCTCTGCAAGCTAGAGATGCTGGTATCCCCACTGTGAGGCCCCAACAGACCCAGAGTGATATTTTCTCCCAAAATGGAAGTATTTAGGAGAGCTGGGCACCCATCACTTACTTATTCAGAGGGGACGTAAGGCTCAGTGTAACTTAACTCACAGCTGAAGTAGTGTGAGCTACGCTGTCTTTTCTGGACTGCTTTTGAAATAAAGGTTTTTTCCCTTCTGCTCCTCCTGAGTGATAACTTGAAGCATTTATAGACAGTTTCTCCGCTTGCTTTAAGATACACCTGTGCAATACCCAATCCATACGTTTGCCTCTTAGCAATAAAGATAGTTTCTTCTGCTGGGAAAGGGCAGCCAGCTGGTAGGAACCAGCTTGTGAGGACACTTCCAGTCCGTACACAGTGAGAGGCCTGAGGTTAATGCATTTTTGCTCCAGATGTTGCATTAGCTCCCCAGTGCTGCAGATCTAACAAACAGTTTGGGGCTAAGGCCTCCTGGGAAATTACGCTGCTTTCCTTGCCCTGCCACCAGCTGAATTTAGCACTTCTACAGAATGACACAAAATCGACTTGCACCGCCAGAAGGGGGAAAGCACACTGTATGTGCCCTAAGGGACTACACACTAGGGCCAGAAAGGACCATTTATGTTTTGTGGGTATTGCTGGGGCCAACACCTTGCTTTTGTTCTGTGTTGGGCTGAAAAAGGCGTTTTTTTGATTTCTGCTCTCGGGTGGCAATCCCAGCACCTTGATTTGGTAAGCGCTTTGGGAAATTTTTGTTACTGACCTGGACTGCATTCACAGCTTAAAAGTGCTATAAAACCTGTGCTGAATGTATCACAGAGCACTGGTGACATCCATGCTTCACCACTCTTGGTTTCCTTACCTGCTTCTGCAGCTAGAAGTTGATGGTAGTCTAAAATAAAATAAATAAATAAGGCACCAAAATCTGCTTCATTCGGAACTGTAGCCTGTTTCTTCAGGAAATATTGTCTCTTGATCTGCATGAAACCATTATTTAGATTCTATAGGATTTCTTCAGCAGTAATTGTGTCCTTTAACCAACTGACTTTTATCAAGGAGGTTTTCTACAAGCACATGTAATTCATATCCCCAGGAAAATGAAGTTTTCTTGGAGTAAACTGAAACAGTAAGGCACTATACATTTATTTTATCAAATTAAAGAGAAAAATTATTAAAGGGGAAGAGGGAACATCTTAAAAAAAGGTTTAATTTCTTGTTTTATTTGTGTATGCATTTCTTGTTCTAGCTGAGTACGTGTGTGCAAACTATGAATTTAGACAGGAAACCCTAATGAGAATTGGGTTTGATTTCTGAGGAGAGCACAGTGTAACTGTGGGTGATGTCAGGGCCCAGAGGGCTCTGGCAGCCCTTGATTGTCCTGCCCAGGTGCACCGTGGGCTCCCACCCACGTGTTCTGGCCTAAGCCGTGCCATGGAGACATGTCTCCATGTTCATGCCGCGTTACATCTGAGCTATCCACGGTAACTTGGTGTGAATTGGGTAGATCATTTTTAAATATAAACTTTTCCAGTATCTGATGCAAGATACAGCTCAAAGTATCCAATGTAATGGAATTTAGAAGACACCTTTGATAAAAGCAAAAGAGAGCATGTGGGTTCATCTTTTTTTCTTCTGTTAAAAGACCGAATTTACTAGAAGGAGAAGCAAATGGTATGAGGAAACTCTATTCCAGGCACTAAGATTTGTACTTTCTGAGTCAGTCAGCACATGGATAAATACATTAACCCTGTTTTCAAAGGCCTCACAGGAGTCCCTGTTCCCATAAGTGAAAGGAACCTTTAGGGAGTTATGCATTGCCCTTGAGGGGCTGTTTGCTGTGGTGTGTACCTGAGTGTGTTGCCTTTTCTGAGAAAACATTTTTGGGAAGACATGCGTTCATCACTGAATTTTCTTTTTCTTTATTTTTTGTCTCAGCCTGGCTGTTGCATTTCTTCCAGTATGGCAGACAACATAATCCTGTTCTGAGTATCATTAGAGCTATTTATGCTGAGCAGTGGATTTCTCTAGAAAAATGGTATTCCAGCACATTTCTTACTGTATAATTATTTGGTTTCCCATGTGACTCTACAGAGGCTTTATGCTGCACTCGCTTTTATTCAGGGTTTGCGCTAGTGTGAAGTAGACCCCTAATCATGTTCAGTCAAAGCTAAATCCCAAGGTCTCAAAACCACAGTGTTTTGTTCAGCTATACCTGATACCTTGCACACATCCAGAGGTCAGCTGCTACGCTCCCTTCACCACTGCCCCAGGGCACAGCTGACTTCTTGGGCTGTTATAATATCAGAATCACAAAGCAGTAGCCTAAAAAAAAAAAAAAACCAAACCAGTGAGCTTTCCGTTAATAACAGAGGCAGTGAGTTGCTGCATTGCCTTGATTTACCATCAGGAAGGTTTCTGGCAGTGTCACTTTGTACTGATTAAAGCCCTTGGTGGCACAGGGAGGCTTGTAATCATTTATTCTGGTCATGTTTTAGCGTAGTTTAGCGAGGAGTCTCGCCAGGTGTCAAACCAGTGTATTCATTCCTGTGTTGAGGTATGGGAAAAAAAGGTCATTTGAGAGCAGGGGAGTACCAGATCCACCCTGGCAACTCAGCCTAGGGCAAACTTTGTCTTCACTGAAAGCGTGAGAGGGGGATATTTGGAAAATTGGCCCTAGAAAGCAATGGATCTTGGGTAAAAAAGCACTGCAGCATGCAGCTTCTTCAATTTAAAGCCTGAGAGAAAGAAAGAAAACAGCACAAAAGACCGAATCTGAGAGCAGGGAGTACAAACCTGGTGATTCTCTCTTAGGGGCCGGATGCACCAACATGGGCTTTTGACCTTTCTCCCATCCACAACTCTACTTTACACCCAATGGACAGATGCACGGTTTGAACAGGAACTCTCCTACGGGCAAACTAAAGCCCAGGTGTAAGTTTGGGGTTCGTTTGCTTTCTCACTTGTTTTTTCCCCTCAATGAGAACACTGGGAAAAAAGTATTCATTTGCTCTGCTCATACAGTGCTTAATGCAAAGGAGCTACAACTGACCTCTGGCAGAGGCCCCTCGGAGCTACAGCAACAAAAATCAGGAGCAGCAATAATGAGGAGATTTTATGTGATTTTTACAGCACTGTGCTGAGCCTTCTTCAGGTAGTGGCTAATAGGAGTGGGAGCTTTACATAACTTTTTTAAGTAATGCTCTTTTTTTCAGAGTCTACTTTTGTTCTGAGGCAAAAATGTCTTCTTTTTTGCCTGTGTTGAAGAGATGAGGAAAAGATGACTATTACTTCACACACATGAGACACTCCGCTAACAAATGACATGGAATCCACATTACCATTAGCCATGACATTACCAGGGAGACATTTTGACTTAAAGAAATCAGTTGGACTGAAGGGGAAAGTCAATAAGAGTTACAGCTTTCTGGAAAGAAAACATATCTGGGATATTTAGGTTGGTAACTTGTAAAATAAAAAAACAATGATAAAAACTGGTGTCTGAAATTAGAGTGGGAATTTGGCTAGGAAGCAGGGGGTGCCCACATTCTGTCCCATGCACTCCATATACACAACCAGCTATTTCTGCTACATAGCTTGCTGATATTAAATCATGAGATATCCATCACAATAAACCAACAATTAAAAAAAAATTTATTACAGCATTAGTTCCTTGGTGACCTTGTCATTTAGATGATAATCCAGTTTGCCCAGCCGAATCGTGCCTGGGCTGAAGCACAGCATGGTTTTGCCTTCCTTCTTAGCAATTTAGACTTGGTAGGTTTCCTATATCTGGTCTTCAGAGCCAGGTGTTTTTTTTTTCTTTTTCCCAGCATACAGCAGTAACAACAAATATCTGCTGTGTGCAAGGCAGTGGGGCATATTTTATAAATAGATATATGAGATAGATAATAGATATTATAGACAGATAGCTAGCTAGATAAATATATTTATCATATGTAAGAGCCCAAGCTGCTGTTGAGAGGCAGAGCTTCCTTCAGGCACTTTCAGGCTCTTGACCGCCCTGCCCTAACCTATGGCTGGGGGTAGTATAAAATGCTCTATCCTGTACTACACCCTCATCAACCATGTCTTAGGCTAGACAACTGGTCAATAAAGATTCCGGAGAATGTGATGGCAGTCCTCCAGCCCCTTCTTCCCTGCCCTTCCCCCTCAAAAAAGAGGCTACAGAAAGCAAGAAAATATTTTTGAATCCATACCTTCCAATTCTGTTTAGAAAACAGTACATTGCTTCTAGTGGAATAATGATTTCTTGATGGATTCTCATAAATGGACTGTTTCCCACATTATCTGAAATAATTGGTTCATAGCGACCACAAAACGAACAGCAGGTAGGAAATGAGATTGCAGTTGCCAAAACGTAATGGATCATTTAGTCATTCTCTGAAGGTTTTAACACTTCTTTGGCTATCAGAAGGCCTTCGCCTAATTGCACTATTCTTATTATAAATCTGGCTGTTGGAATCAATTAATTTACATCACTGCCATAGCAGAATAAGGCCCACAGAATATAAACATTAAAAAATAGACATACTCAAAATGTTCTTACAACTCGCAGTCACTACATCCTCTGAGTTAACTGATGAACTTTACAGTCAGCAATGTTCTTTTTCTCCTGTTTTTAGTACTGTTTGATAATGTTATATCTAAGGCTTATACAAACAGAAAGCACAGATACTTAGTGCAACTGTGATGGTGTGCACTTTCTTGCATAAAGCCCAGAGGAGCACCATCAGTCCATCAGTGGAAACAAGTGAAGATTTCAGAGTAACAGATTGCATGACAACTCTAACTTCTTTACCACCATTTTTATACATATTTGGAGGTAAAACACTACCAAGGAAGAAATTGCCACTGCTCCAAAATTTCCTCTTCCAGACTTTATTTTTCTGTTTATGCTGGTAACATAAAAGCTGGGCTGTCATGTAACTAACAAGACAAGTAAAATACACAGGTGTGTGCACATTCCTACCCGCAGTCATCCACCCACAGCCCTCTGGCCTCTTCTGACCCATCTTTTCCTATAAGAACCTTTTTTACCTTCTTCTTTTCTTTTTTTTTTTTTCCCCCCATTTTGCATCTGCTTTTAATGTCTCCTTTCTTTCATTTTTTTCCTCAAAGTCGTTTCCAGCCCTTCTTCCCCCAGCTAACAATACTGACAAAAAAACAGTCATAAAACCACTTAATATCCCCAATCCTTGATGAGGTTTCATCTTTATGCCATTAAAAACCCTTGTGTGAAGCACTGGCTCCACACATGTCCGGGGAAAAGCTCGTTTGAGCAGAGCCAGGAGGACATCTGTGGCTTTCCATAGATAAGCTCATGCCTGCCCTGTCAGTCTGTGTTCAGTATTTATTCTGGAATTTCTTGAATCCTTTTTTTCTCTTCTTGAAATAAAATAACCCTTTTTTGGGTGAGCTGCTTTATGAAAAGGAGTTGGTCAAGCCGTTTAAATATATGTATTTTTTAATTGTGTCCTGTAGTAGAAATTGTCTTTGTATTATATTCTTTGGTCTAGAGCTTTCAAAGAGATAATGTGTTATAAGTTTGAAAATAGTCTAATTTTTTTATGAGTGTTTTAATGTACTTGTACAAGAAGATATAATTAAGACTTAGAGAAAAGAAATGTATTCCACTTAGGTAAGGGGACCATGCCTTAACCTTGAATTGTCACTTCCATCAATTCAGGAATTGAATGGATCTAAAAACTTTCCTTGCCCTGCATCACTAGGTACATCCATCGCACAGCTCCCTCCCCACAGGCTTGGTCAGTGCTGTGCCATCTCCTCACACCTGCATCCAAATGGGGGGCCTCCTGTGGTCACAGCGGACCTTCTCCAAGTTCAGGTCTTTGCATACAAAAGGCTTTGGTGCATTTTCAGTGGTTTGTTTTGGTTTTGGGGTTTTTTTGGTGTCTCAGAAGACTGTGTGCTGCTTCTCAGTTTCCTGCACAGTGTCTCAGCAAGACAAGCTGCATCCGTGGATGCCATTCAAGATGTTTTTCATTGTGGCTCCGTAACGAAAAAGGTTAGGAGGACTAGAAGAAGCTATTTAGAAAGCATTTGGACTGATTTGTATATATAGCTACTATTTCTGTGAATATAATCTGGATAATTATGCCCCTAAATAGCAAAACTATTTGTGTAGAGCTTCCTCCACAACTGTAATTACACTTGCATTTTGCACATCCAATTGAGCCTGCATTGAAATGCTGTAAAAATTGCCTGTAACTTTTTACAACATAATGAAAATCTAGATTCTTTAAAGAAACTAGGGCCACACCTCCTAAAGTGGGCTCCACAGAGTGCAACAGAATATAATAAAATGTAATGAAGAGATGCTGGATTCTGCCCACCGGAAGAAGGGGGCTACAAAGAGGGAAGGCTGCACTGACAGTGACTCATGGGGAACAACTGAGTCCCCCTTGCAAGTAATAGGAGAAAATTTTCCTTTTTGGCAAGGTAGTCATTACAATCGAGGACCTTCATCACCTTAACAGGCAGCATTTAGAAGAAGGATTACAGGAAAGGGAGTGGAAAATAGCCTAAGTTCAAAATTACCTGCAGGGCTCTCTAAGGAAAAACCCAAATGAGTATTTTTAGAATGCTGGGTTGAGGCGGAGTTCACAATTTTTATTTTATATAAATAAATAAGTCTAGCTAGGTATGAATTTCCAAAGTGCTACAGAAACAACAGACAGCTGATGTTTGGGATCAGTTAAATTTGCCTTTACTTACCTTGCATTTACCTTACTGTCACTCATCCCTGGGTAAAGGCAATGAAAAGGGACACATTCGTGCTGTTCAAATTTGTGTTTCAGAGATCAGGAAACAGCGAGCCTGTTCTCTGTCACAGTTTGCTAAACAAATGTGTTTTCCTTCCCTTTGATAATAAAACTCGCCTGCACCAGAATCCAAAACAGGACCCCAGAGTAGGTGAAAAATGGGGCCAATCCCCGAGAGTTTCACCAGCACAAACAAGACTGAGATAATCTCAGATATGTGGGAAGCACAATGGTCTTCTAATTTTTAGACTGAGAAAATCAGGATGGAAGTAACCAAAGTGGTTGGTGTTAGAACACATCTTAAAGAAGATTGGCTTAATTTTTTTAATGATCTGTGCCTGGGAGTTATGAATTCACCACCACCACCAATGACTGGATATTTTAAAAAAGAGAGAAAACCCACTGGATTAATTCCCCTGATTTCTGTAATTCAGGCATAGTATACTGAGTTTGTTTTACAGAACAAGTTATTTGTGCAGTTTAATGTTTCTAATATTTACTAAAACCTCCTACCTTGGCTCTTCAGTTCATCCACTTCAGGTAGATCAATCACAGTGAATAGGAAAATCTGCAATTTTTAAGATTGTTAAAATGTTTTTCTGTGCTTACCTCATTTTGTGCAATGTTGTTATTCTGCAAGTAAAGAGCCAATGCAATGCTGTAGGTATCACCAACAATTTTCCAAAAAATACACAAATAGAAATGATCAAAAATTAGATGGGTTTGTAAATACCCTAGGAAATTTCCCTGTCAAGAATCTCACATGCCTTCAGTTCAGTCCTCCCAATACTGAGAACACCAAAGGATACAATTCTGCTAACTCCACCCAACAAACACTTTGGAAAGTTGCTTGCTAAAACTTTTTGGTGAAAACTTGCAATATTTTTTTCACAAATCCTAGATATTTTGATTAGGAAATGCTCTCAGAGTGTTTCATACTTGTTTGGCTGCTTCCTGCTCCTGTCCTAGCTAAACTCCCTGTAAAATGAAAATGATGTGCTAATATCTCCCTTCCTTTCCTAACCTTGGGAGGGCTTTAGGGGTTTTTTCCTACCTAGGTAAAGTTTTTCACTCCAGACATGCCCATGGTGAGATGCTGCTTGCTGAAGCACATCGTTCAACCCAGAACTGGTACTGTGAGGTCTTCCTACATGGGAGAAAGGACATCATTCAATCAGTTTGCTCCTTTTTAAAGGAATATGTCAAACTCTAATCCTAGAAAAATAAATTACTCTATCAAAGTACACATGTTCCAGGAAGAAAAAGCCATTATTTATATTCTAGCTCCCCACTTGCTCTTAAACCGCAGCACCAGCTGTAAAACTGAAGATGAACTGTAGAAAGCTCACTTTATAGTCACTGTAATTTGGTTTTGGATCTCAGCTTGAAGCCCAGACAGTGGGGGGAATTATTCTCACCAGAAGCCACTTGCCAGGAGACTCCAGCCAGCACCTTTCACTGAAGAGTCATTGGTGAATGATGATAATTTTGTCTTCCCCATTACTGCTGCTGCCACAGCGGATGCCAGCAAGGAAGTAAATCTGGTTCTTCACAAGGCTGTGTGCTAAGTGACACGAAGTTATGCAGAAGCTGTAAAATAAATCACAAGGGAAACTGGTGACTCAATTTTAACATTATTGTATTGGTATTACCACTTACGGTCTTAAAGCTCTGTACGATGATCCACTTTGGTTGCTAAATTAGCTTTTTCAAGGGGGATTTAATTTGTGGAAACCAAACCAAAACACCAACTTAACAGATCTTGAGGGCTTAAACATTTTAATGATATAAAACTAAGCTAGAATTATCATAGCTTGATATGCATAACTCACAAAGATTCCAAAATAATTCACAACAACTGGCAGCAACTATCTCAGATCAAAGGAGGCTTCTAGACTGATGTGAAACTGCGTAACTCTTAGATGACAAATAGGAATACATCCTGGAGGTATGTGTATACAGGCATAGATACACACATTTATAGATATTTATACATACACATGCACATGACTCCAAAATATCTATAGCTATATCTCTACATATCTAGATGTACACACAAACATGTGTATGGATGTTTGTACACACACAAACTTAAAAGTCATATCAATTTGGGATCAAATTCTACTCAGCAACCAATTAGATGTTTTTCTTCTGAGCAATACTGTAAATATTAATGGGGGGGGAGGCTCCTAAAAGTTAAGCCTGTCAAACACTTCTAAAAACTGCTAGGTAATTCAAAGGAAAAGAAATGTAGCTTTTGGGGCATCGGGTACTTTCATTCCCATGATTGTCAACAGATAGGTATTGTATAACATATTCATTTCAAAGTCATAAGCCATAATTTTCAGAATACATATGTTAATGTCAAGTTTGTGAGTTCAGAATGTCAATGGCAGTGCAGCAGTGCAGTTAATGACTTACAACAAGTGACAAAGTTTTATCATGGATAGATTACATTTCAGACAGTTTAACACAGTGAAATATCATTACAAATAGCCATGTAAATCAAATCAAAATGGGTCTTAAATTAAAGTTTACATGAACAGGTATGAAAGGAGAACTTTCTGATTATTCCAAATCCTCTTTTAATTAACAGTTACTCCTAGTCTGGCTTTTTATTTTTTCTTTTCATCTCCTGCCTGTCATTTATTTGACATCTCTAGTTTGATGGAAGTGATATTTAAAATGAATGGGAAGCACAGAAAAAGAAAACATTTCCAGTACTCGGTCTGGTTAAAAAGATTCTGCTGATTCATACTAGCATCTTTGTCAGTAACTGGTCAAAATGCTTGTCAGGGTGTTAGCCAAGGAACATATGGGTCATTCATTAGTTTTAAATAAGACACAGGTTCAAAGCATCTAATTCATCTTTAAATTTGGTTCTCCCTACTTCAATTGTATGTGTGGAAGCTGTTGTTAACAGCACTTGACACAATTTCATAAATTAATTTACTTCTGCTCCCCCTGGGCAGCACTCTCCCACCAGCTGACCCTGACCTTGTGGTTACAGTTGGCCTCAGTTGGTTCTCATTGACCTTTGCAGGGACATGACCACACCAGTATTCCTGCAAAATCTGCTTTCTGGGATCACCAGCTTACATGAACTTTGCCATTAACTGTAAGAAATGGTACCAGGATTCATGGGAGACATTTTCAGCACCAAACAGTTTGCACGAGAAGAAAAGAGAAAGGAGACATGTACCAGAAAGGAGGATGATTTTTCGTGGGCGTATTTTTTTAAATTCTAAATCAGGTAGCCTGAAATAAAGCAGGAAAGAAAAAAGTTCCCTTCCAGATCTGTTAATCTTTCCCAAAGATGATTGTTAACCCATTTCTTTTCACTTTGTCTCAGACTAGTATCATGATTCTAACAGAAATCATAACTTGGGAAAGAATTTCAAGAGAAACAGTCAGCTTTTTCTCTCCCCAGTGTATTTTCCTATCCAATGCAGTTCCTTGGCTGCTAAATGCCTCCCAAATCAGCCTGGTGCTGAGGCTTCTAAATTATGATGAAACAGAAAAGTAGGGCAGACAGGGAGAGGAAATTTTTCAAACACAGTAGTGATTGCCATAAGTCCTGATTCCATTGTAGTCAGTATTAAAATGTGCATTGCTTCCAGTGCTAGGAGAGATGGGCTGCCATCTTAAAGTCAAAGCCCTGCTTGGATTTCAGTCTCATACCAAACTTATTATGTAAAGCATATTGTTAAATGCCGAATTACAGGTGATCTGACCTTCACTTACTCAGCACTGTGGGTTTACTTTGTGTTTACATTACAAGAGAGAGAATAAATTTGGCTCCAAGGCTTCTAGCTGGCCAAGTATGCTCTATAGAATAAAAGTCAACTTCTGCTACAAAATGGTAGGTTTTTAATTTAGTTTGAAATACAGAAGAAGACTGTAAGAACTCTTTTCTCTGAATTTACTCTTTTTTTTTCTTTCAATGTGCTTTATGTCAGTAGACAATTACATTGTCAAATCTGTATGCAAATAGACATGAAGTACACAAAACCTGGATAATAAAACAGCTGCTATAAGTGTGCAGTCAAACTGTGCTAATCAGTCCTGGCAGTTGGAAATTACTTTTTCCCTGTTATTCAGAGGAGGTAAAAAACGGAATTTGCATTGTTTCTATTGCTATTCCAGATTCCTTTATAGTTAGACTTGCACAGACTTGAGAGAGCAGGAAAAATCACAGACTGATAAGCCCCAGTCAGTTAGCTCATACAGCAGTATTATTATTTCTTTCAGTGTGTTAAGATGAAGATCTTCCAGCTGAAGAGCATATAGGCCTTCCTTTAAAGAGAGTGAAAGGCTGCCACTGACCTCCAGAATTTCAGATTTTGCAGATTTTTGTCACCAGATTGTGCTCTAGGAGATGGGTCCAAAACTCTTGAACAGGCAGCTCGAGGCAGCTCCTAACTTTCAAGATGGATTTCCAGCAAATGCTCTCTCTGCCACAACAGCTTCTCCAAAGATAATACAATGCCAGGGACAGGGAGTGAATCCCAGCTGCTTTAACATCCTGGCTGAGAAGGAGGCCAAGCTCCTCGTCAGAAATGACAGTCATTTCAGATAAAAATGTTTGTAACTTCAAGGAACAGTTGACACACAAGTATGTGCTGACTGTCAGGTTCCATGTGAGGCAGTGAATAGCAGCAGCTATTCTGATATGCCATCAGTCTATCTTGTTATGGCATTGATTTTTGCTACGCCTGACATCCCCAAACTTGCTCCTACAAGAGGCACAGTTTTCCTATTTTTAGATATACTGTCAATAATTTCTTTCAAATATAATTTCTGCCTGGTTTGATCCTAATTAAGCACCTAAGGTGCACTTTCCAGGTTACATCAAGGGGAAAATTCCCTTTGATCAATATTTTTTCTCTGCCTATTTTATTCTCGTCTTCAACTGCCAGATTTATCCTGAAATTCAAACAAGCCTCCAGCAACACACCACAACTTGGCATAGTTAGTGCACAGCTACATCCTTTGTGGTCTTCAAGAAAGTAAAGACTGTCATGAGTTAGGACTTACCTGGTTGTGGCACCGACAGCTGGCGTCTCTGCTCTTATGAATTATTTAGATTGTTGCATTTACAAAAGAACTGCAAGGATCTACATAATGACAAACAAAAAAAGCAAATTTGACCTTTTAACATGTAATAAGTTAAAGTACATCTGCAGGGATGAAAGACATATAAACTACCCCATGCTGTTAGAAGAAGCTATAATATTTACAGTAAGTGATGCTCACTCTTGTCACCAACCCTTGTATTTAACTGTGCTGGAGTTTTCATTCTTCTTTACAGAAACCAAGGACTTTCCTGGGATCATTTAAATAACAGCTAACGGCTTATCTTACTTTAAATAGTTCCTTTTCCCTATGTGCATTACATGCCTAAAAGAGCTTAAAGCATTTTACTCTGTAACTTAGATGCTAATTCCTCACTGTCTTTATGACATGCTTTAGTCAAAGGAAAGACTACCAAAATTCAAAAAGGCAGCCACTCCAGGCTGCCGGGGAGTGGCATGTAGGCATCAGCACTCATCAGCCCAGAGGCCAAAGAGTAATAGAATGAAACTGCAGAAAAGAAAATTCAAGGGAGATATTAGGAAAAAACTTTCGAATTGTAAGAACAGTGAATCACTAAGATAGAGAGCTGTATAAAGTCTTTATGTGTCTTTAACAGGTTAGACAGATGTCTGTCAGGATGACACAAGTACCAAGCTTCCCTGGGGCTTGGTAAGACCCTGAGGTCTGTTCGCACTGGATGGTTCCATGATTTTTGGCATAGAGCTCAAGTTTACTCAAACTACATCACTGTAGGAATTGGGATAGGAATTTTGCAACCATTTGGTTCATTCCTGGTAGCGGACAAATTCTTCTTTAATGACCCTGAAGAGCAATTTCCTGGGTCCCTTTGGTGTTTAGTAAAGCCTCAGCTATGAGATGAGGGCCTTCCTATTTGCATTGCGCTTTGCTTCGTTAGTTTGGTTCAGTTGCAGAGTAAGCAATCCTCTTCATTTGGAGCAATCCATCCACCAATAAAATCTTAAGGAGATAAAATTTGTTTGAGAAATGAAGATGTTTCGCAGTTCACCTTCATTGTTATCCTACAGCCAGATTGACATTTGCTTTAATAGGAAGGTTACCATTTCTAGAGCAGGTCTTCAGTGATGAGCTTGAAGTATCTCCCCCTCCACTCCCTCCTTTGTCCCCCATCAGAATAATGAGGGCTGCCTGCTGTGACTGTATACTATTTCTGTTTTCCTAAGCACACAGACACAATGCATTGAAATTTATTCCAATATTTCATGAGCATGAAACAAAACCTTTTGCTTTACATTTCTCCCCTACTGCTTACTTTTTCTGTTTTCTAACGACTTTCTCACTACAAACCTCTAGCTCCAGGCTCTTTTCATTTGATGACGGGAATGAAAAGAACCCAGACTCAGATGAGAATATTCTCAAGTATTCATAAATAGTCCTCAGTCCTACATCTCCCATCCTGGCTCCCTCTGGCCACTCCATCTTCGAAAAACACAAGCAGCTTGCTGGATTCCTCTCTGGACAACTTGGCAGCTTTATAGATATAAGCATGAAACGGCAAAAGGTCAAGTGCCATGTTTCTGCTGCAGCCAGGTTTGGGAACACAAAGCATGCAAGAAACACATCAAGACCACTCCATTTTGGCTATTAAAGCGGGTAAAGGTTTAGTTGTGGGACCATTGGGGTTTTATTTAATCAGAACATTTTTTTATCCTTCTGAAGGGAAAGTTGCAGAGATATTATTGCCATTTCTGTGAATGGTCTGAGCATTAGTAACAAGATTGCTGAATCATTACCAGTTAGTATAATTCAGACTCAGATGTCAAAGCTATCAGTTTTTCAAACTAAAGAATGGGAAAGGCTCATATCAATACAGTGCTACAGAGACTAAAAGGGAAACAGTGCTTTTAACTTACACTTGGTGATCTCACATCCAGGGAAAAAGAAGATGTACTGGCCATCCAAGAGACAAACAAAAAGACCTTCTCAGAGCAGGGACCTGTGACCTTCATCCCAGGTCTGAACGTTCCAAACCACTGTTAAGGAAGGGGAGACCTTGAAGGAGTTGCAAATGAGTTTGACGCTGAGGTAACAGGCTTCAGACCTTTGGGGTTTTTTTATCTTTTCTTGAGGCTAATCAAACTTGTTCCTGGCGCAACACTGTGAAAGTCACCCCAGGGAAGAGTTTGGACTGTTGGCTAATCAAGGTTTTAATATAAAATGACATTTTTGCCTTTGAATTTGCCATTTGAGACACCACAAGGAAGGGAAAAGGCTAAAAAAGTGCCAAGACAACAATTCTTAATAAAAGTCTTGCTTTTCCTACCCCAAGTTCTGTTAAAAATAAAGCTATTATAACTAAGTTTTGAAAATGTGTTATCTATCCCAATGGGGTTTTTTTCCAGTTTTATTGCCAAGTATTGCAGTTTCATGGCCTAATAGGTCTTCCCCTCACTGAATGACTGCAAACCAGGACGAACCCCTGGCCTTGAGCTGGAATGCCATTAACTGGTGCTCAGCACCATTTAAGTCCCATTGTCCTCCCTGGGGGAAAGGGCATGCGCCCTCGATTGTGCTTTTTAAGGATTGGGGCAATTTTGGCCCTAAACTGAGGATGGTTTAGATGCATGTTATTAAACTAAGTGGTTTGATAGAAAAAAAATACCTTAATGAGTTTCAGTTGCTTCTTCATCCAACTTTGTTGTGGGTATTGATAATAAATTGTGTTAGACATCATTCTAATGAAGATAAAATGAAAAAATATGCCATATTATCACAAGTGAACAATGTTAACTTAGTCTTAATCATGGCACCCATTCTTATTTTCCTTTGTTTTTTTTTTTAGTTCCAAGGTAACTAACTTTCCTTGTGTTGCTTGGGTTATACCTTCCAATTTGTATTTTAGTCGGCATGATGCACACTAAATTTGCTGACAGGAAATAGGAATTCGCTGGACTATGATGCCATGGCAGGTTAATAATACAGCTTCAATGTGCCTAAATTCATTCCTACTCCATATTCACAGGAAAAAAAGCCTTCTGAGTGGGGGCATTGTTCAGTAACTTACTGTGCCAAAGACACATGACCATTTGATACAGCTATTAAGGAAATGGTCTTTTCTTGATGGCTACTTTGAGTGGCTCCTGTGATATCTGGAAGTTTTGTAATGAAAGAAATAATTATAAAAATTATAATGTAACACAAGTAGAAAAAATATTGAAAGCATATGTGTCTGTGTGGAGATATATATATAGCAGGAGGAGATCACCTACCAGATCTGGCACTGCAGACTGTTTCTCATCACGTAGCCCAACATAATAAGCATTTGAGAGCCCCTATTGTGAGCAAGTATTTAAAGACTAACATTAAAGGAAGAATAAACCCTTCCAATCAATTGTGAAAGTAAAATCAGCAGTGAAGCAACAACAGAAATTGAAGCACAGCTAGAAGAAAATTAAAAACAGCTACCCCAGAATACCTGTCTTAATTAAACATTAGCTGGGAATATGTGAATTAAAATAGGAATGACATTTGAATTAATAAAAGGCCAGCAAAATTATTCAGGATTTTTTTTTCTTTGAATTATGGTATGATTTACTGAGATTCAAGGCATGTTTGCTGTCTAGACAGACCATCTTTACATGGACACTTTGTGAGACCAGCTCTGTCTGTAGGTATGGTTAATGCAGCACCTTTTGTGAGCTCACTCTGTTGATCCGGAGTGCCTAACCAAGCTACCAGCCACCTGTATGGTTTGGGTTTGTAAAAAAAGAATGCATGGAATTTTTTTTAGGCTGTAAACAAATGTACAAAATTAATTACAAGAATGTCTCGGTATCTGGAAAGCCAAAAGAAAATGCTGAAATGCATATGGTAGTCAGGAGAGAAAGAGAACCTCAAAATGCATCCAAAACATTTCTGTGCTGGGGAATTCTTCCAACACTTCCTTTGGTTCCAAACATATGTACAAATTGAACACCACCACAAAGCCCCAGAAAACAGCAAGATACAGCAAGATTAAATACAATGTAAGAGCTATTTAAAATTATTAGAAAAACTAAAATCATAGAATCAAGGTTGTGTCAACCATATCTTTCCAGATTTTTAAGGCCATTTTTCTATGAGCTAAACATTTCACTAGACAAGTGTTGTAAAGTACTGAACTGGGCCACAAGTACTATATCTCATATATGCTGTTGTTGGACTGAATTCATTTACATTGCTGTAGCATCTGAGATCTTTGGCAGCAAGGTGATAAACACAGACTTTCATATTTTTAATAAATACAAAATATTTTTGTCCACATATTTGTTAATGCATAGTTAGGTGCCCTTCACTGATACGTCATGTAAGAATAATGTAGCCCTTCTGGAACCACATATCAGTTAATATTTCTACCTCTGCCCTCACAGTCCCTTCACAAAGCTTTGAAACTATAGGCCTCTAAGAAGGAGGCTCCAGCTCACCAGCTCCAGCACACACACAGTGCTCAGTTTTGAACGCCTTATGTTACTGTGCTGTATCATTGCCCGGCTCCTTCAGTCTGATTTCTGAATACATAGCAGGCTTTTTAAACACTGTTTTTTTTCTTTCTTCCATACATTGCTCCACTAGTACCACAAACTCATTTTTCTAAATGCATGTATTGGCTCCTAAGTGCCCCCCTGGGCAAGACCGTGTTTTAGCAGCACTGCAAGGAAAAAAAATGCAGCCTGGTTCTCATTAAAAGTCTGTTACTGGTCTCAGACCTTCCTGGTGCTGAAGATTTATCAGTTTCTTTTTCCATGAGAATGTATTTGAATGCAGTATTTTGAAAGTAGAACACTAGGTACCAATTATATCCTAGTAAAGTCCGTGTCTGCATACAAAATTTCTGTTGTGGTGGGATGGTATTAAATTTACTGTTATATTGTCAGAATTTGCAGATATTAGCTATCAGTTCTGACACAGTAATGAAAACATGTTTTTGCTGTGTGTTGGAGCTTCAGAGGAGGATGTTTGCACACTGCCTTCTCCTTCACCACGCACAAGGAAAGTACACCCTGCTCCGCAGAGCTGCACTGATGCAGGAGAGTTTAGGAACCACCATTAAAATAAACCCCAAAACCCAAACACAAACCAAAACATAAAATATCAAGGGCTTTATTTTTAGGGCTGGCAATCACTATTGCAATGTGTCACACCACAAAAAGCTGGCCAGCTTGGACACCCTCTGCTCTGTCTGTTAAAGTGTTCAGAGCTGCAGCTTTGTCGCCACTTCCTCAGTTTCTATGCTGGTGACGTGAAAAAGTCTTAATGGTAAAATCAGGGAACATTTTCAGGCTTACATCAGCTCCTTCAAATGTGGATCATGAGCCTCTGGTCCTGTCTAATTTTTAAGAATAACCAAGTACAAGCAACAAAAGCACATAAATTATATAAACAGTTCAAAGTCGGGGGACTTGAGGCTTCCAAATACTTCTGAACACAGGCATGAGCTGGTATATTAAGTCACGCAGGCACTTTTAAAAAGCTTATTAGTCATCTTGTTCTTGTACAAAGATGCCCTTGGTATTCTGTTGCCTTAACATCAACCACCAATATCCTTTTGCATTCCATGAGGCATGGTTTTCCCTGCACTTGCAGCTCAGCCACCACCTGTAGAGGAGTGCTGTAAAACACTGAAGAGAAACACTATACTGAGGTAATAAATTGGTAAGAGAAAATACCTAGGGTGGGTGTGCAATACACCAAAACACGGCTATCGAAATAATAACAGGACACAAGTCAATAAATAAGCACTGATCTATGATACAGTTCCCAACTTCCAAATGTAAAGAAGTGTGAAATGAATTGCCTGGAGGAGCAGGTTATGGGGAGTGGGGGAAATGGCAATTCGTACCATATAACAAGAGAGAACCTTCATTTATTTGCTATACGAGGCAGCTGGACCCTGCAGCCAGCAGATCTGAACTAAAAAAGGAGGATATGAAACTTGGAAAATAAGCACTGTAATGGAGGGTGTTGAGTGAAATAAAATTACTCTGCTAGAGAACAACTAAAGAAAAAAATAATTCAGGTTTAATATTAAATGAAGGCTAGAGAAGTTGGAAAGGGTAAATTCAGCCAAAAAAGGTTGTAAGGAAGGGGCAGTATGTGGTCTGGTGGAAAGCAAGGAGAGCAAGTTCATGTTGGTGCTGTTTCTACATTCTTCACACAGGAAAAAAACCTGAAAGCAAGCCTGAAGCAAAGCAAGAAAAATACCACATACAAGAAACAAAGCAAAAAAACCTCCACATTTAGTTCATTTCAGCATCACAGAGAATTTGCCCTAAAAAGTAAAACGCCTGTGCCTGTTAAAGCAATACCAGAGGATAAAGCAATAGGAAGAAACAGTAGGAAAAAAAACAATAATGATACTAAAGCGACAGTAAAGGTAGTTGATCCACAGCCAGAGGAGGAGATCCACTTTCCTTATGTTATCATCTCTGCAGCTCCACGGGTTCAGGTGGATTCTTTTCAATTTAGAGTGGCACTGATGAGGGTGGATTTGCAAGGACAGCAAGGCTGGACAGCAAGGAAGACATTGCAGCAGAGAAGGAGGCCACTTGGTTTTCCCCTCTGACCACTGTGGTCTTGGGTGCTCTCCCAGGCACACATCCTTCACATGCTTAATATTGCATGTCCATCCCTTTTCTGTATCTGTAATGGGAACTTCTTCATAAATTGTAGCAGTCCCACCTGACATCCATGAGCTGGACAATCTGTCCTTGGCTATTTTTCTAGGCAACTTTTGCGAGAAGGTCATAATTGGAGAGCCAAGTACATTGCCCAGAGAAAAAAAGGATGTTAGTTATGCCATTTCAAAGAGAAATATTCAAAGCTCCTGCATATGAAAAATTAATAAGCTGACCAAATAACATAAATAACATTTCCCTTGCAAAAATGAAGTTGAATGATCCAAAACAAAATAAGGGCATCTATCCAGCAAGCAGAAGGAAAATATAAGCTGTTTTCCTCTCCAAACTTCCCCAGCTTTCATTAGAGGTCACACAGTTCAAAGAGGATTGAGTTCAAAAAGGACTTCAGCATTTGAGTCCAACCTTGATCACAGTGCATTTTCTTGGGAACGAGAGTAGGAGATTGTCAGTTAAATTCCAAGCTAAGATGACACATTAGAAAACGTGGGCCTTGTCCTGTACCCTGAGGCAAGAGCTTTGTATGATTTCCCTGTACCCTCTGGTCAGCACCGCTCTCTACCCACTGCAGCTGTGCAGGCAGCCTGTCCTTTCCAGCCACCTCCACAATATTCTGAGTGGCAACAAAAATATACATGATTCCCACTCGTCACTAGGAAGTTTCACCCATCCCTTACAAAACTGGCCCTGCTGCTACCTGCACCTCCCAGCTATCTCCCATTTTCTTGCTCACTCTTGAGCAAGTCCCATAACTCTCCGAGGGAAGGAGGTCTCCTCCTGCCATAAGGTCCTGCCTGACCTCTGCTTTAACATAGAGCAAACCAACCAAACCAATACGCTCTGCCACAGTTATATTAACTATCAAGTGGTTTTCCACATCGGAAGGAAGTAAAATGCTCAGAGGAGATGGAAAGACACATCCCACATAAAGAGATTCAGGCAGCTGCAAGTCCTGCCTTCGTGCTTGATCAGGTGGCAACTATTTATTCAAATTATTCTTTTAATTTGAATTACAATTGAATCTTTCAAATAACTGAGCTCAACCTGTGCTTTTAAGGCTTGAACATTCATACTGAGTCAGGCCTGTCTATAAAAGTGGTGAATTGAATATTCTTATTAGGTTCTTGGGATGCTTTTTTCTCCTAAGTTCAAACAGTGGCAACTTATTATGCAGCAGCTTCTTTTCTGAGCTGCTGGAAGAATCAGCTTTTTGTCAGTACACGGTACCACCAGCATGCTCATTTTCCCCACAAAACTCCCTCACTTCAAAATATCAGCTTGACTCACAACTGCATGCTAGATCTGGAAACCACTTGTATGGTGAGGGTAATGAATATACAATATATGCACAATAACAAACATCTGATGAGTCATTCCCAAATTTGTCATACATTAACTTCACCGCCAGTCTCTGCTGGGGAACAGAAAGGTGGTGCTTTAAAAGAGCTTTAGAAAAACTCAGGGGACACACTGAACTTTCAGCTTGTTCGCCAAAAGGTATAATTTGGCAATATTGACTATGTTCAGAAAATTTTAGGTTAATGCAGTTAATTTCTCAAGGTTTTCTTTGCCATAGTCAGAAAATATACAGTCTTACCCAGCCTTGTGAATAAAATAGTAGCTCAGATATGCTTACATAAAGCTGCCTGCAAAATTACAAAAATTGAATAAGCCTACAGAAGATACTTTCTCAGCTTTACTGTGATAGCACAAACTACTTTTCTTATTCTTCCATTTTAAAAAACCCTCTTCAGCTTTAGCAAGCTGGCAAGTTGACACCATAAGACTGAAATACAGCCTGACAGACTGAATTCCCATACAAGCATCAGGCTTTGATAAAAATCAGAATATCCCCATAATTTGGGGGGATAGTATTTTGGTTTAATCATCATGTCCTCCATTGCCTATGTGTCTATGTGTGCACACAAGGGATAGTGAGAATATATTACCATCACTTCATTTTTAGACCCTTATCCTAAAGAAATAATGTTAATATAAATACATTGCATAGAAAACTGACCCATTTCTTTTCCTCAACAGCTTCAACAAAATCTCCCTAAACAGTGGCAGTCTTCAAGGTATCAGTTGCCAGATGTGGCAACAGGGAGCTGACCCTCCATGCGGCTGCAGGCAGCTCATAAATGCACTGGAAACCAGAAATGCTGTTATTTACATGACCATTTGTCAGGTTAGTTTGTTTGGGGATGTTTGCAACTCTTTCTGCTTTCTACTTCTCCTGGTTTCAGCTGGGATAGAGTTAATTTTCTTCTTAGTAGCTGGTACAGTGCATTTTGGATTTAATGTGAGAATAATGTTGATAACACACTGATGTCTGGTTGTTACTAAGTAGCACTTATGCTAAGTTAAGGATTTTTCAGTCTCCCATGCTCTGCCAGCAAGCAGGGGTACAAGAAGCTGGGAGGGAGCACAGCCAGGACAGCTGACCTGAACCAGCCAAAGGGATATTCCATACTGTATGATGTCATGGTCAGTATATAAACTGGGGGGGAGTTGGCTGGGAGGGGTGGATTGCTGCTTAGGCATCAGTCCGCAGGTGGTGAGCAATTGCATTGTGCATGACTTCATCATTTTCTTGGGTCTTATTTCTCTCTGTTTTTTTGTTATATTCCTTTTCATTATTATTTTTTATTATTAATTATTAATTTTATTGTTATTGTTTTTATTATGGTTTATTTTGCTTTAGTTATTAAGCCATTCTTATCTCAACCCACGAGTCTTCCTTCTTTTTTTTTCAATTCTCCTCCCCATCCCACTGGGAGGGGGAAGGAGTGAGTGAGCGGTTGTGTGGTGCTTAGTTGCTGGCTGGGGTTAAACCACGACACCACTAAAAATATTTTTTAACATAGCAGCAACAGTATTTGGCCCATGTTTCCAGGGTATAAATACAAAATCTGAAAGGAAAGCTTTCCCTTGCCCCAAACATGGAGAACTGATAATGGCAATTAGTTAAAAATAGCGTTAATGTCTTTATCATTGCTGCAATATTTTTTTTTGCATGGAAACTCACCCATTGCAACTGGGCCTGATGTTTACCTATGGCTGCAGAGGCCATCAGTGTGTCCAAACCCACAAAAGCTTCCCAGCGGTGCTCCTGTGACTGAGCTTGTGCAGGTTATCTCACAGATGGCCTGGCGAAAACCACACTCATGCCTTCTATCATGGCATTTTCACCTTGCAAGTCGGTGTCGGACAATATGATACAGGCTGTTCTTCCCCAAATCTTATTCATACCGTGTGGCTTCTACCAGTGCAAAGACTGTTGCTCCCCACCACATGAGGAAATGGGCCAGGCACTGCCTCCTGGACCGTGCTTTGAGCCACAAGAACAGGTCTCAATCCTTCTTCTGCAGGTCCAATTTCACCCAGTGGAGCTGCTGCTACCTCTCCCTCACAGGCTTTGTTTATTTAGTGCCCTAGGATTTAAATAGCTTGATAGAAATTAAAGCTTTTCTTCTGGAACAATTCAATTAAGATCTATGTTGGAGCATGTAATTATCCTACATGTGTCTGAAATCAAGGAAAGCCAGTCAGATGCCTATCTGTGATGGTATGTTATTTTCACAGCATATAATTTTCAGATCACGCACATCAATATTATAATTGAGTTATGGAATCAGAGGGTATCTTTATTTACATACATTTCTTCTAACTCAGAGAAGTGCTATAATTTCCCTTGTCCTTAGTAAAATATTTTTCTCTCAAAACCTGCATCACATTATAATACCTGTATGGCTGCATTTTGTGTTTGAGATGGATGGCCCATGGCTGTGAAAGCCCTGCTTTCTACAGAGGTGCTTTCATTTAGTAAATTCATTTTAATTGCAGGCATATTTCCTGTGAAGCTTGTTGGATGGAAAACTTGGTAGATTGCAATTTTTTTGTGATTTTAGTTGGCAAACATTCTAAACATACACATTCACAATTCCCAGAAATATAATGAGATTACCTACTTAAAAAACAAACAAACAAACAAAAAAGAGACCAAAAAAAGGAACAAAACACAAGATTCGCAAAACAGCAATACACACTGTTTTCAGGACCACACTGTTTCAAGACCCAATGAAGTTTTGTTTCATATTGATTTGTGTCTTGCGGTAGATTGACAGAGATATCAGTGGAGCCTTTTCCCCAGCTACATTGATCAAGCTTGCCAAAATGGGATTTTTGGTGTCTAGTAAAAATCCTTGCTGGAGTCTTGTATTTGGGTTGGACTTTTCTAACAGGTTACTTACTTCCATCTGCTTAGTTTCATGAAATTTGTATCAACATAATAATTTGTGAGACTTCTGCTCTTTTTCCCTGTAAACTTTGGTTGGAATTGGCCAATGAGTTTAAAAGTTATAAATCTATGGAGGAGCAGGAGAGAGGCAAAAAGAATTTTCTTTAGAGAAAAGGTGACCAAGATAAATGCATACTATGACTTCTTTGTCCTCCAGTTTCAGAGTCGTTAGAAAGTGCTCAGGTCATGTTATCAATTTGTTTTCAACAGGAAGACTTGTTATTTGTTTTCTTGTGAAAAATGCCATCTTAGATTCAAAAGCCTCTGGAGCACAATTTCAAGGAAAACACACAAGATGCTACAAAATGTTTGAGCTCATTATTAACACTAAAATCAGTGTCACACTGGTAGCTGTTGTGCATACCCAATATAGTAGCCACAAGCTTGCTCAGCTAACAGGTAAGTTTTATTTCTGTTTTTGTTCATGTCTTAGTGCTATGGAGTCTGAGATTGTTAATGTCGGTGTCAGCTGAAATCACATGCAGGTCTGGTACAATGAATAGTAATTTCTCAGGAACTGGTTTAAAACAAAAACTGCCCAAGAAAGCAAAAGTAATACAAAAAAAGGACAAAAGTAAAGATGAGCAGAATGTGATTTTTTTTTTTTTCTTGGCAAACCAGCTATACTGAGATTTCACTGTGATTAAATATAGAGGGGTTTATAGGCTTGTCTTCATGGTCTTGTTCCAGCACCTATGAAAACCACATGTGCAAAGGAAAATATGAAGTTGGGGTTTCTTTTACTGAGCACCAGAACAATGCATTAGTTGCAATTCCAGATGAATCCATTATGGAAGATTTCCTAACTATTTTTTGTTTTTCAACTGTTCTGCTGATATTTTCATTGAAGTTTGCCCCTGATTTTTCTGCAATATGTTCCTTGCCTAAGGAGCTTTCGCCTCACAGTTTTCTAGACTGACCTTACTGCTGTCCTTGCCATAATGTGCATCTCTCACAGAGGAGCCCGTTGCTCTGATAATGCCATTAAGTAGATGTCTGGGCTCAGTAAATGCATGTCTCTTTTGCAGTGGGGTAACTCCGTGGAAACTTTGTCTAAACAAAGTCAAGATTCAACCTATGCAGAACATCTATCCATTCACAAATGGAACTGTTTCCTTTCAAGAAATAACAGCTAATAATAATAAAGAGAATCAGTGATCCCTGCTGGGCTTCGGGAGATATTATCTTTGGGAAACAACATATTTTAGCAAGTTGTCTGGTTTGTGAGGAATAAAGGTACTTCAAATCATGTCACCGAAGCATGCCTATAATGCCAAGTCCCATGCTGAAAATAAAAGCAAAAACTCTTTTGAGTAGTCTAAACACCTCTGCCAATGTTCTCAAAGACTTGAATTTGTCTTTCAATTTCATGTGGCTCTTCACTTAGAAATGTCCATTTTCTTTTATTTTTTAAAAAATGTTCTTGCAGTCAAACCAAGAACTTCTATTTTAGTTTGACTTGAAGCTGGTTTTGAAAATTTTTGAAATTATTATTATGACATTCATAACTGCCAGTGAGCTGAAAAATAAGTTTCCAAACAGCTCTGATTCACTTATTGTTATTCTGCAAGTCTGGCTATTACAGATGTTTCAGAATTTTCCACTGGGAGTCTCTGATCACCAGAATGAAATGATCAATTGCTCTAATTTAGCTTTTAAACTGAACTGAATCAGATTCTCTATGATGTCCTTGTTCATGGGTTTTCAAAACCCAGCCTGGTAGAAGAGGGGGGGAAAGGTACTTATAATAAGAGGTGGCTGCAACACAGCAGGCCAATTTCCTGCCATTTAACATCACAATAGTGGAGTCACTGCTAATAACAAATTCAATTTCTAAATCCATTAAAACAACAAAACAGCCCGATTTGCTATATAAAAAGTAATGGTTGTGTCCTAGAAGAAAAGATGTTTGTTTCAAAAAGACAGGGAAGAGAGTTGTTCTTGTGATTACTGTCCTTTTTGCCCCCTCTGCTTATACAACACATGAGATTTGTAAACGTTCTTACTTCCAGCAGCTTTCCGGGGCCAGTTTCTGCCCTCAGCTGTTCTCATGAAAACCTGCTTAAAGCAAGAATTGAACCAACACCTAATTGAGGGCAGAAGCTGACCCAGATGTGTTCAAGCAAAAAGTCTTAGGGACTTGGCAGGAATTTAAGCAAAAATGGGAATAAGTAACAAAGGAGGGAGCCCATGTTGTCATGGGCTTTGTGCTCCCAGCTTGCCTTGCCCAAACCCCGAGGGCTTTTGCCCCATCTGAGCTGCCAATGCCACTGGCTGCAACCAGCACTGGACACACACAGATCCTGCAATTATATCCTTACCAGATTTTATTTTTGGTGCCTAACATAGTAGTCCCCATAGGTAGGGCATGTAAATGTTTCTGTAATGCTGGTAGTGGTACTAATAGTACAACTGTTCAGAGTCAATTATGGCTATAGATTTTGACTGCAGAGATTCTATATTCAAAACATCACAGTAAAGATTTTGAAGGCAAATATCAAAAACCTAGATCATTTTACATGTCTTTCAGCAGAAATCTTTTGAGCCTTGCAAACCAAATTACAGGAATGAATGATGCAAACATTTGATAGGGTAATTATTCTTAATTAGATTTTGACACAATCTTGGGGAGACAGGCATCTGAGTCATATGAAGAGGTGTTCTTGTATCAAAATTCACAAAAACGGAAGTTATTGTGTTGAAAAGCCAAATACAGCAGTGTAGTGCTAAGAGAGATTCCACACAAGCAAGAGGTAAGGAGTCCTGAAGCTGCCTCAGCTCTCTCCATCCCAGGAAGCCTCTTCCAGCCCCCAAGGGGTGTGTGTCCAGTGCAGCAGCAGTGCTGTCTTGCAGACTTCTCCTTCCATCCCCTCTGCTAAATACCCTATGGACATTTCAGGGTCACATTCTTCCTGCTATTTGCCCTCCTCATCACGGGTTGTTTTTTCTTCAGTCTGTACCTTACGCCACCTTAAAAATGGCCACCTTAAAAATGGCCACATTTCCTGACACCTGCAATAAACCAACCCAAACACTCAATAACAAGGACAAAAAGAAGAAATGAGCTCCCTGGTTATTCCAGGTGGGTGCTGTGTCTTGTGCTGCCTGTCCCACTGACTGTAAGCTGTCTGCAAGAATGGTCATTTCTACCTTTTCTTATAAACAGTAGAGAAAACACCGTTAGCATATAACAAAAAGTCAGCAGGTACTCATTTCTTAGACCTGGACTGGACAGAGACGGGGGAAAACAGAGGAGGAAAAGGTAGATTTTAGTCAGAAAATGAGAAGTAAGAGGCAAAGTTCGAGCTTTCCTTCATCCCTGCCTGATGGTGAGGAGGAGTTTACCACTTTTTCTTCCACTAAATAGAACCATAATTTTATGGAAGCTAAAAATAGACTTGACCTGTTCTTTGCTCTTTATGACTGCATATTCTAATTTCCAGTTTCCTTCCTTTATGCCTTTTGCTTGGATAAATTGCACAGTGGTTTGTTTAATGTGTAGCATAGAGATGTTTTCCCTTCTTCATGAAGATCCCTCCCCAGAGAATACACCCTCCTCATCTATTGCTTTTTTGGCTTTGAATAGCTGAGAGCCACATTAGCATCCCCTTGACTGGAGCATGGACTGGGGCATTCCTCTGCCTGTTCTCACTTTCCTTCATCTACCTCCTGAACAGCCTTTGATAATCCTTCTATTTGAAACTTCCTTTTCAAGTGGTCGAATGGTTTAACTCATTTATACTATCTGAGGAAGATGAGCACTGAGGAATCAGCCATGTTTGCTCTTTCTCTCTCTTCTCTCTCCCTTTAGAACTCCTGAGTCTTACATACATGTCACTGTTTTTTATTTCTGAGTACCCGAATTGTGTCCATCAGCTTCCTTTCACTTTCTGCACTAAGGACCTGATGGGTACCTCATAAAACAGCACTTGTGCCATGTTTTTTATTCCAATAAATGTGCTTTGACCAGACCAGAAGCACCAAACTGTAACCCCATGGTAAAGGCAGCTCTAATTGCAAGGCTCCTTCATGTTGGAGAAGACCTGCAGGCAAAGCACGCATCCAAAGCTGGGTTTCCCCCAGATCTGAAAGCCATACAGATGTATGTTTGGAAGTCAATTAAGTCAATAATGTGTGATTACTTAGTCCTTCTTCATTTAATGAGAATATATGTGTATATGTGTGTGTGTGTGTATGTATTAGTTACCTAATAATTCTCTAGTGACTCCTGTGAGAGGCAAGGGCACCGAACACACAGAAATAGGAAAAGGAAAAGCCAGTCCCTTTGCTCTGCACTTACTATGTAACAGAGCAAGCAAAACAGAAATATTTGAAAATCTAGACCTTCACAAAACCAAGGGCTCCTCTTGTTTCACACTGGAGATGGCTGCTTTCCTGAACCATCTTCAGGCCTCTACCATGCAGCAGGTGCAAATATCCTGTTTGTAGGAAGCATCTGGAAAATAAAATATGACCTATGCACATACACTTAAACCCTGAAATAAATGAGCCAGTAATCCTTCCATGTCCTGCAGTGAAATAGGAGAAATTTTATCTCCTGTGATTAAATTAGTGCTTGGCCTGCAAAAAAAGTTGTAGCATATTATTTCCCTGGATTACTTCTGTGTGGAACACTTTCCTTATTTTCTCTCTAATTCCTCAGTTGCAACTAGACTCCTATTTTGGGAGATGACCATTTACTGTTACACATCTCGCTCTGCAGATTACATCATCTCTATGAGTTTTTAATTCATTGCAGCTTTTACTTGTATTTTTGTTTTCTAATACATTTTGCTGCTGCTACCCTAACATATCAGGAACCAAATTATCAAAGGTAAGTAGCAAAGGGGACAGATTCAGGTGTGTGCATTTGCTCAGATTTCCTCATTTCACAGTAGGCAGTCCAGTAGATACACACACATATTTTTCAAGAGATCAATAATCCTATTCTTCTTTACTTGCATCCTCAGTGCAGTATTTCCATCTTATTCCCATAGCATACAAAAGGCTCAATTCTTATTTAGGTACTACCGATCAACAGGTGAATGTTTATGCACAGGCTTCGAGGAGGTTTAAAATAAGACAAAACAAACTCTTCTCTGACAGTAAACATGGAAACAATAAATTGTCTTAACACAGACCAGTGGTCATGGCCAGTGGAAAATAATGAGCATCCCTGTCTGGTTTTGAGGGATTCCCTAGGGATGCTCTGTAACCAGCAAACACTTTTTTGTCTAACCAAGAAAAATCAAGCTGCATTCCTGTCAGCCTTTCTTGTAGAATAAATGAGACAGAAATATTGAAATAGCAATTATCAGTAGACCCATGAATTATTTAAAAAGCTGAATGCTGGCAGGTCCCCCATTCACTGAAGTGGACTCTTTTGAATGCACTGACTACCATAGCTGCTCCTGCATGTAGCACATAGGATGGGCATCTTGATAGAGTCAGCCTAATCCGCACCCTACTCTGCTGCAAATGCAGCTTGTCCCCAAATCGAATGTACCTGGTGGCTGCAGCTGAAAATCTGGCCTGTCGGATTTAATGGGATTACACATCTGTGGCAGCGAAGGCTCCCTGCTATGTCCCAGTGCTAGCCAGGAAAAATGATAGATTCAATGGAGAGCTAGAAAAATTAAGACTAATTATTTGGTCTGATCTCTGAAACTCTGAAGTGAAATTGCCCAGTTTAGCACCAGACTGGCAGAAACAGGCATAATTTGTCAGAGAGGGGCAAAATTTCTTACCCATGGGTAAATCTTCTGAAGTCGCAGCAAGTTCATTAAAAGTGAGTAGCTTAAGAGCAGAGCAATACCTTGAGTGAATGGGGCTCAGAAGGAGCTTCATGCTCCTCGTTATAAAGACTGTTACAGAGCCAGTCCCTTTAGCTGAGAGCACCACTGAAGCAGGGGCAACGCGAGCCTGAACAAGATGCCTGCCAGCATGAGCCTGCCCCAGAAACAACACACCCTTCTTACAAACCTTATTCACTGCTTTATTCTAATGAGTTTCACACACACACACAAAGACAAAAAAAAAAAAGACCCAAACCCTACAACATTTTACACTTTTGTGATCATGAAAAAGGAGATACCGAGCGCAACAGATTCAGAGTTAAATTGGTATAGGACTTTCAACATGATATAGGATAAGCATGGCTGCAACTACACAAAGCACGAGCTTTGCCTTATTTCTATGTCCCAAAACTTAGTGCTATGTCTTCCTGACTCTGCTGGCAAAACCTTGGCATGGCACATGATGCCAGTGGCTGCTTTTTGCTGCATAATTGGCAGTTCAAATGTGTAAAGCGCTATTTCTGCACTAACCTGATTTGGGGCTGGGATTAATTATATAACATTTGCAGATAGATATTCATCAGTGCAGGCTGACAACATTTGATCTTGCACAAATCCACAGCAGAAACTAATGAGAAATTTAAGAAAGAAGATGAAAAAGAAGAAAGAGAGGAGATAAAAGGGAGAAATGTATTGTTTCTTAAAAAAACCCGACAAACAATAAGCTGAAGAACTAGAAACTAAAAGAAAGAACATTTTTCCGAAAACCTTCAGCTTTTTTGTTCCTGAGGTATATATGCTGGTGTTTGTGTCTCCCCTGAGCTTTCTTACCTTTCCCACTAACTCTGCATTATCAATTCCTCTAACTGCAAAGAGCAAAAAACCAGAGCATATTAAATCTGATTTCTCCTTTTAGTCCATTTTCCCAGTATACCTTTGCAGACTGTATTATTTACCATTAAACAATTTCATATTCGACACTTCAGGAGACATCTTCTTTAGTACCAGTTTTGTTTGTCACTCTAAGATGCAGCTGCTGACTTTAAAGCAGAGAGGATTTTAACATCAGTCAGCAGAAATGTCACTAGGTGTAAGTAACTCTTCCATAATAAATACAGAAAAGTCTATTTAATTGGCATAGCTCTGGCAGAATCAGAGAGGTGGCAGCTAAGGGCTGTCCTCTCCATGTAATACAGGGACAGGGGAACACGTGGCAGCCAGTGGAAAGTGAGGGGAGGCTGTAAAGTACATGTCACGTTGTTAATCTGTTACCCTATTGCACCTGTTACAGAGATGGGGAGTAAAGGGCTTTATCGAGTTATTTTCCTCATACGTTCTGAAGCCACTGCTGACCAGGGAAGAGAAAGAGGCCATGAAGTTTTTCAGGTACATTTCTTATTGCTAAAAGCTCAAGTTAATGATGTCAGATAATAATACTTCAATAACTTCTGCAAATGTATCTCTCATACTCTTGGCTGAACCTGTTTTGCCTTTAGTAACCTTCTGTCAGGCTGACTTTGAGATGCAAAATGCTGTGCAGTTTTGGTTCCCAGGGGACCAGAATGATAACAGTATCGTAGAAAGCAGAGCGGGAAGAGATCCTACAGGGTCAGTTACTCCCTTCTCTTCCTCAAGGCAGGATCAGCTCTGCTAAATCAATCCTGACATTATTTGTCTAAAGTGTTCTGAAAAACCAAACAGCAGACCTTAAATTCGTGATGCCAGAGTCTGATCTTTAATACCTCTCCAGTGAATAATTCTTTTTCACTGTGTGCAGCCCTAGCGTTAGCTGAGCGGGACAGCAGTGGACCCCCTTGCAGCAGTAATTTTCAAGCGTTTGAGAATTCAAAGCAGGATAGCCACATGGTTTCTCTAAATACAGGTTAGAAATAAGGCTAGACATTTAGGATTTACAATTTGCATTCTGTAATTTTCTTCCCATACTCTCAGAATGATTTTATTCCTCTGCTAAACAAGGAAATGCTTAATCCTTGTGTTAACCTTCTTTTGATATTCCAGGACTCTCATTTATTTTGGTCTCTCACAGCTTAAAGGCAACAGTGAATGAAAGCCCCATGGAATAATGAAAGGCTAATGAATTTAAACGAGCCTCCATCCTACAAACACAACATAAACCATAGGATTCGTTTAAAATACCACTGGGCATATTCATACCAACAAATGTTTTTTCTTTGTGCAACACTTTCACACTACAACAAAATGTGTTCACATTGCAAAGCTGAAGGCAGGGGCTGACGCACCGGAGCTGGAGAGTGAGAAGAGCGTGTGCCAACCTCTCCCCTTTCCCACTTCTTGGTTTTCCTGTCACAATTACTAACTCTATTTGGAAAGAACGGAAAAACTCATTTATCCACCACACCAGAGCAATGGCTCCTACCAGTGGCTGCACACATGGAAGGTTTTCAAAGATCCTTAAATCCCAAGAATACTTAAAGTGATAGTAAAAACAAACAGAGAGAAGGGTTCAAGTAAAGTCATATTTTTCCATTGCTGTGTTATGGCAATAATAACTATATGTCTTCAAGGATGCTAAAATAACAGCAATGCTTTTTCTTGAAAAAGTGTGGTATTGAAATTTCATTTAAAATCACACAAAACACACTCAAGGGTGATAAGAAAGTTAAAAAGTTAAACAGTAAGAAAAAAGCTGATGAAAAATGGAATATTGGAGCAGCTGTTGATAAAACAAATCAGTCATGGTATAGCCATGGACTAAGGAGAAATCTTGTGTACTTCTGAGAGAAATCATGTTGTTTGAACATTTGTGGACCATTTCGATGCTTTCCATTGCCCCTTTTCAAAGTGACTTTGACCTGATGTCTGTCACAGAACAGGGTCAAATACATTCCTTTGCTCAACAGGAGGAAAAAGCAAGTACCAAACAGATTTTTGCTCCCAAGTGCTTACGCATTAAGCTCTCAGTCACTTGTATATTCATGAATATGTTATCCCATTCTTCTGTAACAATATCTGCTAAATTACCCTGTCTGTCCCTGTAAGGGAGAGAGCTTGGACAGAGGCCAGCCACCAGCTGAGAACTCTCCTTGCCAAGTCTGTCAAGTAAATTGATTTTCCTCCAAGACCTTTGGGCCCCTTTGAGCAAAAAGAAGCCATATTTCATCTCCTTTTTGCTCAAAGGTCTTGGAGCAAAAATCTCAAATCTGGACTAGAGGACACAAAGTACCACCCAGGGACCACTGGTCACCTACAAAACTTTTGGATGTGGCCGAAGTTTGGGCCACCTTGACAGCACAAGCCGCTCACCCAGACAGTTGCCCTGTCCTCTGCAGCTGTGCTGGGCCATGGTAAGTTTTCCGGTCACTGAGGGGACCAGAGATGTCAATCAAAGTCCAGAAACCTCCCCATTCCTCAGAAATATAGTCAGAATCCAAAGGGCAGTATATTGCATGGCAGCAACGAGTGAGGTGAGTCCCCATGTATATGTCTCCTTATGCTGAAGATGAACTGCACTATACAGCCCCCATGTCTGTTGTCCCAGCTGCTATTGAGCCCACCGTAAGCAGCATTTTGGGAATGTCTAGGGCACATCTTTGCTCCTGGAGCTGAAAGCTTGCATAGACAGCAATGCTGTCCGGTACCAGTGGCAGCTGATGAAGGATCAGCTGTGAAGGATCTCACTCACTTCTGAGATACAAGTGCATCAGTCTATCTGCTTGTTCAGTGCAGATATTTTTAAAGTGTCGTGCTTGGGTTTATTTTCTTTTCCTTTCCATCATACAGCTGTTTCTCAGTTCATAAACAGTTCTTGAAATCCATAAAAATTAGTAGGCTTGTAAAAAAGTAAATTGAAGATATTTGTTGTACCAGGGTAAGCTATAAGATACCACTCTGGTGCATCATTGCCCCAAGTGAAAATAACTAGGGAAAATTTATTGTGTACCCTCAAGAGTAGTGGAGGAAATAAAATCTGAAGCCAAAGGTTTTCCACTGAAAATACCCACATTTCTGCCTTTGTACAGGCAGCTCTTAGACTTCTCCTGAGTTCTGCAAGAAGGGAAGCATAATAAAGACAACTGCTTTCATAACACTAGAGATGTCACATTTGTGGGTTAAGGACATATTACACACCAGCACTTCCATACAAGCTGTGGGGAGCTAATTAATGTAATTTCTTTCATGCAATGGCTGTCAGTCCCATGTTTACAAGCACAACTTGCCCTGGCCAGGAAGCAACTCCATTCCCCAGGTCTTCAGCAAAATTCTTGCCCCAGCACAGCCCTTTGCTCAGCAGCACCAAATCGGTAAATAAGCAAACAAGAAGCAGCCTTGTAGTGATTCTGTTACTTTTACCATTTCAAAAGGTGTTGTGTGCCTAGTCCTGCACCGCTTAAACTTTGGAATAACCTTTTTAGTTCTGATATTTCACATACAGCTCTTCTCAGTGATTGATTGCTGTGCAAAAAGCTTCCTATAGTCTTAATGTCTTTTTAATGGAAGTCAATGCTAAACACATAATGTTTTAGCAGAAATATATCTGCAGTGTAAGAAAGGAAGAAAACTAACCTCTGCAAATTGTGGTCAAACTCTAAATGGTTTTGTTTAAAACCTAAACAGTTTCATTTTAATTACAATTATTGTTGACAATTTCATTAGGACAATCCCTCTCCCTACCCTGACTTTCATCTAGATTTCTAGAAATGGAAGAAATAAATATATATTCCAGTGAACCACAGCATTTCTGTGGAGCTTTTTTTCACTTTACGCTGAGTTCTGTCTGAGAACTTCACTCTACCTCATTTACGCCAGAAAGTAGAATAAGCTATGATATAATTTACTGCACTTTGAACATTGCCAAGCTTTGGATCAAAAATTTTGGTTTAGTCTATGCTAAAAACCAGCTGTGCAATCTAGGTTTGCATCTGGACTTAAATGTATATCATTTATAAGGAGAGAGAGGGGAAGGTCATTTGATCTCAGCATTTTATCTTGGATTTCCTACCCCCTCAGCTGGAACAGCAACTGCTAGGTATGATCAAAATCTTACTTGGAAGCACTCAGATAAGAACAACCCAACACTGTTTATGTTACAGACTTAAAATACGATAAAGTATATTGTACCTTAACTCTTTATGGCTTAATATAAGCTCTAATATTTCCCTTACAGATTTTAAGTCCAATCCCTCTAATTTTGCCTTGCCAGGGATAGTTCAGAGTGCTCCAGGTCAAACAGTGTAGTTGACCTCAGTAACACGGTTGCTCCTGAACTCCAGCAAGTCTCTCAAAAGTTGCATTGGCAATGGCCGGGGAGGATTAGGGACCCATGCCTGGGCTCTGCCCTTGCAGGAGTACTGGGGAGGGCTGGTCATGCTTTGCATGTGTGTAATTTAGTGCATCGGCTCCCCAGGATGCACCCATTAAATACAGTCTCATACGATGCAGTATTTTCAGCTTTTCTATATAAGAGTCAGGCTGATTCTTTACCCCTTCAAATTTATGTCTGTCCATTGGGGAGAGGAGTAATTGGGAATGGTGAGGAATGAAGATCTTTTTTCTCAACCACAGAAGGGAAAAATTCCACCATAAGGGACAGACATAATGCTTCTCACAGGCAGTGAGTAAAAGCTTGTGCAAATAGCCCTGCTTCTCCTTTCTGTACAGGCACACAGCTCCACCCAGAAACTCACCACTGGCCTTGGGCAGGGAATGAACTGAACTTCTTCGAAGCCCTGTTCTCCTTCCTGGCCCAGGACAGACCCCAGCAGTAAGCAGAAGAGCTTGCAAACAGCACTACTGAATCCATCCTCTGCAATTTTGTAATTTTCTGGTTTACCTCTTTTTCCCATTTTCAAACGCCTTCATCAGAAAGGCTTGTTAGCAATTAATATGAAAATGCAAGGATGAAGGCAAGCAGGTTGTTGGTGCAGAATAACATTGCCTGCTGCCTGCAGAAGCTCTCCTTATGAGAAGATGCAGATGAATTTGTGATGCTCAATCACCGCATAGAGGCTAAGCTCAATTACCGAACTGCACAACCACGTAAACAAAACTGCATCGCAATCACTTGGTAGACACAGCAGCTCCAACTATTCCTCCCACACTTGTACACTGCTGCCACTGTTCCCAGTCATCTGCAGACCCCTAGATCAAAGCGAGGACAGTCTAAATCTATGGCAACCATTCAGCTATTAACAACATGCTTCCCAATGGCTTGGTAACAGAGAGCTGGATACTACTAATACAGCACATTATATCCAATCTTTCTCCTACGAAAAAAGGCTGCTAATAAAAGCAGCAAATTGCCATGGATTTTGTCTGTCTGAGAGCAAGAGGCACTACAAGTGTAGTGCATCCAAGAGGGATAAGAAGAAAAAAAGCTTAGCACAAATGATCAAAAATCTATGGGCCGGATCTGCAATTAGCATATGTGGACAAGTTTGTTTCCACCTGCGTATTTCAATGCACTATTACAACCTCAATAAGAGATGGGATGCACACGGGATTGTCCCTGTTTCAGGAAACTAGTTGTGGACATAAAGAAAAACCAGCACAGAAGGAGTTCAGCCATGACTGAGTTCTGCAAAAGTGCCTTTGGGTAGGATTCATTGCGGCTTTCTATAAACCAAGGGTGAAGCGATTGCATGCAGGGGTTGTGGCTGCTGCTGGCCCCTTGTGATGAGCTGGTCACCTGTATGTTGAGCTGGTCAGTGTCCCTCTCATCAAGGCAGCCTTGTGGTGCAGCAGTGCAGGTCTTACATCACGCTCCTGGTTTGCATTTTCTGGCACAAGTCTGCTCTGTTGCTGAATCCAGCCAGAGCGCTGCCTCCAACACGTGTGTTGTCAAGTGTGTGGAGATCAAATAGTTTTTGTGATATGCTCTGTAAAATTAGGCTACATTGTCAGGTGCATTTGATCATCTCTCACTTGAAAACAGCCACAGCTTTCACAGACTGTGGTCTATTCCCTAGCCTGGGAATCGCCATCTTTCTTTGCTTTTCTCAGGTAGAAAGCGCTATTTCCATAATCACAGGAGTGACAAAGCAGCAGGAAAAGCAGAGCACTTACACCTAAAATACAATCACCTGCAGGAAGAACAAGTATCAATGGGTGTATTGAGTGATTTCAACCATAAAGGTGACGCTCTTTACTTCCTGGCATGGCCCTTCCCTCACGGCAGCAAGTGTCTAGTCCCCCCCAAGACAGTCAGTTCAAAGCCACACATCTTGTGTGAGCACCAAATCACTTTCTACCACCCACCACACTCCTGCCAGCAGCTCCAGAGGGTTAAAATCCATTTACAAAATGTGCTTTTTTGTATGTAGTGCCCTAAAGCACTTACCAGATCAGATAATTCTCGTAGGTTGTTTGTGGAGGGAATTGACCCTCCCCACCTGAAGACTGGAAAAATCCCCAAATTACCTCTAACCTTATTTTTCTACTGCATTGGTTGTATCTACCTGATCACATGCATTCATTTAAATGCAAGGCTGATGGCATTGGTTTGCTTTAAAAAAAGCGAAGTGCTGTAACAAGTCTTAAAAAACGACCATCCGAACTGTGAGGAAAAATTGGCAGAGATATGGAAAGCTTGGCAGAGCACATATGCACTCCTCACAGCTGGAAACTGGGTGTGCTGCTAGCCCCAAATACACTGGGAGTGCAGGTCAGAGCACTGCAAATAGATTTCCTTGAGACATCCTCTTTTCACTTGCAAAGGGAGAACATTTCTGCTGAGAAATAGGAGTGACATAATCCAACCGGTCAGTAACAAGCAGCTTCCCTCTCCCACTGCCCCTTGCAGACACAGATCCAAGCAGAAAGTTGATATTTACTTTCATCAAATATTGCTTCCTTGACACAGCAATGTAAGCACAGTATATGATCCTGATACAGAAATCCCCCTTATGTAAACATTGTCCTGCTATCTGCTGATTGCAGTGCCCAAATCCTGCAAGCATGCTGATGACAGCAAGAGTCACAGCAGGGCAAATGGTGAGAGAACAGGAGCAGAGGATTATCCAAAGCCACAGAAATCTGTGGGAAAATCTCTGCTTCCTTCAGTGCACACTGGGTACTCCAAAGTGGGGTGTGCAGGTAACACTTCAGCATAATCCAACAAGTTACTCCACAGCACCTTCACTCTAAAAATGCAACTTCTAATTGATAAAAACATGTCTGATATTTTAACAAGCAATCCGTAATAACAGGAAGGATTGAGGCAAACAGACCTATTTGATGCCTGCATTTGAATAAACATGCACAATTTTAAAAGCATCCATTTGCTGTTCTTTAGTGCAAATGTTATTTAGCCATTTGGTGGAATATCATACAAATTTCCTTTTCTCCCCATCTTAAGCAAAAAAGAAGGAGGTAAAATATTTCTAAATTACCATTGATTTAACACCATCCAAGAGGGAATCCATGTTTGATTTGATGCAGCTTATAGTTTGCCTCATGCTTATTATAAAAGAATACAAATAAATGTTCTTTATTTTCTGTTAGATAACAGCCTCTCTAGAGATAATCTTCATAAATCAAGGTGCAGTTTACCATACCTGACACCTCAGTAAAGAATGAGGTTTTGTGGCTGTCCAAGCTGATGGCTGTGCGTTTGCTGTCAGGAGGGCAGGAGCCAGCCTGGACTCACTCTCACCAGCCAACACCACACCACCAACAACCACAGCAGACCCAAGTCTGCCTGGTGTTGGTTTACAAAAAGCAAAAGAAAACTTTTTTCACCACAGAACCTCACTGACCTCTGAAAATCAACTCCACAAGATGGCAGAGGTCAGCAGCTAGTAGAAACAAGAAGTCTGATAGCAGCATCACATGTGGACCAAAGCTGCTGCCCTACTGCATGGCACTTCTCCCCTGGAGATAAATAATGCATATATTTCACAACTGGCTTCACAGCCCGGGGTTCACAGTGCCTGCTTGCTGCCATCCAGAGAGGCTGTGAGCAGCACTTTCACAGCCATTTGGAGCCAAAAAGCATATGAGGGAATTGGGCATGGAGGTGCAGAGCAGGGTATGATTGTTTGCACTGCTTGTTAGCCTGGGTGCTCTGAATCTGTGCATTGGCCTAAGATCTCACAGGCACCTCTAGCTCAACACCTTGTTTGCCTTTTGGGAATTACACAGTCCTACTAAGCAATATGAGGTGCAGTACAGAAAAGGAGTAAACCCCAGAGACAAGCAGCTGCTACCTGTTTGCACTGATGGCATTTCTTGTGCCAGCAAGTTCCAACATAAGTGTGTACAGCCAAGTTTTACAGAACTTTCTCTGAAGCACCAGGTATGGCTGGTTCTGGATGGATGCACCAGCCTGGGCTCTGAGGAGGAGGAGGAGCAAGTGGGAAGCATCCCAGAGTGGCTGCTGTCAGGATCACAGCCCCTTTTTCTCATCCAGGCTCAGAAACCAGCTCATCCTTTAGGCCAGTCATTTGCTAGGGAGAGGCATCCCAGCTGCAAGCGGGCATTGCTTGCAATGCACATTATTCAACGCATTGTTTGATGGACAACACAGAGCGCAGTTGTCAAAACCCAAGTGCTCTCTGCCCAGCACCTGTTAACAGAAGGGCATTCGGTTTGGGGTAAAACAAGGCAATTCCTGTGCCTCCCAGGTAATGACAAAATTCACATGTAAAATTCACCTGTAAAAATAGGAGGGGAATGGAAATTGCTGACAGAAATATGGGCCCAGGCACTGCACATTCAATGTTCATGAGAAAAAACCACTGTATGGTATTTTTCTTTTTTGCCTCTCAAAAATGTCAAGACCTTTTTTCCCAAGGTATTCTCCAAGAGTATTTTGTTTCCAAAAAAGAAAAAAATATTTCCACAGACAATTCTGTAGAAAGCTCATCACTGTCTTGCCAGCAGAACTGATTGCATATGTAACTAGTATTTTTTTCCCTTCTTTAGTGACTGCAAGCTGACTTTCTTACAAAGCCTTATGCCATATCAATGGCTGTGCTGCAGGAAAGGCTTTGCTGAAGCCCACAATCAACTATGAGGTATAAATTCATGAGCAATCAGACTTCGTTATCTCCCAGCTCAGGTAACAACTCCTCATTTAGCTGCCTTTGCAAAGCTGAGCCGAGCCCAGTGCAGTTGAAGGTGTCTTTTGAACATTCCAAAGCTTCACTGCTCTGCCATCCTGACAGCCTGGCATATTGTTCCAGCTGTGGTGCTCAACAGTGTAGTTTCTACCATAGGCTGTCAGCATAAGGGAAAAAGTCATAAACACAGCAGATTTTTAAAAGCTATATATTTGGCTCAAAATTATTGATTGTTTTAGTAATGCACTTAATTTTGCATATCTGTGCATGCCTACTGCATGTAACCTTTTGCTTTGAACAGTGAGAAAATAAAGATCATAATATCCCATGCTTTGAGAATGCACTGAAAAAAATGTGAACTGTCAAAACTCTACTCTTAGAGAAAGGTTTATTTTCATAGTCTGTCACTATAATCAGATCAGTGTCTTCGTCTCACTGCGCTATCCCTACGTTTTGCCTTGACAGTAACAGTAGTCATAATAACAACACAAGTCAGAAAGACATCAAAGACAACTCAGCAGTACAGCACAGAGTCATCCCCTGTGTATGGCTGTGCCCATCTGCTGTAACTTCAAACAAACTTCCCTGGGAATTCCCCGTGGAGGAGCGCCTGCACTACCGAGGCACACAGATGCATTTAAAAAACCTGGGCTTCATCCTGAAGTCCAAAATTTCGGCTTTTGTGGTTTTAGACCATTGACGTTACCTTAATGCCCTTTCTGGTCTTGAAAATGTGTGGGAACCTTCTGAGAGTGTGGTGCAATTGATTTAATCTCCTTCAGGTGGGCTGTGCCCAGTCTATTCACCTTCTCTTTGGAATATATTGGCTCTCAACGGTTGCTAATATGCCAGTTGCTGCGAGGCCTAAAGTACCACAATGCAAGAAAACCAGCATAAATAAAGCCAACATGCTGCTTAGTGTTCCCATTAATGGCACTTCAGCAAGGATTGCAAGGGAAGGCAATGCAAGAGAACAGGGCGCTGATTCCAGCTAAGACACAAGTGTGTATTGAACCAGGCCCCAAAGTGATGGCTGAGGGCAGATTTCAGGGTGTTTCCATAACCTCATAGCTCTCAGAGAGAATGACATAAAATCCCCCTGAGGAGAAAAAAAATAAAAAATGTTGCTTGCCCTAAAATGCTTGAGCTCTAACAAGAATACCAGAAATAAACACAGCAAGATTAGTCCCTTGAAAGTGGTGAGCTGCAGCTCCTCTTCCCTGACAGAAGCTTCACCAAGGAAATTGGCTTCCCAGGACCAAAACAAAACCATTTTGCTGAAAAGGGCCACCCCAGAACATTTTTCAAATGTCTTCCCAGATAAACTTTAACAGGTAGGCTGCAAATATTGCAGCCAAAAAGTGGGCAAAGCTCCATCAGACTGCCAGCAGTGGCAGATCTGCCAGTTACAGCCTTTGGTCAAAGACTCGAGCGTTCACCAGTTGCATCAGTGCAAAACAGGTGAGATCAGAATCAGATCCCGTCTAACAAATAGCAAATATCCTTGAAAGGGGGGAAGAGAAGAGGCCACTTCTTTGTTCAGTATTTGGTTTTACTTATGGAAGACTCTTAAAAGTGCAGTTTCTGTGTACTTCCCTCATACATCAATTTCCCTCTGCCTTCCAGGAAGCCAGGGCACCCAGCATCTGCTTATACACCCTGGGGCAGCTGCAGCATGTGAGTCAAGAGCAATCTGTATATTTATTTTCTTGTTCCCATGAGGACTTTCTGAGAGAAAAAAAACATCCACTTGATTTTCTTATAAACCCCCCACCATTATAGTAGCTGCTGGCATCCAGCCATCATCACAGCGTGCCTGCAAGAGGTGAAATCCCTAGACACAAGTCTGAGGCCAAGCTGGGAGTCCAGCCCAGAGAAAGAGTGAATTCCCCCAGCACAGATCACCCTGCCTGCCAGCTGCAGGAGCCCATGTATTTCAGCAAGGTCTGTCCTTATTTTTCAAAGTGCAATAGAAGAATTAGGCCTATTGTTCACACTTTCTTGCTATATTTTAGTGCTGAGATACGCCTTCCCCTAGAAAGCATCTTCTTTTAACAAAGGCTATTCTTTAGCAGAGCTTCCCTCCGAGTCATCATTTTTGCCACCGCTCGTGGGTTTATAAAACTCATACCATCCTTTAAACAACGCTTTTGCCACCAGATCCTGAGAGTCTCAATCAATATTCCTCTCAGTCCCTTACACAACTATCTTTTTTTTTTTTTTTTTTAAAGTGTAGACATCCAGAAAAGATATTAGCTTATTGTCAGAATGGCTTGAACTTTCCTCCGGCCTGGAGCTGGCTGATTTCCAGTGGCAGCTGGAGGAAGCTGGGATGGAGATCAGCTATCCCTGCACTGAAATGAAGCTAACAGAGGCAGAGGTGCAACTCTCGTTTAATCCAGCCTCCTTTCATCAGGGGTATTAAGGATTCATCTTCAAGCACTTATGGTCTTTTATTTAATCTTCCCTGATCTCCCAAGTGGTCCTAGAGCAGCTTCTTTGAATTAATAGGGCTCACTGCCAATAAGCTCGGGAACAGCTCTGGAGCACACTGTTTTGGAAAGGCCATGCAAGACACTCCTCAGCCCTTTCCCAAAGCACCTAATTCAATTGTTTCCCTTCGCAATGCAATATCCACAGACTCATCTGCTATGCACTCAGCAATCACACTCAGATAATCAGTTGAAAGCAGAGGACAAACCAGCTTTCAGAGGGTGCAAGTCAGGGAACACTGGTCCCACGGTTGACCACCGCGCTGGATGGGAGTGAGGGCAGCACAGTCCAGTGCCACAGGTTTGCAGAGAGCCAAGAGGCGGGGTGATCACCCAAAAGCTGATGCCTTAAATGACTTAGTTACTGGAGAGATTTGACTGATGCTTTTACTTCCTTATGTTGGGGGGTGGAGCTGGGGCTGTTGGGTTTTTTTAGCTCTATGCTTTAGTTAGGCTGCAAGGCAGCAATGTTTCTTTGTACTCGCGCTGGGAGGTCTGAAGATTTCCTGGAAACAAAGCTCTAGTCCAACTACTAAATGTCTTGTGCTGGTTTCTTGCCTCTATTATTACAAGCTGCCTCTCTTATAGCTTGAGCAGGAGATCCTTTTGGTATTACTAAAGCAATAAAGAGTTGGAAGAGAAAGACAAGAAAGGACTATGTGGATTTTTGCAAGAGGAGAGAGCAGGAAGGCAGTGCTGTCCTGGCAGTGCAATGGGGCATGGGACAGTGTCAGAAGAGCCACAGAGGGACATGTTGGGTATGTCCTCACTGTACAGTCAGCCCAGGCTGTGACCCAGGTTTTATCCCAGTCCTTGTCCTGTCCACCTGGACGCTCCTTACTGTGGTTTTGGAAGTGCCTCGTTAATGTACAAAGATTAGAGCTGGGTCTGAAACTCTCCTTTTGCTCAGGAAAGGGGAACTCATTTTTTTTGCAAGTTAATGCAGTTGAGTTGGGGAGGGTCCCGGATCCTTCCCCCGTGACACCATCGTACCCTCCACCAACGAGACCAACCGAAAAAAATCGTAGATCATAAATAATCACAATATATACCCCCAAAACTCTCGGGTGGCTGCAGAAATAGTGAGGACATGATAATTTAAGGAGGGTGCTAGTACATCTACACTCAGACCCAGGCTACCTTCAACAGTTGATCAGAGCATATCACAGATAACTGGAAGGGGGCCCTACCCACAAGCAGTAAAATCTATTTATTCTTGGTTTATGTTTCTGCAAAACCTAGCACAAGAGAGTTGTGTTTCATGGTGAGGACTGTTCTGTACTACTGCAAAAGAAATATTTTAAAATAGATTTAAAACTCACTACCTACAAGTCAAAGGCACACCAAAGATGTGCAGAGCTGAGATTCCCAAGCAATGTGGCCTTGTGCTCTTAGAGAGCCTCGTTCTTCCCCTGAATGTAAATGATAAAGACATCATATAACATGGAAAGGAACGAAAAAATGCCTTCACAACACAAAAAAATCTCCCAGTGACTTACTGGCAGGCTCAAGAGATAAGAACAGAAGATAAGTGAAGGCAAGCACCACAATAGTGTTTCCAAGTGTCAGATGCTATACCCAGACGAAAAGAAAATATATTACTCTTTTTAGGAAAAAGAGTCACAGGCTCTCTATTCTCTCCAAGCATGAAAACAATGAACAATGTCTCAAGACAGAGTTCATACTGCTTAAGAGACAGATAGGAGAGATGTTTTGTCTTTTTTTTTTGTTGAACTTTTCTCAGCAAAATCACTATTTTGCCAATAATTCACTTTTTTTCCTAGCAATTTTGTTCTGTGTTCTGACCTAATATTGAAAAGGGATTTGTAGAAAATGTGAGAACACAGAGAGTCCTTTCAAAAGTAATCATGCATCATATGGGCATTGCATTTCTGCAAAGATTCCAGTAATAATAAAAATGAACATACTCAACACTTTCTTCAGTGCCTTCCAAATATGTTCCTATACATATTAATGCTACATGAATATCCCATTTAAGACAAAGTATAACTGTTTTAGTAAGTAAAGTTGCTAGGTAGTTGTGAAGGGTGTCTGAATTCACTGCTAACCTGAACCACCCAGAAGCAGGGCTGTTCACAAGCCAGTCCAACAGGAAAAGGACAGAAATAGCCATCCAGCTCTCCATCTCTAGACAAAAGCAATAAATAAGTCATGTGGTAGAAATCCACAGGCTAGGGTGGAGTGGTCTGTGAACATGCAAAAAAGTACAATTTAACTAAACTAAATCTTCTCCAGAAACATTTTATACTCCATGTCACATTGATTTTCTTAAGCAGAAATGGAAATAAACAGTTCACTAACCCCAGATTTTGTATAGCTTTAGTGAGGCTTCTCAGCCAAATTCCAAGGAAGAGGACCCTGAATCAAATGCCAGAAAAAGCAGTGGAAAAATTCCTGTTACATTGAAAGGTCTTTAGATGTGGGCCATCTACCGTGCTCTCTTGGCAGAGCTATTCATATTTACACCAGTAAAAATACCCACGATTTGGGAAATATCCTTTTTGTGCCTGTCATACAGTTACCTTATCCCAGATACACTCTAGAAATAGCCCCTACTGACCATGAAGTGCGTCACTGAAATTGTAGTAATTTAGGCGAGTTATGCCACTAATAGGGCATCTAGAGTCCAGAGTAACTTCCTTTATCAGCTCCTTATCTACTCAACAAAGCAATTCACTCTCCAGTAAGTACATTATCACCTGCATTTCCACATACACTCCTGGGCATTTGAATAGAAACCAATGTCATTCTGTAATTCATTCATCTACGGTACAGCTCATAAATTGGTTGTCTCTTTTACAAGTATTCAAAATACAAGCATCTAACATTTAGTAACAAGGCTATTATAGCCAACAAAAAATAAGCCCTACTATGTCCACACAAAAACCCTGAAAGTTGGCTCCTTTGGTTATTCCTATAACTTTTGATGACCTGATTTTACTATCAAGTAGTTGAAATCATCATCCTTACTGGTATTTATCTCCAAAGTGGAGCCACCAGTTCACCCCATGGCCAGCTTGTACACTTGGGACTGTACCTGGGGCTAGGAGCAAAAGCTGGTCTCACACTAGTAAATATAAGCAAGGTCTTGAGCTTTGGGAAAAGATATTTTCAAATCTGATTAGACTGAGATACTTCCAAATGAGAGACAACAGTGAAACAGGGCCAAAATACATTATGGTATCAAAGTAGGAATTCAAGCAGAGGGTTATGAAGAACTTCATTTTCAATCTACAAAAGGGAATTTATTTCACAATCTAGTTGTTAATTATGGCCAAATCAGCAGTTCAAACACTGACGAGATGGTGGAAGGGGAGATGGAGCAACAAACACATTTGGTTTTTACGATGTTTTACCCTCATTTTTTGTTAGGTTTCAAAATACTGATGAAAATTTCTATACCTTTAATTTTAAGTATGGGAGTAGCCCAACTGATTCAGTCTCATGTAAAATTAAGCACATATATGCAGGATCACTGTCTTTATTTAGGAACAATGTAATTGTCCATTTTTCAACACAACATTAGATCTTCTCAGAAGATGCCTTCCTTAATGTTCACCACTAGAAAGCATAATATATCTTTTTTTTTTTCCTTTTCCCTAAAGAGATTAAATGCAATTATTGCTGGAATTTGTCCTACTTCTCTACTGAACTGTTACAGGAGACAAATAACACTTTCGGTAGACTTAATTAAAACTCGTGTTAATAAACTAAAGTGTAGTGAACCAAATATAGCAAATATTTTACTATAAGAAAAGATATGTTGTATATTTTACTATATTGGCTATATTATGTATTCACTATATATAATCTTATATTTAAGATAAATAAGAACATAGGTCCTTAAATATAGATGTTAAGGATATATACAATATACATATTTTTTATATATATATATATATATATGTATGTTTAAATGCAAGCAAATTGAACTTCAATACTTTCTAAGTTACATTGCTTTCCCTTATGGTAGGTAAATGTCCTGGTTTCAGCTGGGATAGAGTTAACTGTCTTCCTAGTAGCTGGTACAGTGCTATGTTTTGAGTTCAGTATGCAAAGAATGTTGATAACACTGATGTTTTCAGTTGTTGCTAAGTAGTGTTTAGACTATAGTCAAGGATTTTTCAGCTTCTCATGCCCAGCCAGTGAGAAAGCTGGAGGGGCACAAGAAGTTGGCACAGGATGCAGCCAGGGCACCTGACCCAAACTGGCCAACAGGGTATTCCATACCATGGGACATCCCATCTAGTATAGGAACTGGGAGGTGGGGGTGGGGAATCGCCGCTCGGGGACTGGCTGGGTGTCGGTCAGCAGGTGGTGAGCAATTGCCCTGCACATCATTTGTACATTCCAATCCTTTTATTATTGCTGTTGTCATTTTATTAGTGTTATCATTATTGTTATTAGTTTCTTCTTTTCTGTTCTATTAAACCGTTCTTATCTCAACCCACGAGTTTTACTTCTTTTCCCAATTTTCTTCCCCATCCCACTGGGGGGGGGAGGGGGTGGAGTGAGTGAGTGGCTGCGTGGTGCTTAGTTGCTGGCTGGGGTTAAACCACGACAGTAAACAAATTACTTACTGATTTATCGTACAGCTAAAACCAATGCGTTAAGTCTCTGAGCTTGTAAATACATATTTCTGAAGTCCCTGTGCTATCACTGGCTGCCCAGTGCAGTCTGTGCTGTGCTCTGCCCAACCACTGATTACTTCTTGCGGCACTTTGAAGGCAATTAAGTCAGATATATTTGAACCCCCTGAAATGTAAGGCCATATAGAAGTACCACAAATTATTAAAAATACAAATTACTACTAAAAGTAGAGCAAATTATTCTTGCTGAGTGATATACCTGCTTTCATCAGGACATGCACAGGATCACTCCCTTCTCATAACTTGGCCCGGTTTTCACCATGTGAACAACAAACATATTGACAGCTGGCAAAACTCTGCCTGGGTTGCAAACATATTTGCTTTTGAAGTCAGTACCTCATGCAGATACCATCTGCTCTGCAGTGAGGAGTAAGCAGCACACAATAAACAGGTCTGGGATAACCAGCCAAGCTCCTTCCCTGTGCCTATAACCTGCAGCTTGAATTACTCCTAGGAGCAATATTGTCCCTGGCTTTAAAACCTGGTTTTTGGAGTTGGTGTGGTGTCAGAAGGAGCAATCACTCCTCAGTCTGGTTTGTCAGCTCACTGCCCTCTTCTTGCCTAGACAGAGAACTGCATGACTTTCCTTTTTTTGAATTTATTTGCATTTGTCCTCCTTGTATATCTCCAGGTTCACTCTTTCTGCCATATCAAGATGTAGCATCCCCCACAGTAAGGGAAAAAAAGGTACGGAACTTCATTTGTGGCATAGATCTATTTTCCTGGTCAAGCACAACCCACAGGAAGCCAGGTCTGGTTTGGACCTCAGTCCAGTTAAACACCATAGGAAAACATGGATTACATGATCTTTTTACCATTTTGCTGATTTGGTGTCACTATCCATCAAGTTTTTAGAGCTCATTCCAACTTCTGCCCATCACACAGACCAGTAAAACAAACTAAAGCGAACACAGTCCCGTGGCATTCTGGTTTGAGGAAATATATTTGAGTCATCTATTACATGAGATGACAGAGGTGTATTGTCAAGAACAACTACATTGTTTTATTGGAGATAAAGGAGAAAATGTGCTGTAATAAATTGTAAAAGTTAGCCTTTTAGCATTTGGATGGCCACTTTAGAAATTTAAGTCCTCACCTTTAAAAAGCAAAACAACTAAGCTATAACTCACATTTATTTCACTCTTCCACTTCTCCATCAAAGATTTTCACTCCACATACAACACTTTTTTTCAAAAAGCTGTCAAGAATGTAAGAAATTTTGCCTTGAAGAAAAACAACCATTTCTTGGTGTCCTAAGATATAATAGCATACGTTTCAATCCAGACAGGGTTGCAGCAATTACAGTTATGACGATTATATTTCATGAGATTTCACCAAGGCAGGGAATGATTGTTTTACAAGAGAAAGGCTAAAGCTCCAGAAAGGAGTCTGGAAGCTAAATATTCCAGGAAGGACCCAAAGAGCCATCCCACACTGTAGGCTCAAGCAGCCTCAGGGCTAAGCTTATCTGCTTCAGCCTTTCCAAAAGCATAATTTCATGGTTACAGAGTGCAAACACATAATATCTTATTCAACTAATTTCTGAGCACGTTGCACTTTGGTTCAACGTTGTGGTTATTTTGCCATTTCTACACTTACATTTTTGGTTCCCTAGGCAGAGGAGCACCTGAATCATGGACAGCTGGAACAAGCAAAGTCACATCTCTCTTGGACCATCCCCAGTGCTTTTCATTTCTGCAACAGCCCACTTCTATTGCTGGTTGGGTGAAAGGTGTTTTCTCACAACTCTGAGTACCCCCACTTCTCTACAGAGCTTATACACAAATTTTTACTAATGCAAAGCAAAACAAAGGCAAGACTACAGGTCTTTTCACTTTTCCTTTTTTGGGGAAAGCAGAACAACTTTGCAGCTCCTTCTCCTCAGATGATGCAATGAGTGTTTCTCCTGCTTCACCCAGCTTAACCCCTGCAGAATTTTATTGTGGTGTATATCATGGATTCATTCCTATGAGCCTGCAAATTCCTGTGAAACGCTGAGTGGTACCTATTTCTCCTGACTTCAAATTAATCCAGGGCCATGCATATCTTTATAGGGGAATTAAAGATTTTTAGGACCCCAGCCCTTTGGGTCCAGTTTTGCCTTGGGTAATGGAAATTGCCAAAGAGAATACTGTATATGCAGTGTTTTATGCTCCCTTTACCTGCCAGTACACTATAAAGTACATGCTGAAGTATATGCTGAGAGCCAAAGTTTACAAAAAGTTACACTTGCACAACCCCAATCAGCCCCACAGCATCGAAGCAGAGGCTTTCAGCAGTACTTCAGCTTCCTTTGTGCCTTTTGCCTGCAGACTCAGTTCCTGTCATGCCCTCAGCTGGAGGACAAAGCTAAGTCAATGCAGAGGGTTGCAAACAAGCAGCTGATTACAGTGCACAATTAAGAGGCTGCGTGCTGGTCCCTGCAGATTGGTGCATCGTGTAACTTTCCATGCTCAAAAAGTCAAAGAAAGCGAACGAGCTGGGAAGTTGGATTCCTGTCACCTGGGAAGCTCACTGCAAGCAGATTCTTGTCTTTTGGGGAATGCATATATAGACATTTAGATTTAATTGCAAATGGCAAACCAGTATGCCAATGAGATGACAGCAAGCTACTATACTGCAAGCATGCGAGCTTCAGTCACCAGCCCAACCCAGGAAAAAAAAACCCAACCTTATGAGCCTGGGAAGGTGCTAAACTTTTCTACAAGGGTATAAGGATGTTCTTTAGCTGCAAGTGTGACTTGCATATATTCACTGCCTTTGAGACATCTTCTCATAAACACAGCCTTTATACCGCGAATCTGATGTAGCTTTCAGTTACACTACATTTGCAGCACTTTTCTGCTGAGTTTAATGATATTCTAGTTTGGAGAAGCAAACCTCTGCATGAGTTTTCAGATCTATGCAATTTAGGCATGTCCTTCCATATTTTAGATTACTACCTGAATAGAGGCTTACCAGATTACAGCCCTGTGTGAGCAAACACAACCAAAGAGAATAAAAGTGAAATGGTGAACACACAGTTCTCCCTAACACAAGGCAAAGTGTATTTTCATTCTACCTGCACACCCCTGGTTCCAGCTGTTACCATAGGTATGAAAGCTGAGGCTGACACTACAGACGACACAGGCTAAGTTTTGTCTCTGTAAATAAAACCAGTGGTATTTTTTCATTGACCAACCTTTAGCAGCTTGATCCTGCCTCTGGGAATGATATTTTCCTTCCAGAAACCAGTCTGAAGGATAATTCACACAGAGCCAATAAATGCCGAGGAAAATGATCAGAGAGAGCAGACCCTCTTGCGCTGACTCTGCCCCGGGAGGTGAGCACCGCTCACTTTGATCTGCAAATCCTTTGGCTGCTGGTGAGATCCTGTGTAACCTAACATTTTTGCTCCATTTCTGCAAACTTCTCATGCCAGGATCTGGCCTTTGCTAGGTTCATTGTACATTCACATAGACTATTCAATAAATAAAGTTATATACAATTCTATTCCCTGTGTCTTCAAGGGGTGATTTTTCTGGGTTTGATGGAGTCTGTGCTGACCTTTGGGCCATCTGTTGCCAGCTGCTTAAAACTGCAAAGTAACTCACAAATCAAAATAGAAGTGGTGGGTTTGCACAGGCTGACCAGAGGACAGACTGATGCTCTTAAAAATACTTCCACTTGAACTTTCTTTTCTGTCTCAGAGGAATAAAGCATTTTTCAATGAGGTTGAACTTCCCTTTTTGTGATGCCTTCACTGGAGAGGGAGCACTCTCTCAGGCTCCAGAGACAAAAGATTAAAAAACTCTTTCATGTTTAATTTCAGTTTAACTTCTGTTATGACTCCCTGTCTCTGGCTCTATACCAGGATTTCCTTTGCCTTCTGAAGAAAGAGTAAACTCAAGTATTAAACAAAAACTTCTCTTTAAAAAGAAAACAATTGAACTTTTCATGTGTAAATGTACACATTTGTTCCAGAAATTTAAACTTAATCTATCATCTCTAACATCTCTATCAAAAAATCATGCTGAATAAAACTGGGGGTTTTTCCCCCCTTTTGTTGTCCTTACAATGAATAAATTCAAAGCAAGAGATGACTATGCACACAAAATATAATACAGTTATAGCAACTGAAGGGTTAATATTGAAAAGCTGATTTTCTATTCATTTTCTGGGCCTGAGTTCTTCTTTCACACTTAAACATCTATATTGCACTATTATTTCACAGAGACCAGAAAAGCACTTGGAAACACCAATCCCTATGTCACAGGTAGGCAGGTCCTGTACGAGCATGACATGCTGAGAGACCCTCCAGCCCAAACCATACAAAGATAGTTATAAAGTCAGCCTTCAGATCTAACAATGAGAAAATAGGAACCCAAAACAAAAATGAGAAGATTTAGAGTGAAAAGATAAGCTGAGGGCACAGCACAGCCTTGATCTATAGCTGCTGATCTCATGCCCTCAACACTGCTGGAAGCTCTGACTGAAGCACAGCAGACATATATATACCAGTCCTAATTTCATTTACTTTGGCTCCACTGCTAGCAGAGGCTTAATACAGAGCAAAAAACTTAGCAGCATATTGAAGCCAGCTGAGGTACCCCAGGGCAATGGAGATGTCCCCTTACATATACTTGGATGTGGAGGCTGAGCTCCTTCCAGCCATGCTGAGAGCACTGCATGCCCATGGCAGGGATTTGGGCATAAAAGTAGCAGATCATAGAGGAACAGATCTGTTGAAGTGGCCAGTGAGGTATGCAACCACCGTCAGTCACTGTGGCTGCATTGCTGCTAAGTCTGTTTAAAGGAGATAAAAAATCATACCCCATTAATTCATTTTTTTCTGGAAGTTGCAAATATTGCCATTTGTGTTCTGTAAAAATCCTAACGATACACTCCTGACATGCATTTTAAAAAAAAAAAAAAGCCTTTTATACTACCTAGGACCAGAAGTATGTAGAAATAAGTTTAAAATGCAGAAGCAGATGACCGGTGAAACTTGTCCTGTTCTTGCCAGAATGATGCTCCAAATTCCTCAAGAAATGTATTTCCTTATAAAGCACAAATGTTATTTTTAAATGAACTTCAAATCCCACCAGGGCTCACCAGACACACATATGCTCAGAGCCACAGAGCCACATAATGTCAGGGGAAACTCCAGCAAGATTTCCAGCATCTTTTTGCTCACAGGATTGTATGCAAAGCCCAGAGCCCACTTCCGATGGCACTTGTACAAGCGCGGAGCCCTGTTCTCACATCCTTATCCACACTGTGGCAAGTCTGACTTTAATGGTGTATTTAAGCTACTGCGGAAGCAAAAGCCTGACACCCCTAACATGTTTCCTTCCAGGGCAGAAACTTGGTGTTATTCCATAAACCACCTTATTCATTTAGGTAATAATGGTCCAGAGCCAAGCCCCCAGCACTGCATAGGCCCAAGAGCAAGGGCATTTCAGGTACTGAATACAGGGATATGGCATAAAAAAATAGTAATTTCTGGCTGCTTAATTATAAGCTGCATCATTATGCATGTGCACGATGGAAGGAGAGGACAAACTCAGGTCACCCAGGAAACTTTGATGTTGGCGTTTCTTCACCTCCAAGTGTCTGACTTTGCAGCTTTAATAATATTCTTGTCATGAAGGGGTTTTGTTTAATTTATATATAGATTATGGGTTGCTGTCTATTGGCAGACACCCACAGTATTGGCTGAATGCAGTTTAAAACAGCAAACCTTCCCTCTGTGAAAACACCTGCTTTAGCTAAAAGACCATTTCATTGCAGGTGTTACTTACACTGAATGAAATAGGAGCCTAATTTTGATTCTGTGATATGCCCAGGGATGACAGCATCATTTAATGTATCCATCAAAAGTTACTAACTTGATCATAATTGAATGGGGAACAGTGCATCTGACCTTTCTTTTAAATTACCATCACAGACTTTTAATGGGTTTCTCAAAAGTTATTGTTATTAACATGAATATTACAGGAATGAAATCAGCCCTTTAAAGCCAGTAATCACAATGCTTAAACAAAACTGGTAACTGCAAATAATCTGCTGAGTTATCAAGAACCTTCTTGTCCCAAAAGAAAGACTAGATTGAGACAAATATATTGGCTGGTAGAGATAATGATAACGATATCAACAGAGTTAATCAATTGTTTTACTGAAAGTATTAGAGTTAGCGAATTAAATGGGACAGAATTTAAGTGGTGATATGAAATTACTTTACAGTGTGTCCTGTGGTTAATAGGCATAAGCTGATCTTTTGCATCTTCCACACTTGGTTTGTTCATGGTGGATATTAGCTGCATGGTGCAGGCTATTGACCTGTTACATATGCTGTGAACCTGCAGCTATTATTGCGCAAGATCCTGCAGCCACGTATTATTTATTATCAATGTCAGATTTGCAGGCAAGGTTAGCGAGCAACACAAGTGAACAAATTCCTAAGCCACTGTTAACCTCAATGGTTACTGAATCTTTTTGAAGATGCCCCCTTTTTATTCTTATTTCTAATTTATGAGTGAATAAACTGTTCAGTCATTCAGGAGGAAGGAAAAAACCTGTCATATCTAATGCTCTGTTAGTTTGGTATTGATCTTTCTTTAGTGCTCCTAACCACTAGGATCAGTGCTCCAGTGGGTCTCAGCATCTGCTGTGTATATATCACTTTTTTTCTCACTGGAGGAAAAACTATAGTAGTGGGTCTGGAAGATGTCTACTTATTCATGGAAGAGGTGCAATACACACAGCAGTGATAAATACTTCCCTAACAATCTCCCCTTGAAGCAAGTCTCAGTCCCAGGCTGAAGGGAGCACCTCTAGGTTTAAGATAAGTGTTTGTACTTTGGCCTTTTCTGCTAAGAAAAAGGCTAGTTTTTATGGTGTGCAGATTTTATTATAATAGCCTCCCATTTCTCATGGTCCTAGTATAGAGTTATCAGATCACCGCCAGTAATGCGTAAGTGAGAAAAGAGCCCTGACTGCCCTGTGTGGTTCAACAGCCCCTTGTCCAATATTCCTCTTTACTTGATTTAATATGCTAAATGCCATCTTGTGAGCTAAAGTACCATTTATAGAAATCAATGTATAACTAAGTTACTGAGCATGTGAAATTGGCTACAAATAGCAAAGGCATTCTTCCAGTGAGGATTCAAATTTTTTCTACCATGCCATAGTTTCCAGCTATTATTGCCATTTCTTAAGTATAATTATATATAGCTGGTGCTCAGCTGAGTTTACAACCTTCTGTAATTCCCTGTTCTCATTTATTTTTCTGCCCCAACAAGTCTAACTGCCAATAATAGGAAATATCCACCCCATTTACAAAGAGAAAAACACTATACTTAATTCCACAGATATATCAACTTAAATACCATAAATTTTAATACTGGGCATTGGAAAAGACACTTAGCTATGTACTATGTTATCTACACTGACTCAGTATGTGCAATGCCTATGTATTACAAGTCACTAAAGACACCAAAAGCTATTGGAAATGGAGCATATCCGGACCTGTGAAGCACCATGCCAATAGCAATGTATTATCTGTCTTAGCATCCAGCCTTTCACCTGGCATTTGGCCAAACCCAATAAAACTAATTACCATGAGATGTTTTTTTACAAATGGAAACACTGCTAGTTAGATACAATCTGAGTGCTCCACACTGAGCACTGTGCATCAGGCGAACAAATGACTGCCAATTTTTTTTTTTTTCCAGTGGAGAAAGCAGCTATTTGCTCCCGTTCACTCCAACAGACAAAGTCATAGCTCTGTTCTCTGGATCTGCTGTTCCTGGAAGACAGCAGCAGAGACAATCTGCCTTTTACCATTATGAAAAAGAAGATTCTCGCAATGGTCTTTATTGAAACACTTACCTGCAGATCCCCTTTTATTATATGCACTTATGGTTGCTTTTTGCAGATCGCATTTTCACGCATCCTTCATAATGTTACCACTGCTGAGTTTCATCTAGTCAGGTCCAACATGCAGACACAAAATTTCCTGTTATAGAGAATCCCACAGACTCCTTCAACCCAGCATTTATATAAAAGCTTTCTGATAATCATCTATCCTCTGCAAGAACTATCGGATTTCACATCATAGCTGATCATACGGCTTACAGTCTCGCTGCAACTTGCTTTCGGCACATGGCGGGGGGCCACTAGCGTGATGCAGGGTTGCTGGCAGGGGGAGCAGAGGCACAAGCAAAGCTTCTAAGCAGCTCCAGTGCCTCCAGCCTTCACCCACTTCATTGCCCACATCCTAAGGATCCTGCACTGAGCCCTCCTGGGAATCCATCAGAGATGCGTCCTCTCCTGTCAAGACTAGCCCAGGAAACAGTGGCTAGTAAAAGGCAAAAGCCGTCACACAAAGTAAATGGCAAATTAATAGCAGCGTTTAGCACCAGAAAAACACCAAAGATCCTTCTCCTTGAATGAGAGGATCTGCATTTGAGAATGTGTATCTGGCTGTGGGGAGAGAAAAAAATAGTATGGTATAAAGAAGGACACACAGAAAGGCTCTCAGGAATGTTTTTGCCCAAGAAGGAATCGTTCCCTGGGAGTCTACAAAAAACATTTTTGCCTTGCCCACTGCCCCATTCACTATGCTGCTGTACAGGTCAAGAGAAGTCAGCTCAGAGTGTTCAGGTACAATTGAACACGTTTGTCAATCACCAGTCTCCAAAGGATCGCAGGCACCATGCTGCCATGGACACCTTCAGACCTGGGGGTTCGGACCAGGATCTATTGCTTCGGCAAAGTTTCAAGGCTGTTCCCTTCCTCTCTCTACATGGTACAAACAAGGTTGCCTGAGCAGATGACTGCACCATTTTGGAGCACTTTTTCCACTGCTGCGGGCATCTCTGCAGGCTGTGAATACTTTGTCCAGAGTTTTCACCAGTCATATGAATTTTGAAACACAGTGACTCTGCAGCCTTGGCCAAGGATTTCAACTGCATTCCCCAAGCGTTATGCTCACTGTGCTAAAAAGCACCTGCAAAGCATTTCTTTGTGATATTTACTTTATAAAATTAAAGCACAGGGAGGAAGAAAAAATCAGTTTCTTTCTGCTATTCCTTAGTTTGCGTAAGCAGTCAATTGTAAATGTCAAATGCCAATGGTGCATTAGAAAAGGATCACACTGAAAAATTCTCTCTTGAAGGCCAGAGTCCAAACTCCTCACCAGCCCCAAGACTGCTCTAATTGCACGTACAACAGCCTACATTGGGACCATGTACAGTAATGCCTAATTTAGCCATCACAACTCCAGTAGCATGGGAGTTAAAGAGACTCCAACCGCATATGCGCAGAGGGTTCACTCTGCTAGATTTTAGGCAGTGCCCCTCTACTTCAGACAGCTCTGTCCAGGTTCAAAGGGGTGAACGGGGAATATTGTGAGATCCAAGCTCATTAGAGGAGCAGGTGGGGATGTCTGCAGCTGAATAAGCAGGTTGCTTCAGGAATAACATGAAACAGATGTCCTGTCTTCGCACTCCCTGAACACTTTCTTCAAATAAATTGCAAGTGTAGGGTTTAAGGCTGAGTCTGTCATTTATCTCTTTAGCAACTCCTCTTCTGTTTTCTTCTGCCTGTTTTCTTTCAGGGTGGCAAATCTTTTGTGTAAAAGGATGACTTTAGAAGCTAGAGAGCAAAAAATGCTTTTTGATTGAGCAAGGGAAATAAAGTGTTCCTTCCTAAATGAGTTTACTGAAGTTTCAGGTAGAGAATACTGGGAGGTGCTCTGCACATGGTGCAAGATAAGCACATATTCAAACAATGTCAAAGCTCGTTGAAGAAAACCACATACTAGGCTTTACTAAGGGGATTTCCCTTCAAGGTGTTTTCCCAGCAACTCTTATTGTTCAGGTTGAGGAGGGAGTTAGGTTTTTACATATGCTAAGTATAGCTTGTGGTCTGTTGTTTCAGCACAGCAATGCACTTACTCATACCAAATGTCTGAAACAGATGAAGGGACACTGGTTCTGATTACATACCCAAGTCCTGGGAAATACTCAGGCAGGTCTAGAACCATTCATAGCTACCAAAAATGTGCTGTCTTTAAGTGAGAGATTACTTAAAGCACATACAAAAGCAAAGGAGACTTGATTCTTCTTCATGCATGAAGATTTTACTTTGAAAGATCAATGCACCCAGCCTTCTACAAACAGGCAATGTTTTGGGATGTCTTCTTTTTGGAGACACCACCCCAGCTTCTACCAGAAGGTAGCTATTGATCATCAGAAGTCCCTACCACTCACTATCTAGACCTGTCTCAATGGGGTTCCTTCAGGTTAGGCAAGCAGGCCCCTTTGTTAAGGTCCAGGATTTATATTTAAAAACACATTGCACAGCTAATGCACAGGGGATTAAACCGGCAACAAACTTCTAAGAATTATTAGCAAAAAAAATGGGATTTACAGGTCCACTGTCTTTGCTTATGATTGACAACTTAATGCACAGTGATGTAGGAATGCCATTTACTGTCTACTCTACTGCCTATGCTGCTGGGATAACCTTTCCTATGTGCAATTTTCTTAATAATGTGCATAACTCAGAACTGTGCAAAAGAAACTTCTAAAAATCTGCACAGAGAATTAGTTCAACTCTCAAGACAAAAAGGCAATAATTCACCAACTCCATCAGCACTACCAGAAGTTAATGCAAAATAAATTTCCAGGGGGTTTGCAAAAATGTCAGATGACAATAATACCTTAGTGAGGCAGAGCGTATTTTACGCATCCTGTTCGTTAGCTGTAAAGCCTGTCTGCATGACTGTTTTTTCTCATTTGAATTAATCACAGTGTGTATTATGAAGGGACCCGCTGAGCCCTTTAGTACATAAAGCATTTAAAAGATATTATTAGAAAAGTTATTTTGGAAATTTGCAATTACACATCTATTTGTAAACTTGCATTTATTGCTTCTCTTACTGTCAGTCTGCATCAAGCTAAAGACATAGGAGTCTGTTTACACAGATGGACGTTTGGAGCCATTAGAGGCATGCTTACAAGAAAGTAACAGTATTATTCTTCTGAAAGGCTATAAATTTTAAAACACAAGTTACAGAGCAGCTGTTTGGCATAAGTAGATTTGTCTATTTCATATGAAGTTTATACAGCATTCTCAACATTGATATACCTCCCAGTTCCAAAACCAAGAACCCAGAAAATTCATCAATCTAGGGCATGAATAGTGCCAACAACCTCGAAACGATGCTGTGTACTGAAGTTCCTTGATGTGCAGTATCTCGGTTAGTCTGGAGCCTTAAACATTTAAGGCACAGAAAAAGCCCTTTGCAAGTCAATGAACCCAACCATCTGTCTACCGATGTACACCTCCTCACACAAACTAAGTGTCAATCTTAAAAAGAAATTCAGCTTATTGCTTCAGCCTTTATAGGAAGATGCTTTTGCTAGCTTGATGTTCTCTTCCAATTGATACGATAAACACAGCCACTGCTAGTTTATCCCCATTTGCTCCTGCACCAGACAGCTCTTCTGCAGCTCTTCTCCCTCTCTGGTGTGTTCACCCTCAATCTATTTATAGACAACAGTATAGAATGTCCAGCCAGCCCTAAAAGTGAGACTTGGGCACTGATTTTTGGGCTACAGCCTTGGTTTTGTGCACAAGTCAGACAAGAATCATTTCTGCACACAGGGGTCTTCACTCTGCTAACATTATTAAAAGCAGGAGAATAACAGAGTATGACTTTCACAGCCCTAACAATCTTATGAAATTTGTGAAATACAACAGACAAACAGGTTTCGCTCAAGCACCCACAGACTGTGTTGGTAAAGGTTGACGCAAGGGCAGCAGACCAAGCGCTAAATGGATAAAATGGCATCCCCAGCATTTTTTTTTCCTCATTCATTACCAGTGCATTTTTAGAGTCACCACATAACCCTGCCCACCCTTCCCCACAGGGGTATCAGTATTGAGTCATTCGTCAGCAGAATATTGTCACATTTTACAATATCACCCTTAAATACAAGAGCCCTTAACAGGACAGTGCTGGAGGTTATTGATTTTGAACCACTGATGCAGCAGACAGCATCCCCCCAGCAGGAGAGATGCCCAAGGTCAAATGCCTTCTTAAAATACACGTTTGGCTACCAGGAGTTTCATTAAGTTCAATAAACCATCAGGTATTGACTAGCAGCACTTTTATAAATAATCAGCCTGTACAGCGCTGACTCCTTTTTTATTTAATGAAATTTGTTTTCTCTTGTCAGTGTCAGGTATTTTGAGTTAGCAAAATGCTGTGACCTCTCCCACGCTAAAAATGAAACAGTGTATAAAGACTGTCATGAAAGCCCAGAAGTAGCAACAGCTCCCGGAAATAGCATATATCTATTTAGGTAATACAAACAAGATGTCAAGTCTTTAAAAGCGTAAGCTGTTAAACCAAGCGCCAAACAATCCATAAACGTTTGCATACCACAGAGCGAGAGAGAGCTCCCTCCTTCATTCAGCCTCCTTAAAATAAATAATATATTACGCACAAGCAAATTTTGTGTTATTGCAGCAGTGACGAGTCGTCCTATTGAATTAAGACATTCAAGAATTTAAGCTCTCCCTCTTTGTCCATTTCCTAAAGACAGTATTTCTTGCACAGGAGCTGCGATGTCCCGGAGCACTGTGGGCACAGCCGCAGGGCGCTCATCAGGACTGAGCTTCAGCAGAGCCATCCAGCTCTGAGCTCCCAGTCCAGGGCCAATGAATGTTCTGCTGAGCTCAAGCCCCAACACCTTCTTAGTTCAGCGTTGCTTTCTCCTCCTTTTGCCAGAATTGGCAGGATCTTTATTTACTGCAGGTAGCAAAAACTCATTTTGAATTAATGGTCCTTTATTTCCTTACAGACTCTCCTTATTTCTAATTCTGATCTTTTGCCACAGTGGCGAAGGTGGGGATCCCTCCTCCTCCTCCTCTTCTGGTTTGCTCACCTGACATTTAAATTCTCCTGCACCATCCATGAGGGGGTAAAAAAGGAAATCACAACAAAAAAATCCAGGAAACATAAGCTTATAACTTCAGGCCATACTATATTTAGCAGTTCCCTGGTGTGCTGCTATGTTTTTAATTGCTGTTGTCAGAATATATGTGGGAGAGGTAGATGCTGTTTTACGAAATAAGAACCCTTTATACCCAGCTGTTAGGTGTGTGACTGTCATCTGACCAGTTAACAGGAACATGAAATTTCAGGGTCAAAAGCAGCACCTAAACCCTGTTATCTTGTCATGAATGTTGATTGGTTTTGTTTCTGTGCATGCACGCACCCATTCGCAGAGAAAAGGGTCCATTTTTGATGTGTGTATACATATTTATACATATTATATCACATCACAATATTTTGATTTGCAAGCGAGCAGTGTTCAGTGATGCAACATTTGTAATGTATTTGGGGGATGGATAGATACAGAGTTATTACAAGGCAGGATTAAAACTCTTCGGTTGATCTGTATCGATTTTATTTTTGCAGTACTGTCTGCCTGATCATACATCTTCCCATTTCCACCCCGCTGCTGGGCAGGAGGGGGTGCACAGCTCGGCTGAGACTGCAGAGTACGACATATCTGCGAAGCAGAGAAAAAGCCACCAGCATCCTTGAGTGGTTACAAATTACAGACCTCTCACTAGGGGACCAGACTGGAGCCAGGATCCAGCTTTTAGTGTGCCAAAGCCAAATACAGCTAAATTATACTCTCATCTGCTTTACCAAACAGCCACTGTGGCAGATGCAGTCTCCAGCAGGTCCTTGCCCCGTGGCTGGGGCCACCTTGCACGGCCATCCACACTGCCACATGCACGAAGCACAGAGGGTCCGTGCTGCAGGAGGGAGACCCTGTTCACGGTCTGTCATGCTCAGATCAAGTTTAGCCCTTGTACAAGTGCATGCACACATGTAACAGCCAAAATCACCTCGGGAAGCAAAAGACAAGTGTTGCACAATGCAAGTGCCTAGTGAGAGCACCAACACCTCCATACTCAGCAGCCACAACTGCTGCAGTAGTGCCTCTGCCACTGCACCAGCACAAAAGGCTCTTTCTTTGCAACCCAATAAAACTGATCCAGGAGCATCTCCCATGAGACAACCAGTTTCCCACCCTTCCTTACTGACTGAAAAGCAGCGGATTATTTGAAAGCAGGAAGCAAACACACCCACGCCACCTTTTCAACCTTGTTAGCATTTGCCAAGCATCATTTCAACCCTAACTTTATAAATGTTTAACAGGTCCATGATGAAAGTCTTTGAACCTTGCAATCAATACAACTGAGCCACTGCACAAAATTTACCATTGATCTGTGTTTCACTTCATTAAATATTAGTTTTACAAGGTTCAAAACGGGACTGCTTAAAATTGTTTAACAACCTGTGTTGTTCAGCTCTAAATGGCCGTATTAAGGAAGAAAAAGTCAGTACAAAGATGGGAACAGGTTGGTACCAGGTTATGTCCTCAGCTCGTGCATTGCACAGGGGCAGGACTGTCCATGTGTCCATTTGCAGGATTTGTGTGTGTGTGTGTGTGTTGCAACTCACCACGGGTGATGCAAGCTTCAAGGCAGCGGCACAGAGAAAGAGACAGGATGAACAATAAAACTTAAACGGTGGGCCCACCTTCTTCTTTGAATGCTGCTGCTGCCTGAGCTCAGCTGTGGCCGAGCTGCCTGCCCTGTGGGCCCCAAGGAGGGACTCTCCTCCAAACTTCAAATATAGATTTTTTTGAAACATACCAGCTCCTCTGGAGCGAGGAGGCACAAGTGCTGCAGCATGTCCCATTAGTCCCTTAAAGACCATATGATCCTGAAGTGGGCTAAGCCATACAGATTTGCATCAGTATTAACGTACACACTCCGCAAATTAATAATCAATTCTGCTTTTTGGCTTCTCTTTCTTGATCCACCGAGTTAAGTGTAAAACACAAAATCTTGCTTCCTGCTACACCAGAATGGCTGAGAGCATCTATCAAGCCCTTAGTCCACAAGCAATGCTCTGCATGGGGTTAACTATGAGGGCTGATAGCAAACCATCACTCTCCTACCGCTACTAACACACACCGTTATTTATCTTCTGGATAAGTTTAATATTTTAGTGCAAATGGTTTTATGTACTAGTATTTCCTCATTTCTATGGCCTTGGGTCACCAGCCTCTATATTTTCACTTCCACAGCCAACAGCTAATAATGGAGAAAAACATTTTACATTCATTACAGAGGTGGGGAAAAAAATAGTTCCCCATCAACATGATTCCTTTGTGCTCTGGTTAAAGGTTGGACTTTCCTCTTTATCCTTGTCTCCTGTAATTTATTAAACCCTCTGCTGCAATAAAATTAATAGCGAGTCTTGGAGTAGGTAAAAATCTATTTATGCAAAGAATATATTGCACAAACTATCAGATAAGAATCAGCATTCTTTGAAATTAAAATACATATATTTTTAAAGTATATTAGTTGCTGAGGAACTTTGCCACCTACCACTTGCAGATGCGCTGGGGCAGTGAGCCCGAGGCCAGGGCCTCCTTGTTGCCCCCCAGCCGGGAGCTGCTTTTGCAAATGGAAATCTGCTCAAGTGTTTTGGAAATGGCTACTCACTTTTGCTTTTGCTGAGAGTCGAGGTGACAGTCCAGCAAACTGGAGTCACGACAACGCCTGGGGGTATTGCTCCTCTCGGTGCAGCACTGAGGCCTTCAGAGGAAGCATTCCTGTTTAAGAACGGGGTGTCAGAGAATTAGGCCAGGTTTACAGCCCAGAAATAGCAGCTCTCCTGTTCACAAGGCAACCTTTTGGTTGCTACAAGCTCCATGGCCAGGAGGGGGACATGCGTATGTAAATTCAGATTCAGAGGCCCCCCCACTCACCCACACCCCACCCCCCCAC
>NW_010972886.1:17310081-17402912 GCF_000737465.1 Haliaeetus leucocephalus
CCCCCTGGCCCCCCCCCCAGCCCCTCTGGTCACAGATCAGCATGATTTTGCAAGGCTCAGCAGCCTCTGCCAATTTGCTTGGCACAGCCACAAAACCAACTCCAGCATCAAGGCAGGAAAGGAGAAGAACTGAAATCAGCTCTCATCTGCAAAGTTTTATTCCTCTGAGCATCAGCAAAATGCAGATGGTCTTTTCTCTGAGTGAAGACCATTCTGCACCTGGAAAACTCAAGTCGGGAAGAGAGACCAGAAGGCGAAGAGGAGAAATCTGTTTGTACAAGTGCTTTGCTCTGCAAACTGAGCTGTACCCCTCTAATCAGCAGCAAATGTTCCTGTGCACAGCAGTAGTATGTGCAACCCAAATGTGTCTCTCAAATAGATGAAGGCATTTTTTCATGGAAATAACTATTTTGCATTGACTTTAAAAAACAACAACGGGTGCCTGTTAGAATTTTTAAAGTAAAGGAAGAAGGTGTTAATAAGGCTGTTTGGGATCTGCTTTTCTTTTCTGAAATTATTTTGAAGGAATAGGGATGAAGTCAGAAGCAGATTGGAGCGACCTTTCCCCAAGAGCGGAGTTCAATAAGCAGTATTTTTCTGAGCAGTGCTCCCAAGCAAAGGCCACCAGGCACTCGCACGTATCTCCCAGTGGTACCATAGACAATGACACCACATCACATACTAAGATAAACACTAAGCTAAGGCCAAATAAACTAAGCGTGCTTTTTAGCACCAGGCTCCACAAACTCAGAGTAAACCCCATACAGACTTACCTTTCTCTACCAACAGTTTACAAAGTACCGTCGCTGAGCATGTTCACAGGGTTATTCTTCAAGGCATTAACACACCCCATCTGACAGATTCCCCTCTAGCAAGAAGTTTTAGGAAAGCATCCAGTGAATCACAGACCAACATGAAATGAATTTAAATTCTTATGAGCAGAGGAACACCTTGCCCAGGCTGGTGCCTTATTCATGTAAAACTATCCCTGTTATATCTCCACTCCCTCATCGAGTTGTTCTGAGCTGCATAAATTAGTTACACGGGAGTGAACAGGACTGGGAGATATCTGATAGATGCTGTAAATTCCTTGAAGCCCTCTGAAAATCTAAGCTTCAAAATGAGGAAAACATCTTTTAAAACTCCTTTAAGCTGATTTTTAATTGCAAAGTATAGATCACTGCACTTCACCCAGTAGATCTTTTTTTGTTTTGTTAACAACATGGCTGTATTTTGATGTAATTCAACTAGAATTTTATAGTTTGTCAAGTACCATAGCTGTATCACTTTGATAAATACATAATTATTCTACTAAGCTCTACTGCAGTTATTTATAAGAGCAAGAGCACCTGCGAAGTACAACCATTTTTTATCACAACGGTTAGATTTCTACTGTTTATGGACCAAATTTTCCTAGGAGGTACAGAAGGGGAAAATCCACTTACAGCTGAGGTATATCAAATGGCATTAGTTCAGGACCTTACCTAGTGTATTCACCTTTTATTGGAATAGCTTTGTCATTTCCTTTCAACATGCATTACCATTTTTACCATAGTTACAGGTTTACAATCTCTGGTTCCCTTCCTGGGCCTTAGGCTGTTCCCAGCAGCCACCAACGATGGTGATTTACCAATAGTCACAAATGATGGACATGTCGTTTCCACCAATTGTAGTAACCATTGCTTCAAGATAACTGTTTCAGGTGTTTTCACCACAAGAAAGGACTTGCCAGGTTAAATTGAATTTTAAATCTTTTTAATTATTAAATTTGACAATTTCCATGTAATTTACCTACTCCCCAGGAAATTGCAACAGACACACCAAAAGGAGAATAGAAAATGCATCATTTTGAGATAATTTTCCAGTCATTTATACCCATGAAATCCCAGTTAACAGGACTGTGTCCCTAAAGCAGCAATAGAAATGTGAAGGGAATTGGGTCTGTAGCGTTTGCCACATATCAAGGTGCCGCGATTAGATCACTGGTCAGCCCGAACCAGGGAAAGAGACAGATAACACACACAGTGTGAGCGCCAACTTCCGCCTTTTATTGCGCAGTTAATTCCTTTTATACTAACAAGGGTAGGCGGGATTACAGACACATCATAAGGCTGCAACTAACCCTCTAACTTTCCGTGACATCGCGAGATCTTCCAAACACCGAACCCTACATGGGTCCTTTCTTTTAAATGACTATCACCCAGCTAAACTGGCGCTACCTTTCCTGGTAGGTTTAAATATTGTACGGATCACTCAGGTAATTGAAAACAGAATAAAAACCTGGTTTTGTGTGCAGTTATAGTTCAGCTAAGACTCCAGCATTGCTGTCATGTTTTCCCTGCCCTTTGGTCCTCTTTATTTCTCTGTAAAGAATGAAAAGTTACAGGACACATTTGAACAGAGACCAAGCCAGAGCATGATTTTGGATTGGTTATACAGCTCTCTTCTAATACCATCCCATAATTTATATAGTTTTAGCTCCTCTTGTTCAGACCACCAGAATTCAGAGCCTAATAACGTGTGAAATAGGAAATACAAATGTGGCAGTTTAGTCAGAAACCTTTTAGGGAATGTATTTAATTACTCCTAGGAAAAATAACCAGTCTGCTAGTATTTCCTCCCCATCCAAACGAATAGCATGGGATAATTAGACTAAATATATTTCCCTCTTGCAATTGCTCTGATTTATGGACTTTGCTGTTTATATAGTTTCTATGATGACAGAAAACTGAAATGCAGCCAATGTGACTTAGAACACATTTTTTTATAACGTGCATTCAAAAAGTTTTCCTCAATCTTTGATACCGATGGCTGCTGAGCATGCAGAGTTAACCATGGGCAGTAAGCAGAGGAACAAATTGTTTAGGTAGATGCCATTCTGCCCAAGGAAATAATCTTTTCCCTCTATGACACAAAATGACTGGAAATCTCCAAATTCAAACCAGTTTTTTCCCCTTCAGACTCACACAGGTCAGCTGGCGGGGAGACGGGGTTCTGCCCTCACACGCACAGAGTTACAGAGCTCTCGGCACTTCCCAAACCTTAACACCACCTTGGAGAAATACTCGCAAAGGGGGACAGTTTGGGGAGGAGGAGCAGGCTCTGCCCACAACACAGGCTGGGCACCACAGGCCAGGGTGCCATGTCCTCCATGCCTGCCTTCGAGGGGTCCGGCAGGTAGTTCAGCCCAGCCGGACAAGGCAGAGCTCGTCGTGAGACTCCACCTACCCCTTTGTGTGAAAATTCGGGTGCTTTTTTTTAATATATATTGCAAGTACCTGCATTGGCTGTGGGTGCCTGGGCGTCAGCCATTCTGTGAGGAGAGGCACGGCCGGTTCCAGCTGGTTCCAGCCCAGGACTCCACCCCGCCCCTCAGCCTCACCAGAGGCACCTCAGGGGAAGCGGGTTTAAGAACAGACAAAATGGCACCCGGCAGCGAGGCGTGAGGGAAAAAAAATGTGAGAAACAGCCCCATAAGCCAGAGTGGAGAGGACCCTCCCAGCCCTGCTGTCCTCGCCAGTTCTGACGTAGAAAGCACAAGAGCTAAAACCGAGCATGGCCAGATCGGAGCTGGCATGCCAGGGTATGTCCCGTAGTGACTGGCAACAAGACACCATTACCAGCCACGCAGACATCCTGACATGATCCCAAGATCACCTTGCAGCGCTGACCCTGAGAAGCGAGAGTCCTCGGGGTCTGCTAACGCCTCCCTGGGACGGAGACAGGGGCAGGAACAAGCCCCTCGGTCCCTTTGTCAACAGCACAGAACCAAAACAGATGAAGAAATTTTCAACTGACACACGAGCATCGCTGAGGGATGCTGAGCATCAATTATTTCATCAAGATCAAAGATAAAACCTTATCTGCACTAGTGTCAGCACTGCTCAGGAGCAGACCAGATCACTGTCTGAATGTTATCAAAACCCATCCTCTCTCTATTGTTCCTTCCTCCTGCTAAGGCAGGGATATTAGCAGGGAAAAAGTCAAGTATATGGTCACATGGACCTTTCATCTGAGAAAAGGAAGAGCTTCAAAGGACCGAGGGAAGCTACTCAGTCTGAAGTAGTCACTTTTTTTTTTTCTTTTGTTGAGGCAACCACTCTATCTTTTTTTAATCTGAAAATTTCTCCAAAATTACTTTAGAGCAGCATGTTTATTGCACACTCCTGGCACATACCTGCCTTTACATCAATCTCAGTTTTCTATTAGTGCTTGCAGAAACATTTTGATGGACACAGTAAAGTTATTACTTAACATAAGCACATATGGATTATGGATGCTGTATATTAATATTCCTGTAGTTTCCATTCTGTCAGGTACCAACATAGCCTTTGTCACCACAGTATTATAGAGCTTATAAAATAGGGCTGAGGGAAGTGATCCTTCCCCTCTACTTAGCACTGGTGAGACATCTGGAGTGCTGGGTCCAGTTCTGGGCTCCCCAGATGGACATGGACATACTGGAATGAGTCCACAGAGGCCATCAGGATGGCTGGAAGCTGGAGCATGAGGCATGTGCCTCTCTCCAGAGATGCCCAGTGAAAGGATGAGAGACAAATGGGAATGCAGGAAATTCTGGGCAGATATAAGGAAAACTTTTTCACAATGAGGATGATCCAAGAGGATCAAACACAGAGCAACACTGTGGTTGGTAAGGGGTGACCAACACACAGGGATGAACCCTGCACAGCTGGTACGGTCTAGCCCAAGAGTGTGGCCCACACAGCTCCCCGCTGGCACTCAGCCGCTTGCACATGCCATGGCCAACGGCAACAGCTTCCCCTGCAGGTGATTGCAGGCCACTCCTATCCTGTTTACTTGTTATGAATTGTTTCAGCATGTTTTCCAAAGCCTGATTAAATTGTGGTAACAGCTCGTCTGTTCACAAGCGGTTTGTCAAGGTCCTCATGTGCTTGACCCCTTTCCTCCACTGTCACGTGCAGTCAGGCCCTGACGTGTAATCACCGGGCAGACCTGCTCTGGCAGACAGCTTAATTACAGCCACATGCTGTTGGGGTCAATGCAGAATTTAGAGACTGAACTCCAGGTAACATATGGCATAATTTATGATTACAGAAATATACTGGTGCCTTCCTGCCTTTCTCCCTGTCCGCCCAGTTATGCACATGGCTGCAGAACACGTGCAGTTCATCAAGCCCAAACAACCCCTTCCAAGTGGGCAAAGGATGGTGGCAGCTCTGCTTTGCCCCATCGAGCCCTTGGTCTAGGGACAAGCTGGCCAGGCTCTCCCCACGGGATGCAGCAAGGGTGCACCTGAACTATGGGGACTGCTGGCAATTCTTGGTGGTCTGTGGCACCTTTGCATACAGAGTGGTTATCTTCCTGTACAGAAACGAACAGTAATGTGCTAGTTATGTAGTTTTGCCCTTCTAGTGAAGCCATCTCAGAGTGTACCTCCTTCAACATCTATTTCATTTTGCTCCTAATGTTATTAATGGGATTTATGGAGACAAGGTTTAATCATTCATCATTATTTTACCTTTTCTCCCCCCTTTTAAAGTTATTAGCAAAAAATTAAGATGAAGAAAAATTTCTAGCTATAATTAATTTCTGGGAGGCAAAAACTTTTGTTTTGTTTAACATGTACAATTAATTCATTTACTGTAATTAAATGAAGAAGCTTGGAGTCCTCTTAGCTACAGGTTACCTCATCTGGACATGAGGTGCTCTACCTGTCTGCAGGGAGCAGGCCAGCCCAAAGGAGCATGTTTTACTTTAAAATCACTCATTCAGATCCCACTGAATACCAAGATACAAATAAGCAGTTTGGCCACAAACGTTTCTGCTTTTGATTTTACTTTGAGTTCTTAACTGGTACCAGTACCCTGATCAGGAAAGGTGAGAAACTGTGCTGGGAGCCTTATCAAGAGAAATACACTGCCCTTTGGGCATTATAGCAGAGAACTGATTTTGCTCAGAAGAGCACAAGACACCATCTGCAACATCTCTAACTGCACCATGCACCAGACCATAAGCTAACCTAAGTCCTGTTTGTTTCAGTGACCTTCAAATAAAGCCTGGTGTGTGTATATGTGTACCTGCATGCAGACCCACAGAACATGTGTGAGCACCTGAGCAAAAGGGAGGCTGTACCATGCTAAATATTGATCCTGACAACTAGGAAACTAGTAACATATATTATTCTCTTACTATACTGTGAATAAGTTCAGTAGCAGCTCTTAATTCATGCATCATTATGAAAGGCTCAATAGCTACGATGAGCTTCTTTTTTTAAAGGGTTTTCAGCTGTAAAGGCATCTAACATATGCTCTCCTTCCAGCCCTAGAGACTTGTTGGCCATTTAAGGCTGCCGGCAGTCCTGCCAGCAAGGCACGTTGCCCCAGCGCAGAAGGATGACACTATGCACACCAACAGACTAATATTTCTTCAGGGAGCTGACGGACAGGGGTGCCGGGCAGCAGCTAAGCAAGGGCAGAGGGCATTGTCATTCAGCAAGACAGAAGCTGAACCACGAAGTCTGAGATTTAGAGGTCCTCATGCTATTTATGATACCTTGTTCCCTTGGAGAGAAGATTTCTTCCCATGCTCTGGATGATTTGTCTTTCTAGATGGAACCACCCAGAGCAGAAGGTGTCCAAGAAGCAGTTTTTGCAGTTACACATATTTGAAGTTTGATGTAAAAGAAAGCAAAACCAGAGTAATCACTAGGACCTGTTACACAATGGTAAGAAGCAGCCTTCAACCTCAGTCAATTCCTACTCCATCTCTTCATTCACTTCCTAGAAACCTGGCTGCACATACTTGTACGTTCGTCATCGCTCCGCTTTTCTATTGGGCCACACCACCACCTAGCCTGAACATCAGTGACTCCAGTCCTGCTGCCCCAGTGTGGAAGGTGGTTAACCAAGTCTGAGAATTCTGGCATTCAGGATCACAACTTCTTCCCTGCCACTTTGGTTTTGTTTGTCTGTGGCTACAAATGCTAATGTTCAGCTAAGCTGCTCTGAGACACCACTCACATGCTGCAGGAGAAAAGCACAGGAGGAAAATAAAACCTCCAGTCAATGTTTGGTAGGCTGTTGGCAGCACAAAGTGACAGCACCCAAGTGACACATCCAAGCCCCAAAATACCTGGTGCAAAATTCCAGAATATTTAGTGAGAAGCCAAATGGATGCTGCAAATTGGCCGTAACAACAGACTTAAAAAATAAAAACCAAAAGGAAGTGTGAAAATCACGAGAAAGAAAAGAATGCATTGCTTTAACATAGTGTACGGTGAGAACATAGAAGAATGCTTGTAAAGAAGGCTTTAAAATGAGTTTCATAATCTGCTGTGATTGAAGGCAAGGCCTTATTCAAGACATCATTCATCTTGCACTTAATTGTAAGCACATGTTGGGGCTGCAGCCTGAAGCAAGGGGTTAATTCTCCAATTATTTCACAGGATTAGAACTACATTTTTTTTCCCCAGGAAATGTAGTGTTATTGTGAAGCCCATCCAGACATGCTATTTCATAATTAATACTAAATAAAAAGTGAATTCTCTCCTTTGTCTAAATAGTTTTCTTTGGCTCAGCTAGGAGCGGCAATTAGCAAGACAGCCTCCCTGAACATATTTGATCTGCTACAGGGTTTCCTGCTGCGTATCAGAAGAACAAACCTGATTTCACACAATCCATGGGGTTTATGTTGGCTGGATGTGCTATAATTAAAATGATCTCCCCCCACCCCCTGCCCCGGAGGGCTTTGTTAATATGGTTGTGGTTTTTTGCAGAGAGGCACGTATGTACCTAATTTAGCAGTTTTGTTGATTTACACTTCTGCTCTTTACCGGTTCCCTTTGTAGTGTTCACTGTTTGTAGTTTGGTGCAGAAATTGGGATCTGTTATCATTTGTGTTATAGGTCCGTTTTATTAGCAGGACTAGAGGTACAGTTCCCATGGAAACGTTTCATGGCGTGCTTTTCCCGGGTTTTTCAAGGTTGTGTAGGGTGGGCTCTGGGGCTTTCTAAATGGGCACATGCATCAGTCTGTGAACACTTCCCCTTCAGCAGTGGGAGAAAAATAACATATTTTTGGATTGTGTATTTCCTCTCTTATGAAGTCTAACGCCTGTGAAAACAGAGCAGCTCGACAGCCCCATGCCACAGACTGATGTTCAGGCCAATTCCCACCACTCTGACAACAAACTGGATCCTATTTTGAAAGGCCACCACAAAACCCAAGAGAGTGTTTTCCTTTCACTCTCTGACCTTTACACTTAAGCCACGAGTGACGCCACTGTTTAACAGGGCTCAGTGCACTCACCTTAGCCAAGATGTCCTCATGTCACTAGGGACTTTCAAAGCTTCTTGAAAAAAACATGCCATCGACCCCCTCCTGCTCTACAGCTGAGGTGTTCAGGCCCAGGGAACGCTACTGCTCGTGGGCGAACCCTGTCCCCTGGCATTTATCAAGAGCAATGCTAAAAAAAAATAAAATAAAATCACATGTGAAAATGTTAAACCACCTTCTTTCTCACACAGCCTTTCTCTCAGGCCTCTATGATTACCATACACACAGCTGAGTTGCATAGCAAATGGGTTGTACCACTAGTCACCTAAACACTGCAAGGATTCACCTGCAGCCTGGATCCTGGCAAGGCAAGTCCCCATCCACCTTCTCTTTGTCTTCTTTCTTTCCAGAGTCTGCAGATGGGTTCCCAATGCTATTTTTTCCTTTACTGTTTCACCTGAACACTTATAAATAAATTATTTTAAAAATTTACTTCAACCTATTCACAGTGGTGGGGAAAAACCCACAGAAGCAACTTCAAACTTCAGGGCCATGGCCACGGCATTGAAGAGATAATTATAACAAATTCTTATTCAAGTAGAGAGTAATTATCGTGTTCTAACAAACATATTAAATAATTCATTATTATTTTTATTTTGGCACTTCTTTGTGAACCAGCTGTTTAGGAAGCTGTTTCAGATGGAAGCACGTAATGAAGTCCCTGGGGTCCTTCCCCACCAGGCAGTAGCATGAGAAGAACCAGTAACGCTTGGACAAGGCTGGACCTACCCACAGCCTGGCTCCAGCATGGCCAGCAAAGACCTCGTATCAATATCAGAAGATGCTATGGTTTTATTTATTTTTCATCATCCCCCGTGAATATTTGTCAGTTTTCTAATTACTCCCACGGAAGTATCTGAGCTTTCTCAGTTAAGAAAGATTCAAGTAAGGCTTACGTCTCTGGTCCATGTTCTCTCTTAAGTTTTTAAAACATGATAATATTTTTATTTATGTAAGACCATTTAAAACTTTATTTTCATTCACACTACCACTTTTGGGTTGCTTGACCCTCCACCAAAGTCAGCAGGAGTGCCCAGGAGCATCCCATGTAGTCTTACGAAGCCTTCCTCTCTGATCTTTTTGTGAAGTGGCCCCAGTATTTGGCTTTTCATAGCAATGAAAGTTTCTCTTCCACATATCAAAAATCTCAGCCACACCATGCTATTTCTGGGACAAAAGAACCCATGAAGAGTCTGGAGTGACCAAGGAGGAGGGGAGAGAGATTCTTTAAAAAAAAAAAAAGAAAGAAAGAAAAAAAAGAAGAGTCATTACTAGCAAGAAAATTATTTGCTCCTTCCTCCTCGTTCCCAATACTGCATATACCAGATGTGAGTTGCCAGCTCTGGCAAATGCCATCTCATGATTCACTTCTGGGCCTGACTGCACGTGCTAGAAAGTACCATAACCATGAGGCATCCCAGCAAATGCCTGTTCGCTGGCTGATTAAATAATGCAGAACCTCTTTTTATTAAATCCAGGCAGAGCTACTATCGAGTCAGATGTTCTTACCTTCAGGTTTTTGGATAACTAGAGTCACAGATCTAGTTGCCTGCGTACATCGTTCACCTGAGCCTGCAAAACACAAATGTGGAGGTATAAGGAGGTCTTGGCATTATATACCTGGCAGCTATATTTGCGAGTCCATTCTGCAGGAATTCAAAATAAAGGACAGTCTTATCAAGACTTTTTCTCTCCTGAAAGTGGGGAAAAAAAGTGGCTGAGCCACCTTCTTCTATATCAAACTGGTGAGATCAGTATAAAGAATTCATACCACCCTGGGACTTCAAAAACATACAAAGAATGAAACAAACCAGTGCCCTGGCAAGAGTGGTATTTGTTGGGGAGGTTCCCGACAGCAACATGGAAAGCCCGTGGGGCATTTGGTGTTTGAGAGGTTTGGGCAGTATGAAGGACTGCAGGGCCGGGTACCGTCCCCATGCCGCAGAGGCTCTTTGGGCTGGCTGTGCTCAAAACATTACAAAGGGCACACTGGCTTCGTGCCGTGTTCATAAACATGTCCATCAACTGCAACCTTTGGGGAACGGGCTCTGCTGAAACCATTCACTTGCTGAAAAACAAACTGCCATTCTTCACCTTCTAAGCCTTCAGCAAGGCAGCTCTTCTCCACTCCAGAATGTAAAATCCACTCACTACACCTGCTACACAAGTGCTATTTCAAATTCACTCATATGGTGAATTTTATAGCTCATTCATGCTCAGCTCAGAAGCTGGGAATGGCCCCGCAACAACATGTGCAAATTTTCGACTGAAGCAGAATTTTGCTAAAAACAACGGAATGAGGAGTCCATGAGGCTTGGCGCGATTACATTTTACTGAGAAACACCTAACCATGTAGGCAGAGACCAAGACAGATGAGATGAAGATCTGTAACTACTACAGCAGTTTTTATTCATTAGTGCAGAGACATATCAGCAGGCTACAGGATGCCTTGAGAGCACTGACCCTCTTTTCCACACACTGCCCACTTTCTCCTCTCAGTAAGCTGTATTTTTAGGAGCACCCACAGGATTTATTAGCTTCAAGATATTGATTGTACTAAGTTGGGGGTTTTTTTTTCCCAGAAAATTTAGTGCAAGTTTTCTGCTCACCAGCACAAGCAGTAATCGGCAGCCCTTTTGCTGCACTGTCCCCTGACACACATGCAGCCCACAAGGGGATGAGGGAGCCCAGTCCTGGGCCAGAGATATGGTGGGTACAGGAGGCCACCGACACACGGCCGGACACAACCAGCCTCCCCAAGTACCACAAACATGTCTGCGTCTCTTACCTGAGTGAAACGGCTCCGGGAGCTCCGTATCGCCCTGTCCTCGCCTCAAAGCTGTGCTGTGCAAGAAGCAGGGAGGAAGGGCCCCACACAGGCGCCCGGCAGCTGCCCGTGCAGCACAGCTGGGGACTTAACACGTCGCGCCTGGGGCACGCAGCTGGTGGCAACCTGGACCTGCCCCATGGCACCCCGCTGTCTGTATACCACAGCTACCTCATTTAGCATAAAAGATAGAAGGAAGCTCACCTATCTGGGATTTTTTAAGACACCTGGAGAGAAAGTGAACAAAAATGCATAACATGCAGCTAATTTCTCAACCGAGCAGGAAACACTTCAAATAGCTCCTTCAAAGCAAACTGCATGCAAGCCCAAGCACCTCATGGCTTCGGTCATTAAAGGAGAGCAAACAACAGTGAGATTCTATAATTTATTACTGTTGCTAAGATGAACACAGATACTTGATACCCAGTCGTATGCAGAACTGTAAAAAAATAGTTTTAATACAGTATCAAAATTTACACAAGTGTAGTGTCAAAAGACCAGTGTCCCTCAGCTTAGCCCCTGCACATACATACTGCAGGCACAAGTACATGTTTTACAGTTTTTCATACATATATATAGATATATAGGAATACAACAATTGAAGTTTAACTATGCAAACAATATGTATGGGAGAAAACAACATGTAAATATAACAGACAACTGTTTGGGCTGGGTTATATATAAGAATTTATGCAAGAGTGCAATGTTTCAAAATGGAAGGCTGGATTCTGCATTTCCAACTCAAGGAGACAGAGTGAACAGGAGTTTTGCCCGAGAAAGCAATGCTGGATCAGAGGCCTTGCATTGAATGGTACCAAGTAAAAATAACAACAGAAACCAATGTAATTACTGCTGCAAATTAACACGCTTTTTTTGAAGACAGTTAGCAGATTTACATCATAGTCCTATATAACAAAAGATAGTACAGCAACTGAGCTACATTCTACTGCAAATAGCCCACGAATACAGCATGTTGCAAGCTCAGAGAAAACAGAGGTTCTGACTTTGGCTCAAATCTTAGTAACCAAGAACAAACCAGAAACCGCGGAATTGTTGCATTCCTATTTTTTTTTTTAAAAAACTTTTATTAGTCTTTTTGATGCTCAGCTATGGTAAAAAGTTAAGCAACAGCATTCAGTCACAAGCCTGTTGCACATTCATACATGAAACTATCATTGCTTTTAGATATACACAAAATACCTATCATTGCAATTCAATACACACAACTATTATCATACACATAGATAAAAATAAACTAAGCACATCTAGGGCGCCGTCTGGTCAAATCTCAGGCAATCTGAACAAGAGCTTTTTGCCTCATAATAATCAAAGACATGCTCTGAGTATAATAAAACCTTTTTCTTTGAAAGAATGCTACAGTGGCAAGAAAAGCTTTTTTATAATGCAGTGCAATCTTTGAGATCCTTAGAGACTCTTGTTAAATAAACCAGCATGTCTCTAAATTAAACAGTAGAAATTAGCATCCTGACAATTGGAAAATACTTTCCGAAAAAACCTCTGATGGAAATTTTGATTTGAGACCTGTAATAGTGACACCTAAGTATTCTGTTCATTAAAGGGCTGCGAACATCACACACGTCTTCAGAAGATGTGCAAAGTGAATCAAAAAGAAAGCTATCTTTACTTTCATTTAGAAAGAAATTGTGTTTCACTACAAGTACTGTAGTTATGCTACACTACTGGCTGGTTAGGAGACTTTATGGTCTTTTAGCACCTCCAAAGGCAGGTATTCTACCAAAGCAAAAAAATCACCTGGAAATTGCCTAAGCACCATTAACTGATACTTTACAGACTGAAGTGTGAGTTACTAAGAAATTACTTTCTCAAAACTGCAGAGACCAAAGGCACAGTTTATCAATGTCCCTCTCCAGCCTGGTGAAAAATCTCTGTTAAATCCAGTGGAAAATTCACTCAGACTTATTAGAGATTCACTGTAACTAACCAAAATAAAACTTATTTCATGTAACTCCTGCAGAATCTCAATTATCTTTTAGTTAGGATGGAAATACCTCAGTGCTTCTAAATATGGTGTGTTGAAGTGATGATGTGGCGGCAGCGTTTCACTAGCCAGTATACTGAAACAGCAGTATTCAGGGGACACTGACAACCTGGCTCCCCTGAAAGACCTCTGTGCAGAATCTCTACTAGTTTCCAGCGAAGTCTCTTGTACTGCATACAGACAGCCTGTTGTCAGCTGGGAAGTCGCTGTGGACACAGTCAGTTCCTTCTCTCTCATCGGCAGTTCAAACTTTTTCCCTTCAGAGAGAGGACTTGCTCAGGGCCTTTTACATAGGTCCTTTATACTGATTTCCTGACAAATGTTGTCTAATTCCAGGGCACGACCCTGCAGCATCTCCAAGTTTCCTCCACACAACCTAAAGGAAGGGATGGAAAGAGATCTCATTATCACCAGTTAAGAGGTACTGGTGTTCATATAGACATGCATCTGGAAACACCACATATTCATTACGCAGACCATGCAGCACAGGTGAGGACAGAGGGGAGGGACATACAACAGGAGAAGAGAGTATTTCTCAATGGATACAACATTCCTTCTGAACACAGAAAGCACATGCTTCTAGGTAAAAAATGATTAAAAACAGAGACAAATGAACTAGCAAGTGCAGCACCAGGATATTTTATGCTTCAGACACAAGACTGAGGGCATTTACAGGCCTCAATTGAAATCTTGTTCAACTATTTCCCAAACCACATCTCTCACAGAACACAATTCAGAAGCACAGAGCTCAGTCCAGAGGAGTCTAAACACTTCCAGTTTAAAAAGCACAGAGCAGTTCTCCTCTTTTTCAAATAATTTACTTGTTCTCTTAAAATCAAGCAAGGCATTCAGGTGTTTATTTCATTTGTTCTTCCTTGAGATCAGAGGAATTGTGCATGTAGTCACTCTTCTATACATGCTTGTGTGTTTTGTTGAACCAGAGCAAAATCTACGATTTAGTAGAAGTTAACAGTTTTTTTCTTAGTGTGGACTGTATGTTATAAAGGTTTCCTTCCTCATACTCACATCTACTCCCATTCATGATTGTGTAACATCCATGTTACAATTATGGAATTAAAAATGCAGAGAAGTTATACGCCCCCAAATTAGGGAAGTATTTTATAATGATTTATAAAAAGATTGACCAATTACAAGCAGGAGAATCAGTAGCTTGTGTCGTATCACCAGGCATCTCCTCCAGGGGCCACTAGAAACAAAAGTGGTGATTACCACCATACTATGTATTGCAATTTAAGATTATTTCTCTTTAATAATAATCAACTAGCAACCAGCTAAAGTATAACTGCTACTAAACCACTCATTAATCTCTGGACCAATAGCGATATGACTGTCATGAAAGGCAAAAACCGTTTTCCATTGTCATTATTTATTATTTGTATCTTAACAGTGGCTAAAGCCCAGAGGTAAAGAGAGATCGCATTAGCTGGAACTGGATAAACACAAAGCAGCTGGATCCTGGGAAGTCAACATCCTGAAAAGATGGCTCCTACAGCTGATGAGCAAAGGCAGAACAACCCCAAAGTCCTACTGTCATTCTGTGCAAGAGATGGGAAAATAACCCAGTTCCTCTGAGCCTTTGCTGAAGAAAACCTGATTATAAGCACGAAAACCAGAAACACTCCAATATTGGAAGCAGTAAGATTACAGTCTTACTACACAGGGCCAAACAAATTGAAGTCCTTTAAAGGGAACTGTCTTTAATACTAATGGGTGGGTTAAAACCCAAACCCTGCAAACTTTCCATATTACCAGAATCTTGCAACCTGAAATCAGAAGTTATCATCATAAAAATACGCATGTGTTTTAGCTATGCTTGCTGTATTGTGAAACTCCATGCCATGGTGAAAGCATGAAAAATGGGTTTTCAGTGAAACCTCCCAAAACAGCTGTCTGTGGCTGAGCCATCGGAGATGGCGGAGGGCTGGATACGATGAGACAGGCTTTTCTTTCCAACATTTGGTTGCTGATTTTCCTAACAATATTACCAAAGAGAAAGGTCTCTTGGATAGCTTTTGTGAGAAGGCACATTGTACCTACATATGCCTTTCAACAATTTTTCTGGTCAATAAACATTACACAATATTTACCAAGCAGCTAATGCTGACACAACAATAAACTAAAAGGTGACACTTCCCAAAGTCCTTTATTTCCAGCTGAACAAATGACCCCTGATTGCTAGGAAGGGACAAACGTGTACAGGACAGCCCTGGAAAGCTGACATCCTAAGCAGAATTGACGAGGTGGAGTGAAAAGGAATACTCATGCCATTTTTATGGGTGGGAAATGGAGAAATCTTTATCAGCAACTGCTTTTGCTTGTGCATACAGTGCAAGAGATAGCTGGGTCTTGAAGGCATCACAGTAATTTTATTTGCCTCCTTTTCAGAAACATGGGATGATATAGGTTAAATATCTGCAGATTTATCACCAAACTCTCCTTTTGTGCTAGTGTATGTACAGTTCATGGCACAATCATGACAGCTGTACAAGTTGCTGCCTTCTGCACACATATTTATTTGGCCTTCTGCATTGTATATGCATTTTGGATTTGCATATAGGGTTGTTTTCTTCTAGTTCAACACTGACTTGTCACAAGCAGCACTAATGGAATTACTTTGCATTTACAAGCACTCAAAAGAAAATGTAAATACTTCAGCATTCCTGAATGTGTTTTAAATAGTTATGACAGAGTAAAAAGCCCAGTACCAAAAACTTCACTCAAAATTTCAGCAGAAACCTTGACTGAATAAAGGACAGCTATGAGGTTCATGGCGATTCATTTCTAGCTTACTTCCAACACACCAGAGTGAAAGGACAGAGAAATCTTCTCCTGGAAGCCAGGCAGAAACCTGCACCCTAACTGCAGATGAGAGCAGCTACATCACCAGCCAGCTGTGGTAGCATTTGAGGCCCATGGTACTTCATGTGCAGCATGAAATACTCGTGGAGATCTCTGGGCTCCCTGACCCCTCTTGCCCAGCTACCCCACCAGTCCCACATGGCATATGCCATCTTCCCTTTGGCTCACAGCCCAAGTGAGTGTCCTGCAGCCCTGAGAACAAAACTTACCGGTGGCCTGAAGAAAATAATGAAGAACGTCCCTCCAGAGTTAATCCAAACATTCCTGCGCTTTGCAATTACCTCCATGCTCACTAATACATGATAAACTACCTCTAAACCTGCCACTACATATTGCCATGTTCTCCTCAGACAATGCAAGTACATAAATACAAAGCAAAACCATTCCCAAATACGTTGTTGATGAGGTGGTACCAACGCCATATGCACATACATCCTGAGGAGACAATTTCCACATCCATTATCTTAATAAAACATCAACATGATCATGTAACACCATAAAGTTCCTACAACATGAATGATACATCCAAATTGCATTTCGGTACCAATCGAGGCTATGCACCAAAATTATAGAGCCCAAAATGAAACTTGTCATGATTCCACTGTTTTCACAGGCAAAACGAAGCCATGGGAAACGTTTCGTGTAAAACACCCACAGTGCGTAAAGCTGCAGCAAAACAGTGAGCTACAAACTGGAAGGAACTGCAATGAGAATGCAAAAGAAAAGAAACATAGTAATTAGTTTATCACAAATCCACTGTACTTTTAACATGGACTAGATGAATGTAAGAAAAAGTAAACCCAGAAAGGAAATAACCAACTATTGTAGAAGTATTATAATATATCAATAGTCCAATCAGACATAGATTATAAAAGTCAGAAGAAAAGGTAGCATTTCAATGCCAGCAGCAGAGCTCTGAATGGGTGGAGAACAAAGAGACAAGGCAGAATACAAGTATATATTTGGGATTTACAAAAATGAATTGATAATGTCAAATTTAGTATATTAGCATTTTAGAAGTGTCATCACTTACATCACGAGAACTTTTATGGATTACAATTAAATATGTATTAGTTAGAAACTGCTTTTTTATCCATAAATTGCAAAGGAATAGTGTAGGCAGGAAAATGCATAGGTGCCATCGTACAGATGGGGAAACGGAGGCTGCCAGACTTCATCATACTTGCCAAATTTTATTCTTATGAAAGATAAATTCAGGTCAGCTGAGTCATACAGTACTTTATCCCAGATATACTATCACACATAGATTTTTCTGATCAATACTAACCAGAATGTTAAAATTATAGTGTTCCTAATAAAACAGTAATTGCATTACAGAAACAGTAATTGACTTAATTTCCACATAAAATCTTCAAGGGCATATTGTTAGCATTTAAACAAAAAGTACTTTGAATCTTCAGGTGTTTCCAGACTCCATATGGAATATAAAGTTAAACACCTTAAGCTTATACCGCACATTTCTTCAGCCACAGTTTTTTCTGCCTCACTAAGGTAGTGGTAAGAGTCTTTAACAGCCTGCTGATTTATATTTTCCTGAGCTTCCAAGACCAGGGTATGTTTAAAAAAAAAAAAAAAAGAAAAGAAAAACGAAAAAAAAAAAAAGAAAAGGAACTTTTATTTTACAAATTTGTTTTGCAGCAACAAATAGGAGCAGTAGCATATTTAAGCTTTCATGGGTCCTTCCTGAGTATGGGCATACATATATAACTGACCAATTGCATTTAAAGATAATTACACTGATTACAGTGCTCTGGATTTCAGGGCAGGAGGGATCATTAAATCTTCTTGCCTGACCTCCTGGGTACCATAGAACACTTACTTTTCTGCAGCAACTCCTACGCTCAGCCTCAGACCTTGTCTTCCATTAAAGCATACCTCCATTTAATTTGTAGATTACATAGTGGAGTTTCCAGTAGGTGACGCTGAAGTCAGGACAGGAAAATACAATGCAAGTTTTGCAGGTAAGCCTGTGCCCTTGGTTATTCAGGCATTCAGACTAGGTAACGATCATCACTCCATAAATACAAACCCTGGTCTGCAAAGCAAACCTACTTGGAATATGCAGACCTCCACGCACAAGCATGCAGTTTGGTCATATACAACTTGCAAAAAGAAACAAACACACCCTGCCATATAAAATAACTACTCATATATCCCTGGTGATACCACTTCCGCATAGGGAATAATCTCATAACCGCTGGCGGGGTGGGGAAGATCACCAAGGTCCAGGCATGGGGATGCACATGTGGCAACTTCTTCTTTCAACCACCCTGCACAATGGATCCGGTCACAGAAGAGTCTTTATCAGACCAGCTGCATGGCAAAGCTCTTCTCTGTCTTTTACCACTGTCTCCACCAGTGGGAGATTCACAGGCAATTTTTTTTTTTTTTAAAGCCTCCTCATTACTCAGGAAAAAAACAGCACTATTTTTAGCAATGACCTCCCTCTGTCTTCTTATGGATCCATCACTTTAAAATACCTTCCTGCTCTTTAGATTTCTTGCTGTGCAGAAGGGGATTGCACTAACAATGAGGTTTTGTAACAAAGACTATACCTTTTTTCCAGGAATTCCAAATTGCCAAATTTGTAAAGAAAAGCAGGCTCCTTACTTTGGCTTGCTCTTCCTCCTGCACCTGATTCTGTTAAGTGATGCAAGTGGGAGCTCTGCATTCCCCAGAAGGGCAGGATCAAACCCATATGCTTCACTCTGGGAAACAGCAGGGTCTCCTCCCTGGCTGGGGATGAGGAAGGTTGGGCATTCTGTTTAGCTGACAGCTCATTTTCCATTTCGAATATAACAGTATCATTTATATCTATTTCTGCCTGCTGCAAAACCTCCTAGCAAACTAAAAGCTGAGCTTTCACATTATACTGAACTATATACTGTGTATTTCTTATCAATCCATTTCAGCAACCAAGTCATCGGCCATTGTTCAAATATTTCACGTACACCAACCAGCTATTACAGGTTGTCAAAAGCATATCGTTAAATGTTCCATTCAGGGAAGTGTCTTTGACAACGGCTATTTTAAGACAACTACAAAAGGCTTTTTTTTGATAATTATGCGTGACCTCTTGACAAAATTATGTGGCATAGCTTTATTTTCTAGGCAGCAGCAGGTGAATTATATGGAAGATGCACACAAGACCTTGAGCACTGCTGAACCGGGCGTTCCTCAGCAGCCGGGAACCAACACCTCTCCTGGATGAGGGCCAGACCAGCACGCTCATGGGCAGAGTGCTGCCGAGGAGGACATGGCCAGAGTGGCCATTAGAAGGGGACCTGCAATTGTGTGTGCATGGAGAGGGGCTCAGGCGCTCTGCTGCTGCTTCACCCCTTCGGATGCCAGAAAAACAGGTGAGGCGGCTGCAACGAAGCACTGCACCTGGGTTTTATGTTACAGGAAGGGATCCGATTGCTGTGATTTGTGCACAGTTCACTGGCATAAACCTACTTCCTCAGGCTTCACAGGGGAGAAGTCAATGTCACCCAGCCACGTGGAAGATAATCACCTTGCGCATAAACTCAGATGTCCAGGCAAGTCAACAGCACTACTGAGCTCCTACTGTGCACTGTACATCTCCACGAAGCTCAAAAACAGAGCAAATGTCTACAAAGGTCCCTTCTACTTCTCCCCCGGAGGAGTGCAAACCTACCCCTCCAAGTAACCAGTATGTCCCTGCAACATCTGTATAGGTTGGGAGTAACAGCCACTTAACTGAATGAATATTTAAGCAGTTTAGCTAATGAGTGAAGTATAGGATAGAAGACATGCACAAAGCACAAGAAAACAATCACACCAGAGTCCACATTAGGAGACAGGAATACAAAGTCCCTGCTCTCCGCTCAGCTCACCATCCCTTTTTAATCCTCTCCAGAGGAGCATGGACACAGCTGACACCCACGCTGCGGTGGGACAGTGAACTCAGCCACTTGCTGATTCAGATCAGCTGATAAACCATTGCATCTTGTAACAGCTTTCTAAGTTGCATTAATTGCAACAGTTTCACTGTTGACATAGGTAAGAACTTGCAAATTTGCCCCTCCAATTGCTTGTGTCAATTGCTGTTTATCAATGCAACACAGGTCGTTGCAGTCCAACCCTGACTTCAGAGTAAATCACATCTGCTCTCAAAGAAATTTCAACTCTGACCTTAGGATCATGATGCATGGTCTTCAGCCCAAAGTTTTGCTACTTTTATTATGAATATACCATGCGCATTGGCTTTAACTTTGCATTAAAGTATTTCTCTCTGCATGGGTTACAGGAATCCATTATTTTCCACAGGAGAACAAATATGCATCCTAGATGAAGTAGAAAGACTTCCTTATTCAGAAAAACACCACTTTCAGCTTTAAAGAAAAACTGTACAAGTGTAAGTAATTTGGAGAGCAGCTACAGCTGGCATCGCCCCATTGTAAGGGCCAGATCCCTGCCCTGAGAAACACACAGTCCACAGATGCAATGAGTGACAAACAGAAAAACAATCCCGCTCATGACAGTAACATCCCAGTGGTGTCCACAGGAATGTTGCCAGGACAATACAACACGTGTTGAGTAACAGACACAACGTTTTGCATGGACTGTACCGGAGGAGCGTTACCTTCAGAGCATTTACCACTGAGTCAGACTGCTGAGAGGCTGAGCCATGTCCACTGACGCTAGCTGGCTCGTTTGCAGAGCAGTAACTCCCCTCCGCCCCTCCTGGCATCCTAATGGGATCCTTCGCAAAAAATTAAAAACTATTTAATAAAGAAAAGGGTTGGTAACTAATTAAAACAGATGTCAATTATTTATTGTTCTTTTTAAAAAGGCTGAGAAGCACTGAAGGCATGTTTTACTCCAAAGTTCCCCTTTTCTGTGCCACAGTAACCAAGATCCACGTGAGGCAGCTCAAGTGCTACTGTTGAGTGCCACCCAAACACTCTAGCTCTCAAGGGTGTCTCTCTGGAAAATCAGGACATAGCAATAAAATTTCTTATGTAGGTACATTGCCTCACAAAATGCTGCAAGGTTCAGAGAGATGATTTCAACTCCAGAGGAAGGTTTTGAGAATGTCCAATTTTATCCCAGTAACTCTGGAGGTTGTTCGTTCAGCAAAACTCACATTTTTAAATATTGCTGCAAGGTTTGCAACACAAGCTCAGCCGCAGCCAACCGGAGAAGGAGCCAAGAGGTCCAGGCTGCCAGCTCACTCCTTCCCTGCCTCTGGCTGCTCCGGTGCAAGGGCATGTCCCCCTGCTTGCCTGTCAGATGTCCATTTATACCCAACAGTGACAACCTCAGGGGCTTTCTCCTCCCATTGAACGCCTGGAAGGGTTCTTCAGGACACTGCCAAACAAATGCAAACTACCTCAACTCTTACAGCTCAGTCACCTCAGACTTTGCAGGATGTAAAGCATCTCCTGGAGCAACTGCAGTGCCGAGGTAACCTGAGCAAGCAGCCTGCTTCAGAGGAGTGCTAAAAATACCCCTGCTGCATTCATGGACAGCAATGTGATAGCTGCAGCGACAGAGATGGCCCGGGTAGAGGCCTCCGAGGTGCTTTCAACCTGACATGCTCTTCACCGTCATTCTTCATGCAGAATTTTGTTTGAAAAAATGAGGAATATAAAGAAGAAAAATATTTCTAAGATTGAGAGATGAAAAGTTCCTTTCTTACAGAGTAAGAAACACTGTAGGAAACATTAAGAAATAATGTAGCAGTAACTCCTGCTGGAATGTATGGGAAATGCATTTCTGAAGGAAAAACAATGACAGCGGAAAGAGCCTCTGATAAGAATCAGTGCCCCGATGTGCACTAATTTGCCCTGCTGAGCAAGCACATAGCACGTTGCAGTCTTTTTGGAGGTGTCTATAATCTAAACAACAGGAAAGATGAAGGTGGGCGTGGGAGAAAAAGGGCACAGAAAGATGACATGAGGCTGTACTTCACAGATTCAGTCTGCCTGAAAATGTTTTATTGAAAAGTATCCCAGTCCAAAGCAAGTTTAAATGCTGTGCATGACTTCGTCAGGATATGCCCAGGCCTTTGTGACCAACGCTGCATGGCTCACAGCAGTGCCAAAGGGGCACATGGCAGAGACAACCCTTGCAACTACCGAGCATGTTAGGCTTGATCCCAGCAATCGCCTGCGGGACTGAACCTCACACATTAAAAAAAAAACAAAAAAACCACCTAATTAAAAAAAAAAAAAAAAAAAGAGAACACTGCATATGCTAAGCCCACAGAAAGGGTACCTTAAGTCTGAATATGAAATCCCAATTGGTACACAAACTCATCTTCCAGTGTTGCTATCCTGCCAAGCAATGGATGCAGTGTAAACCACAATAGTGGGCATTAACGGGTCTCATAACTAGGCTGACAATACTGGCACACACTTAGGGCAGTGTGCAGTGTATCATCCTACAATTCTCTGCATCAATGACTATTATCAATTTGCTGTGATGTATGGAGGGAGGTTTAGGACTTATTTTTCTTTGGGAAGGATTTATAGATCTCTTAGTGACTGGGCAGACTTAATGCTATACTTTGAGAAAGGAAATGAAAGAGGAAGGAAAGGGGGTAATAAAGCAGACCAGAGCAATTCTGGTTTAGGATAAATTCCCTCAGTCAGCTTTGTTTTCTGTTTCTTTACTGACTCCAGGGCCAGCAAAGATTTTTGTCAGTTTTGAATGGTGAAATATAAATATTGCTATTAAAAGCTAGGAAAATTAGGACAGATTGTACATCTAAAGCCTCCTGAATATGAGAAAATCCAAAAGTCCTGCAAATTGTGCTGCTGTCAGAGTTCAGGCCTTCCTCCAGGCAGCTGTCCTCCACAGCCTCTTCTGTGCCATATGCAGCACATTTTTGTCTCCCTTCATGAGAACAAGAAACTTGTGTACACACTGCTTTAAGCAGACAGCATCCTCAACACATGTTGGTAGGAGACTGAAAATTAGTATTTCCCCTGTGGGCATCCCTGTCCCTCCTCCCTCTGTCCTTGATAAGAGACATAAGCTTTTCTTAAAAAATAAGGCAGTCCAGCTCAGGGACTTCTTATCTCAGGTGAGGCCACTCCACAGAGGCAGTACAGCTTCTGCCTTCTTTGGAGGAAGCTTATTCCAGCAGATGATGCGGATGGGACCAGCCTGAACGTGGGTCTCCTATTCCTTGGCAAGGCCTGTGAGCCTGAGGACACATCGGCACTACTGACCGCATTATGAGTTTCTGAGGCAGTGAAGCAAAACAAGAGGAAAAGGCTCTTTGCCAAAGTGGTGATGTGTGAAAACAAGGTGCCTTGGGAGACGAGGAAAGTGCGCTTTTCAGACCTATCATCACAGCTGCTGCTTGCCACTGGGGAGCATGGCCATGTTTAACCTTCCACCAGAACCTGACCTGAGTTTCCTTGCACTGAGTCCCTTCCCTGCCACTGCCCAACCCAGATTACAACTGGATCCTGAGCAGGACCTTGAGGACGGGAAGAGAAATCCTGTTCCCTTGCTCCTCTAGCTCCACACATAGCACTTGCTTACAGCCACTCAGCCACTCAAAGTAGGCATCCCATGTGTCCACATGTTTTGGACAATCTTTTCATTTATTATCCAGTAACAAAGCTGTGGAAGTGGAACCAAATAAGACACAAGGGATGGAGTCATGGCTCCATAGGCTGAAATCTATATTAACTTTAAACATCTTGAGTAATTTCAAATAAACAGTGCTGCACAACATTAACGTCTGAGAAATAATTTACTTTTTTCCTCATCCTACACTGCCAACCTTACCTACTGCCCCTGCCCAGCCCTTGTGCCCAAGCTACAGCACGGTCTGCATGTTGCCTCCGCTGAGTCTAATGTGTACTCTGTGCAGATTATACTGCTGCAGAAAGCACATTGTCTGAAGCAGGTAAAATCCACATAATATACCATGTACATTTTGCCAGGAAGATAAGAGAGTGCAATCACTGAATGTGCAGATCCATCTTCTGTGGGAAGTAAATCTACAAAATATCTAATGCCAACACACGACTCTAGTGAATAGAAAGCACAGGAAATCTGACTCAACCCCAGAATATCACATAACAAAAAATTAGATAAATGGAAATTTAGCATCTCCCTCGCACTGACTGCAAAATGTTAAGGATACTCAGGCCATTCTCCCATAGTGCCAGAGGCAAACCCTGCACTGTACTGTGGTCACAGACAGAATAAAGACCCCTGTGTAGAACAGGGTATTCTTTGATGGAAAGAACTAATCATGAGCCTTTTTACTTGAGCCAGTAGAAAACATAATTTTTTTCAATCCATACTGTTGATAAGGATAGTCATGAATGAAAACCACTGTAGCGCAAAGCACACTGTATAGCTCAAGTCAGTGGCAGTTTGTCTGCCAGCTCCTCCAGAGGAAGCATGCCGCTTGCTGCCTGACTCACAACCTCCCCACGGCACACAGGGATAGCTGAGGAGGAAAAAACACGGTCCATCTCTGCCCCAAGGACAGTAGCAGCCAATTCACCAGAGCTTCTGAGAGAACATGATTTTCCTGTCCACTGGGCATTGCTCTGTTCGCTTACCATCGGAGACCTACCTCAGCAAATGCACAAGACCTCATTCTCCAGCAGCTTTTTATCCCAGAGGCAAGTGCTTTACTGGGAAGTATATTCTTCCTGCTGGGTAAATGTCACACCGGTTCAATCACTACCTGATTTTCAAAGCTTTTTTCTGATTTCCTCAGCCCTCAATTTCCTCATTAGCTCAAAGAAAACACAGGCCGTGTTTGTCAGCTTGTTTCAAACAGGAGGAGAAAGGAAAAACAGAAAGCAGTGAACTGTAGTATGTTGCTCTGCTGTATTAATAACACCCTAAACAAAATGGCAACAGTTTTTTTAGGCAATATTCCTGTCAATTAAAATACACAATTTTAAAATGCTGCAGTTATTCACCATAATTCCTGTTCTCAAAGACCTCAGCAGAAGAAGACCTTGCTACTTCTGCATATCACTGCCAAAATCCACATATTCTCATAGCATATTTGAAGCACACTCAGATTTCTGAGTGGCCAAAAGCATTGCTGGCTACACACCTTCAGAAACACCCATTTTCAGCAGGCCCTTCACAAACCTCTGTTGCTAATGAACTGGTAAGAGAAAAAGGCCCTGGGCTGCAGCACCTCCAAATCTTGGAGGCCACACATATAAAAACCACCACTATTTAAAATCTGGAAGATTCAGTGGACTCTACTCGAAAATCATGAGTACAAACTAACTCCAGACTTTTGGAAATTACTCTGGAAAAAAAAAAAATTTATCTGTCCTTCTCGCTGAACTGCAACTCTTTTTGCATATCAGGTTTTTATTGAATTTGTATCTTGCCCATAAACTCTTGCTATTCAGCCTGCCCGTGCCAAGCAAGATGGAAGCGCTATGCTTAGGACACCCTGAGACAAAGACTCTGGTCAGAACCTCAGCTGTTGTAAACTAAAGTCACTCCATTAATGACCTATTAATTTAAACTGAGGATGAGAGTACATGAAAGAACCAGGTGTGTGGATGCTGTTGATTTACTTTCAGCAAATATTTAGTGATATGATTAGGTAACATGGGTTTGTATGATGGGTTTTAATTACATTTTGGTTGAAGGATTCCCTATTCTTCTACATGCTATGGAAGGGAGGAGACAAACATTATTGGACTGCGAGTGACACTACTAACCAAACAGTTCCCATCTTCTAATTAGATTTATAACTAAAACCATGCCATGCAGAAGGAAAATAAAAACCACAGATCTTGGCAAAAAGGGTTTTGAAAGATCTTGACATGGGTTGAAATAAAATGTGATAATCTAATGGAAGTGGGAAGAAAGAGGGAGATGGAAAGTGTTGGAAGTACTTAAAAATGAACTACTGCATGCCTAAGGGTCATGCCTGTTATTTCACACTTAAAGGTACCAGGACTGGAAAAGGCTAGCAAGGATGCAACCCCCCCCCAAAAGTGCCTGAAGCAACAGTGGAATTGAAAGAGAAACAACAAAAAGAGATGAAAAAAGGATCAAAAGACTTGTAAAGGAAAGAACGAGGAAATGGATGGAGGCAGAAAAGCCCACATGAGAGGGAGCAGAAGGGCTCTAGTTCAGCCCTGCACCACACCTGCCTCACGGCTTTGGGGCTGCCCACTGTGGAAGCCAGGAGCTCGGCTCCCCGCATCCAGCCTCCAGCCGCACTGACCCAGGCAGTTTGTTTGCTCACAAAGTGGCATCCTGGCAATATTTCCTTTCCCCTTCATTAAAAGGTAAAGCTAAATTACAAGGACAGAGAGTTAGAAGGGGGAAATGTCTGACAATTCTCCATCTCTGCCTCTTGCTCCCTTCTCCCACGAAACAAATAAAAACTGAAGCAATTTAAATTGGGTGGCTTGCCAAGTATATCTTTTGCAAATGCATTCACTGTCATTATATGACAGATGTCCACATTTCCATAACATTTCAGCTCAGCTTATCAACCCTGAAATACTACCCCTATGAAAATTCAGGGATATCTTCAGTTAATTGACATGTGGATGCCAGACCCTGATCTAGCTTCCCCCAGCATAAGGCATGGATAGGAGTTACCCACCACATCAAGTCTGGGAGGACACTCCTGTTTTCAGTTAGCTGAAGTTACTCACTGACATAACAGATCTGTGACAGCCCAGGAAGCTGTCTGAATCCATTGTTTGGCCCCTACATATTTTCTTAATTATTGCTGAGTATTTTCATTACAATATGCATAGACACTCTGTTCTGGCTATGACAGGGGTTTTTTTTTATGTCGGCGACAAAACTCAATCCGCTGCGATGCTGTAGTTTCATGTACATTTTGAGGCAGCAGAAGGCAGCGGCACTGCCAGAGCCCATGTGCTGCAGTGAGCTTTCCTGCCCTAGCCCCACGGGGGAACTACTCTGGCCTGAAATCCATCCAGCAAAACAGAAATGTTCTTGCTGAAATCCTTTTGCCTCTACACACTGCTGTCATGCAACCTTACCTACATGAGCGTTTGAGAAGCACCAGCGCAAGCTGCACACCCCTTGTCTCGGGCGCAGCCAGCACAGTTTGGCGTTCTCAACAGAAGACCCAGCTGCATACCATAAATCTTGGAAAGTACCTGCTTTCTTGCACAAAAATCCTATTTGTGGCCAGAAATTGAAAGGGTCTGGATCATATCTTGCTACATGCTATCTGAGAGAAGGAAAAAAAACAACAACAACAACAGCAACAAAAAAGAACAGCTAATTACAGCTCTCGCCAACACAGCAAACCTACAACCCATCTATGGCTTCTCATAACTCTTAAGCCCACTACTATGCTATAAACTGCCACCAGAACAACTGTGCAGCACAGGAAGAGACATTAACGGGCTTAAGTGAATATGTACATTTTTATACCTTTTCTATTACCTGATCAAACTAAAATATTGACTCAGTGGTGGTACTGCATTTCCCCTGACAAAGAAGCCCTTCAGTACAGCAGAGTGAACAAAAACTCAGATTCCATTTGAACAGTGATGGCAGCACTTAAAACCATTTTCTCTGGAAACGTTCTTGCCACTAAATATTAATAAAACCTTTACATAAGAGGTCTGTGGGGTTTTGAAAAGAAAACTAATATGTATGGAGGGAGACAAGCAAAGCAAAAGAAACTGGAAAAGAACCACGCCTACATGATAGATGAAAGGAGTGATTTATCTGAAGAGGGTGTCAACAAATGTGCCAGTGCATTTTCATGAGTGACACATAAGCAGAAAAGGAGGGAAAGAAAGGATATTGAAAGCAGAGAGGAAAAAGAAGAAAAGTGTGGCAGGAAGAGAGAAAAAAAGTCTCAGAAAGCAAGGCAAGGACTCTTCAGTAAAGACCTAGCAGAGGTGTCACACTCACGAGTGCGAGTCGTCACCTCCCTCATAGAAAGTGCAGTCCTGCAACTCCCAAGCCCTCCCAGTGCTCCCGTACGCTATCAAAGAGGTGCTGTGCAAAAAGCAAAAGGCACTCTCTTACTGAAGGACTAGTGAAATTTTAAGGCACAACACTGTAGCTGAGTAAGAGCTGTGCCAAAAACCTTCATCAGTTGTGGAGCTCATTGTTTATTTTCAGCTGATTTGTCAAAAGCGCTTTGTTTGGCTTAACGCCCAACAAACTCCCATTAAATGGAATCAAACTAGGGCCAGGAGCTTATGCGTTTTCATCCCGCATCCTTGTCTTTGTGACGGGGCCTGATCACCGCTGATAGCATGTTCAAGGTGTTACTCACAGGAACAACAAACCCCCAAAACGAACTCATGCAAATGTAACGCCAAGGTAACTGAATGCAAAGTCGGAATGAGCTTGGTGTCTACATTTTCTTCCTCTCCCCAAAGCAATGACTTTCTTAAGGAGAAAAGGTGAGTAAGATATGCCAGGAAATGTGAACCCTTGTCACTCATTATTTCTTAAAATAAAGTATCCATAGATATTAGGAGATTTTTCAGAACTCTATTACAGATCCTTGTGCCAACAAAACCAAACATAAGACAAACTGACCTGTGTTTTTAAAAATAAAAAGCAGTTTTGCAGGCTTGCTTACCTAGTTCTTCCCCTTCAAAATCTCACAATCAGCATGTTTTGTTACAATTACTTTTGCAACAGCTATGGGCTTAGGTGCTATTTTCACAAGCACTATTTTCTGGTTTTGGCACTCCAGCTAAGATATTTTCAATGAACTCAATGCCCACACTGTGGGTGTTCCAGTCTTTGGCAAGATCTGGTAATGAATTTCATGGGTCTCCACTTGAGCACCTCAAAACCCAGACAAATAAAACATATGGCCACTTCTAAAGATTTTGCCCACAAAGAATGTTCCGCACAATTTATCCCCCAGTGTTGTTCCAGACCCAAGACAAACCACAATGGTATTTTTTCAGGCAGGTTTGTTAACATTTGCTCTGAAACTGTTCTTGACAAGAAAATATTCTTTATCACTGAAGATCAACCTTTGTCTTTCCTATTGAAGACTCTATACATGTTAATGGACAGACATTTAACCATCCTTGCTGTCCTCCTTTTCCAGATCAAAAAATTAGGGTACAGGGAAGTTACATAAATTGCTCAGGGTCACCTAGCAAGTCAAGAGCTAAACAAGAGCTAGAGAGGCCCTTCCAACTGTCATATTATAGGTGAGGAAAAAACCCACCACAGTTTACTTAAAATCCACCTTAAGGAAATTGTTAATTTGGGGCTGAGATTTCTAGCTAATCTTAGCTTACACAAATGAATAAATATGAGCCAGTGGATTTTACTTCTCGCTACGTTTCACTGGTATCTTGGATTTTACATTCAAATAACAGTGCTAAGTTCAATAAAAGGCACTTTTCTTCTTCAGACCAATGTCTTCATTTAAACTAGTGTTTGATTTAAACAAAATGCAACTTCTTTTTCCTTCAAGTGGGCAGCTTCATTTGGAGACTTTATGGATTTTCCTAAGGATTACTTAACAAAATATAATAGAAACATGTGCTGCTATATATATGTATATATAAAAAATTACAAGTCTCTGATTCATTCTTTTAATGAACTTCAAAATTTTTCACTCTTAAAAACATACTGGGAAAACCTTTAACTTCATATTTGCTTATTTATTCAATTTAATTTCAGTCTTGCATTTATGTATGTAATATATTCCTCAAAATATTAAAAATTATATAACCCAATTATTATTACTTAAAACATTTGCATTTTTAGAGCAAAATATTTTGGTTAACTATAAAAAAGTACTTGATATTTTAGTAACAAGAAGCTCTTGAAATAAAACCAGAATGTAAAGGGTCAGTTCACTGAGATTTTCAACCCTTTAATTAATTAATTATAAGTAGCGGCTTCCAGTGAATTTTTCTTAGCAAGGTATCAACACCTGCAAAGGAGAAAAGTTAATGAAAGCATTGCCATAGCCTTAAATGACTATCGCACTCAATCACGAGCAAGATGAGCAAACAGATGCGAGTGCCTTTGTTTATCCAAATGATCAGCCTGAGTGTTCAAATGCAGTAACGTCAAATGACAAGTAATACTGATTTTATCTCAAGCACAAAGACTCGAGTGTTGCTGTCTAGCTGCTGGCTACTGTTCCCACCAACAGAAGTCACCCACCTGGGGCAGCATGCGATTTTCCTCCTCCAGCTGTCTTACTCTTGCCTCCAGCTGCCTAACATAGGACAAGGTTGGTTCTAAAAATCAAAAAGAAAAAAACACTCATATTATCCACAGAGATCTGCTTGTGTTTACTAGCGTCAGAGCCTGTGCCACATTCTGACTTGTACTCACAGCAGATTGCCTCTCTCAAATGTCCATTAAACATTCAGCTCTGTTCCTCTCAAGGGCAGTGCAAATAATGCCGATACTAGAATTAATCCAATCAATTCCTTGGTGCTTTTGATTCTAAACTGCTGCACTTTAAGGTGGTCCCTTCTCAGACACAAGGTATCTTACAGAAAGGCAACACAGCCTTGAGCTCTTCCAACCCATCCCCTAAGCTCCATGAGCTCATACTGTGTTTTGGAAATACTCCATGAGAGTAACGCATTATCCCACCAAGTCACCGCTGAAAAGCCCTGAAAGAGAAGATACTTTTCTGCAGGAAGACACAGTCAAAGAGGCCCTTGACACAGTCCCTCAGAGGTCCGATGGCACACACGCAGCCTCCCCCCACAAGCCATGATCTCGCGTGCAGGGAATACAGCAGCTTGCCGGCACAGAGGCTCAAGCTTCGGCTTCTGCTAGGGACACGTTGTCACAGCTTGAACCTGTGCTAGAAACCAGATGTGTGTCCCCACAGCCTTGAGAGGGTTTGGAGCCTGGCTGATAGCAGGACAGCCCAAGGCACAGCACCGCTCACAGTGTGTACTCCTCACCCCGTGCACACCAGGGCAGTACCACACTAGGACATGCTCTCACAGCACTGCTTTGCTATGTGGGCTTGGTTGAAGAGCAAAATCCTGCCCACTCTTTTCACAAGTAACCTCACTGACCCTTATGAGATAATTTGGTTGATTATGGGGAGTATGAGTCACTCCTAGTCTGCTCTGTTCCCAAGAACTTTATGAAAGAAGAGTAGATCCATGATCCATCCCTAAAAGCATCCAATCACTTTATCATCATGCATGTCTTGGGTCACACAGAATTTCTGCTATTAAAGTCCTGTATCTAAGAGAAATACATGCCTGAGAAAGTAGCACTTGACTGTAAGAGAAAAGATATCTTCTCAGTGCAGAAACACTGCTGTGACTCTTGTACCTCCTTGTACGTAGATGGAAGTCCACCATGTACTCGCTGCTGACTCAATGATCCACTCGACTTTCTCTGAGATGTCAATTCCAGTAACGTATTTGTACTCGTACTACCATGTAACTAGTAAAATTATCTCTCTGATGATTAATGGTACAGAATCCATGGGTATTGGGGCAGTACTGTCCGTTGATATAACCCTGCAAAGCTTCATCGACAACAGAGCTGTTCACTGGTTTAAACTGACAGATTAATTTGTGCACCAGTTTCCTCTGATATCTAATCACCATGCCAGCCTGCCCATAAAATAAAGGTGATGGGAAATAAGGTGTTGCTTATTGCTCTTATGAGACTGCAATAGGCTAAAATATGCATGCACAGATAGTGCATGGGAATTTAGACAACACAAAGACAACACAACCCAGTAATTTGTCAAAAATTATTAATATACAGCAAGGCACTGGATTAAAAATAGCATTGTACAATAAAAGGGAAAGAGGTAATCTGAGGTTCTGCGTGCTCTGCTGCATAAGGATTTTCATAGCTAGTGATGGGTGCATCTCTGGAGAGTCGCTAAGCCTAGCTCAGATGAGCACTTAGAAGACGAACAGCTTATTCAATTAACTCTATACGACAGGGTCCCTCCCATCAAATCAGCTTCCTTCCCAGCAGCAGTACTTTTGGGAGGAGCTGCAGAAGCTCCCTCACCATTATGGCCATTAGCATAGGCAACAGCTCCTAGCACATCTCATCTCTTCTCTCTGTTGTTTTCTACATATGGCAGTTTCTGTGGAGCCATCTTTTCAGAGGGAGTGAAGTATGTGCTTTCTGGGAGCGAAGTATGCGCTTTCTTTGGCACGAGCCATCTCTCACTCACGAGCAGTTTCAAGTCCACTGCTATGTTAGCTTGGGCTCGGACTTCATGCTCGAGTCAAACTTCCCAGCTCTGCCCACCAGCCCACTTCATGCAAGCTCCCTTCTGGATTCTCTTCAGCTCTGGGTCTTTTGTCATTTTCTGTTTTACCATTTATTAGCTTCTCATACGAAGTATACCTCTTGGCAAAGTTTGCCTCTCAGTTTTATTTCTTCACTTTTATGTTGGGAGTCCAGAGCTGAGACCTTTGCTGCTTCAAATCACGTAACTCTGCTGTCAGGTCACAACTTCCCGATGCCAGTTCATAGCAGCTGAGAATTTGGTCTGAAATCTCTGTGCCTATTAACCCTTCTGAAGTGTGGAACAGTTAAATAAATATCCTTTTTTAATTTGATTAAAATGGAAAATTAGGTCATCTACCAAAGGCTTGATCTAGCAAATCCTTATTTATGTGAGTCTTCTTGGCACATAGACTAGATGCATATATATTTCAGTATCTGTTAATATATTTATGCTGTGATGCTATGAGCTTAGAGGAAAAAATGAGCAGAAAAGCCAATCAAGGACATAAAAGATGGAGGAATTGAAAATACACAAAGTGAATCACTGTCACCAAACTTTAAAACAAACAAACAAAAGTTGCATCTTGAAAGTATTTATGAGAAGGCCTATATGATCCATCTATTCTTAATCAGTCTGGAGACCAGTAAAGAGCTCTAAATAAAGAGCAAATCTTAAAATGCCATTCAGAAAATAGTTACCTGATACCACTCCCATTGTCATCCCAGGCAAATTTTCACAAGACAACTAAGCAATTTAAAACTGAAGCAGAATGAACTGATGATAGTAATGCCTCAGCTTCAGTATCTAAGCTGAAAATTAACATCTCCCAAAGGGAAGGCAATACAGAAACTTAGGATCGCTTCCATAACATTACTGTTGTCTTATAATAAAGCACTTAATAAGATGCTACAATGTGTCAGGCAACCACTGCTCTGAAACATAACCTGCGCAAACAAGATGATCCCTAGCTGATGTCATTAGTTATAAAACCTTTTTGTGTTTTATCCTTCCCCAAACAGATTTATCTCACATTGCCCATTTTCACAGAGCTGCGAGTACACAGAAAAGCCCTCCCTTGTTTGCAGAATCTTAAACTTGAGTTGTAGACTGCTTATAGATAAACTTCCAAACACAAATCTGCCGAGCTTCCTCTGCTGAGAACACAACCAGGGAAAAACAGCATCTGTATTAACACCATGTCCTGTTTTTGGCTGGGATAGTGTTAATTGTCTTGCTAGTAGCTGGTATAGTGCTGTGTTTTGGGTTCAGTATGAGAAGAATGTTGATAACACTGATGTTTTCAGTTGTTGCTCAGTAGTGTTTAGACCAAGTCAAGGATTTTTCGGGTTCTCATGCCCAGCCAGCAAGAAGGCTGGAGGGGCACAAGAAGTTGGGAGGGGACACAGCCAGGACAACTGACCCAAACTGGCCAAAGGGGTATTCCATACCATGTGATGTCATGCCCAGTATGTAAACTGGGGAGAGTTGGCCTGGGGGGCAGATCACTGCTTGGGAGCTAACTGGGCATCAGTCGGTAGGTGGTGAGCAACTGCATTGTGCACCACTTGTTTTGTATATTCCAATTCTTTTATTATTATTTTTGTTATTATTATCATTATTGTTTTCTTCCTTTCTGTTCTATTATACTGTTCTTAACTCAACCCACAAGTTTGATTTTTTTTTTCCCAATTCTCTCCCCCATCCCACTGGGTGGAGAGGAGTGAGGGAGCGGCTGCGTGGTGCTTAGTTGCTGGCTGGGGTTAAACCACGACACACCATAAAAGCTCAACTACTATGTTCTGGGTAATACCTCAGAAACTGTTAACTATGTTGAGATCAAACACATACTCAAATAAAAACAGACAAACAATTAATTTGGGCCCACATTTAAACAAGATCTGACCACAGAGATGTGACACTGCAGTAGCCAAACTACCAGTTTCATCACCTGTGGGCTTCTTGGTTACATTATTTCCGCTCCTTCCCATCTTCCTTTGCTAGGCACTTCTACAGGAGCAACAATCTTGAACAATTCCCATTCTCAGGAACAGATTCCTCCCAAATGAGCATCCCTACTTGCACTTCCTGTGCTCTTAGCATCATTGAAAGTGTGATCACCGTGTGGTGCTTCGTTCCAGGGCTGAAACTAAAATTCTCTTCCAAATTATTAGAGACATAGTAATACCTTGCTTTTAGGGAAATTCAGTGACAATACACCCTTTCTCCACATCCATCATTCTAACATGTTATTACATCAATATTTACATAGCTGATCTCTTTTTCTTTTGACATCCACACTCTTGAAGCTAGTAGATATTCTGGGGTTATGTCAAACTTTTATCAGACACTTAAGTTGCTGCCAAATGCCTATTTGTGCCTTGGCTTTACCCATTTTTGTGTGACTGCGCCTGATCTCAGTCTATCAAGTAATTCATAATGTTCTTTAAGCTAGATTATTCTCTGCTATTTTAGAATGGTTGAGGATGTCATGTTAAATACTGATACTTTCCCTTTTTTTTTCCTGGGTTTGGTTTTTTGCAGACTGGAGGGTTTCAACTCACAGGCAACTCAAGGGTTCAGCCTACACTTCTACTTGTTCAAATGAGCTTGAGTAACAAGCACATATGGCAGGTGGAAGGGATTTTATCTAATGACCAGACAAGTATTTGAGGTAAAGAAAGAGTAGGAGATGCAACACCTCTAGTACTGATATAAACTCAGAAAGTAATGCGCAAGAAGTGCTTTAACTCAATGACTAAAATTCCTTTTTTCTGTATATTTAAAAAACACTGATTCCAAATTATAATAGTTGTCTGCAAAAACTGAGCACAGGGATTCCACAAACCTCCTTTCGACCAACTTTAAAGGACAAACCCATCAATGCAAAAGATGCTACTTGCTTCATGGAAGTTAAGAAAAAAAATAAATGTACAGAATCTTTTAACTTCAGAGAAAACTGTTAATACAGTGGATGAGGAAAGCAAACATCTCAGAGGAAGTAGAGCTAAATCCTCCAAGATGAAAATACTTAGAAGGCTGGAGGTATTACGAGAAAAGAATAATACTGTTTGCCTCGATCCCTGGCCATTAACTTATGGCCAGCATGAAGAGAAGGTGCTACGCTGGACAGAAGGCTGCTCTGAAGCAGCAGCAGCCAGTCCTTACACCCTCGCGGCCAGAAAACGGAAAAACACGATTTCATGATAATGGAGACATCACCTTGGTTCTGTTAACATCAACATTTTCTGCTTCCACTGGCTCAGCTCTATTTGGTATTCATGTTCCTAAAGGAGGTCACCAGAATCTGGAGAGCTGTCACATCCAAATACGCATATTTTAAACACCTACAGTATAAATGAGGGAAATTGCCAACAATTTACCTCAGCAAAGAATTTAGCATGTTATGTGTAGTGATACTTTGATGTATGACTGTGAAGGTTCAGTTAAGGTATATTCAACTTCAGCAGGGAAAGTCATTTGTTATGCTGCTCTTCCTGCACTGTGTTGGCAAGAATATAATAATTGCACATCAAATCGGATTTTGGTCATTCAAATCCACACTCAGCATCCCACAATGAAAATGAAATAAACTTTCAATAAATGGATGATGAAAAACAAGGCTGTGCAAGGGCTACTTTAAACCCCCCTGTAATTAATTGATAGCTCCATATGTTTATGAAAGGGTTTCTATGCTAACTGTGGAGCAGATTCAATGACACTCAAAGTATTTCCCTGTCCTATAATTCCCAGTCATCTGATTTAATTACTTCAAAATTAATATTCATGGTTGAAATATGTTATTACTGCAATCCATCCCCTTTCAGCTACCCTGTTCAAATATAAGAAAAAAAATATAAAATCACAGTTGGATTTACACTGACGCAAATTTACACCACCTGCATCTCTGAATTGGTGAAGCTGCTCAGTGTTTACGCTGGCAGTGTCCAGCTTCTCAGCAGCAGGGTTAGATGACCTCCGAAGGTCATTTTTAACCCTGTCTTCTATGATTTTCTATTACGGTTGCACATGTTGCATAACACTCCTATTAAATAACTGCGGGAGAACTTATTAAAGTGCAGCTGAATTCCGCTGTAACACAGAGACTTTAGGATTAGTGCTATCATGTAGACAGAAAGATGTTTGCCTAAGGCAAAATTTTATTAAGTTCACCAAAATGTTTAGGAGCTATTTACCACTAAGGCACATATTCTCAAAAAGTTTTGGGACAGCGAACACCATAGCATTAGCATTAAGATAGGGTTCACATTTCTCAATATTGCTGTTGTCTGAAATTGTCCCACCCCAAGCTGAGATTTCTTGTGATTACAGATTTCAGCACTTCTTGACTTCTCCCTGTAATTAAAAATATAATTAACTAAGCTTAGCTAGCTCACTGAGTATTTCAAAACTGAATCCTAGCAAAGGGAAAAGCTTACATATGCTAATTCAAACATCCAGAATGCAATGATACCCCTGCCACTTAGTTTTATTTCTCAGGCAACATGTGCCATGTTTCCCCTTTTCAGCACACATTACACACAGACATGTGCTAATTACGTTATCTCTGTAATCAGATGTTTTTACACAGATTTCATATAAAAAGTGTTTTCTCAGTTGCAGCAGCTTTTAATCACAGATTATCTATTTAGTACAAGAAAATATATTTCTTGTTATCTTGAGAAGGCCCTAGCCATGCCTTTAACGATTCCTTGATGCTGTCTGACTCAGATTGCCAATGTGTTTGCATTTGTCTGGATTTAAGTGCCACTTTGGCACTGTGGATTATGCAGTTGTGGTAAGCAGGTCTGGGCCGACCAGGCTGTTGTGCACACGCTTGCCTGTGGTAAGGTGTAGGCATTGTTCTGCTGCAGCAGCACCCAGGGGTCGCACTCTTGCTGCGGACACCCAAGGAACACCTGAGGTCACCCAAATGCTGCCTGTGACACAGCCTACTAAAAATATAGGGTTGGCTTCCACTTAAGAAGTGATTTAGGTTTGCATTTGTTGGAGGTTTTGTTGCATGTTTAGCTTTAGGGTGCCACAAAATTTCCAGTTAAATTCAGCTACAAAAAAAAAAAGCTTAAAAAAAAAGTTTAAAAAACTCTCAGAGAAAAAGGATTCAACTACAGGAGTACCTAAAAATGATATCAGATGTCAGACGAGGTAAGCTTTTGTTTCCTACTTCTCTGAAGCTATTCATAACACTCTTGCTAACAGCTGGATAACACTGTATGTTATGGTCTGTTGTAATACTAACCTTGGTTTGTTTGGGGTTTTTTCGTGCTAGAGGTGACAATGGGAAAGCTTTTCTTGCTGGCCTGCTTGATATCCTGTTAGCTCTGCTTCAGCCTGTGCTAAATGCATTTGCCACGTTATTGATGAAAACTGAGAAAATCAAACCCATTACGCTATTGCTAAAACCTCTCACTGACTGTTAGCTTGTTCTAGTATTGATTTTGTGTGTTTTATGATTGGTAAAATCCTTATCAGCTCCACTTACTTAACTGCTTGGGTTTGTCCCTATGCCACCGCGCTCTCATTTGCTCATTAGGAGTGTGCCCCAACTGCAGGCACATCCCCCAACTGGAAGTGCAGCAGAAGGAGAGAAGGGGTGTTCAGGGGGCTCCTGTGCAAAATCAAATGAAAGGCTGGAAGAGGCAAGCCTGAGAATAGCTTTGCTTAGGGAAGAAGGTAGATGAGAGCGCTGGCTCGGAGAGATAAATAAGGGAGGGTTTCACTACTGTTTCATAGAAAGAAATCTACAAAAAAGACATTTTTACCTTACATCAGTGCCTCCTGATCATGTTGATTTGCATCTCTTAAGTGGTCCCTTGCTGAAAAGGCCCTGGGTTCCCTGCAAAACACATGGCCAGTGTGAAGCCATGCACACCTATATGGCCCCATACACCCCCACAGCCACCTCCAGTTTCTCCCAGTTCTGCTGTGCCCATGTTAAATGACCATTTGTGGTACAACAAAATGAAAAAAACAATACATGAATATATAAAGCTTCCCAACAACAGCAATATTAGTGCAAAAAGGAGAGGACCAGAGGGTCAAACTGACTGAGGTGCCGAATACATGCGCTAAAGGTCCCTCATCATCTCTGCAACTCCCCACAGATGCTCACAGCCACCTTTCTTATCAGGTAGAATTGTATTTCACAGGCTCCAATCATCAGATGTCGAAGAAGCATAGTGTAGAAAAGTTAGTTTGTTTGAGACTTTTAGTATTGGTACAGCAAGCTCTAGTTAATAATTATATTGGCTTCCACTTGGAAGACTGCAATGTAGGCCAAAACAGAAAACTACATCTCCAGGAGTTCTGAATCAAATCAAACCTATGAATCATTTTTGTGCTCGTCTAATGCCTTGTTAGGAGGCAGTTATCCAACCTCTAAACTCCCTTTTCATGGGTGACTATTTGTGTGGCTCAAAACCAAATTCAAATGATGTTCCTGAGAAAGCAGAAATAGAAGCTTTCACATCACTGAAGCCACTGAACAACAGCACACACACTTTTTCTTGCTACAACTACAGAACAGATGCCAAAACTCACAACAAAGATCAATAGCCACATGAATATCTGAAGGAACAACCAACCCACACTCTTCCTCCTTGGTAAGGCATCTCCTTGCAAGTGAAACCAACAGTTCACATTCTGTGTTTATGTGGGGCAAGTTTGGATAGAGAGACAAAGGCTGGGAAGGATGCCGTAGCTGCATACACCACTAAATAAATTGGACACCACGGACTGCAAGCGTCTGGCAGCAGGCTGCATCCTACCGTCTATAGGCTGCAGACTACGGCACCCAGCAAGTTGTGTCAGGGAGTGCCTTTCTGACCCCTTACATCTCTCCCTACTTGGAGAGGCCTCCAGTGAGGTAGACTCACCTGGGAGAACCTGGACAACCATACGATCACAGCTTCAAGAGATATTTGGGCAGCAGGCAGTGCTACGAAAGCAAAAGGGGCAGTAAGGCCACTCTCTCAGGTTCTATTTCTAGCTCCTTGGCTCCCTTCTGATCCTGCTTCTGCTCCATTTCCTGCAATAGAAGCATCCTGCAGTGAACTGCAGTGTGCAGACAGCAGCACAAAGCCTTGCCTAAGCCCTGCTGGAGAGCCAGCGTGGCAACAGCATCTCCCACGTGCAGAACAATGCTGGCACACCCAGTCTTCAGGGGAAAAGTATCACGTAATACTAACCCAAGAAGATAGCAGGATTTAATTCAGCCATTATCTGTGAGATTCTGCTGTCTCAGGGGCAGAGGAAAAGCTGCTGAGAGGGTCAGGAGTCTTTTATGTTCACTCTTAAACTCAGAATGTCTTACTAGCCATGTTAAAAGCTCTGCCAATATACAGTTTCCTATTGGAATAATGAGTCATACTTTCTAACAAGCACAAGATCTAATTTTGAATTTCACACCTGTCTGTCAGTCTCCCTGCAGCTACACACCCCTGCCTCATGCATGAGGCGTGCCAGGTAGCACTGGATGGGAAAGCATCACAGAGCCTGCGGCTACACACAGCGCCGGCTGCCAGGAGGGCCTGACCTGATCGCTAAGTAGAAAGAGAAAGTGAAGGGGGACACCCTCGCCTCTAGAAACAAAGACATCAAAACATCCATGTGTTTCCACATGGCTGCAGGCATCCTCTGGCCCAGGGTAGGCTGCCTGCCTGCCTGAGATACCATCCGAGCAGCCTGTCCCTGCAGCAACAAGCACTCGGCAGCAGTGCGGCATCTCCTCCCAGAGGCAGAGCATCAGCAGGAGGCACCAACTACAGCAGGTCACCACCTCTGCCTACCCAAAAAGAAGTGGGAGAACGTCCTCCCCAAAATCCCGAGTGTCTTACTAAAGGATAGATATTTACTGGGAAACACAGCAGGGAAAACTACAAAACCAGCAGGTCTCCAAGGGAAACAGAAGCTAGATTTATACAATTATCCATCTCTATGAATGAGTGATGAGGAGCACTCCCAGGATCAGGCAAGAGCAGAAGCTGGGGAACTGCCGGAGGAAGACAGGCTAATGTGGGCAGATACAGTAAAGATTTAAAATTATCACGACAGAAGGGGTTTTTGGATTAATTTCTCTACACAGAGTGATTAAGATGTAGGACAGGCTATTAAATGTAATAAAAGATGTTGCAAGATTAAGTATGTCCTCGAGACTGAACCCACCCTCTTGCTTCCCATAGCCCATTAAAGAGTCATCATAAAATAACACCTTCCTGTCCCTACTAAGCCTGGTCACATTTGAAGCAGGAAAGATGACCATTTTGTAAAATTACTCCAGTGGCAATCTCAGCACAGAACCTAATTCTAAGGAAAAATTAACTATCCATTACATGCTGGCAGCTACACAATAGCAGAGGATAAGGCTGTCTGCATAGCCTCCATCTCTTCTGTAAGACTTTTGGGGGCCGATTGTGGAAGGCAGTAATAAAAAGAAGTATTCAAATGACATGGCTTTTAAGCCAAAAATCTGTCAGTGCAAGTATGTCACTATCTGTAGGCACTCACATCCCCAATAGTCTGCATGCCAGGCCATGTAACACAAGAGCCTGGGCTGCTTCCTCCTCAGCTGGAGCATCCATGTCTCCAGACAAAATCCCTGGGAGCAGAAAGCCCCAAGAGGGATCTCAGAGGTTAGGAATCAGTCTAAATGTCCAGCTCCGGTTGAAATCAGCACCTTACTAAACTACTTCAGTACTCTGGAAAACTCTGCAGATGTATCCTGCATGTTCTAGATACCTCAAACCTGACCTCAGGGGATTAGAGATGCCTGTACCAGAGCAGCCAAGGCACCTACCCAGTGCAGGATCCTGCCCGAGCTTCAACTCTTCATTTACTTAATTTCTGAGATCTGACCTAGTAGATCTGGGGTCCTGATATGATGCTGAGATTATGCAATTATTCCAGTAAGACTCTTAGCAGCCATTGCTTCTTCAGAACCACAGCCGAGGCAGTGACAGCCAGGCAGTGGGGACTCGGGTGCTGCATGCCTGAACCCTGCCACGCTGCATGTTTAGGCATCCAAGCCTTCCCAGGGACAGGGTTTAGGCACATTTTGCATATTTCCCCATTCACATGGTCAGACATATGGTTCTCTCTACCCTGAGCCCAGATTTTTTCCTGTCCCATTGCCTTTTCCTGCCTTCCGCAAGATCTCTATGGCTGTATCCTAAACTGCTGCTGGGTCTTAGAACTAATCAAAGACTGTGTTTTATTTTGTGAAAGTATACAGATATAAAACCACATAATTAAGTGGCTCAGAACAATAATACTTGTGAGAGGCACAAAACAGGAGAACCTATGTTTTATCAGGGCTTCAGAGGAAACCAAATGCACCACATAAACACAGTTTTCTGGTTTCTCAATCCCTTTTCACAGTTCTTTCACTGCAATCATAATATGCTGCTATAATATTAACATGATGCTGATTAAGCCACTAATAATTTAAAAGTAATCTCAAACACAGGTAACAAAGCACAGCACATACCTGATAGGCTGCACTATACACATTTATCTGCTTTAAAGTTATCAACTTAATGATTATGTAATGATGTATCTCCCAGACCCAGCAAATGGCAGCTGAGCCCCTTGGGCTCTCTCTCCCTTTCTGCTAGTCATGTATCTGCAATGTCTTTGTAGCAAAATCATCTGAGACTTCCTAAATCAGCATACTCAATAACCAGCTGCCCATTTACTGGTCAGCATAACAGATTTCTCCAGTGATCCCATATAGGTTGCGTTGGTCCCGGGACAGCAGATGTGGCAGCTTCCTTAGGATGCTACTGCCTGCCCTGCTGGCAGCCCCTCCACTGATGTGGCTTTTTACCAGTATTAGTGAAGCTAATCTTTGGGCTTTAATGATGTGATCATCTTCCTAATCGAAGAGGTTAATGAAGTGCTTTCACTTTACTACACTTCCAAAACATTTAGAAGAAAGATTCAAATATATCTCCAAGCAGCCCTAAATTAAGGATACTGTCTTTTGCAGAACCACCTATACATCTTTGTTGCCAACATGGTCATCGACCACCCAACAAGGCCATTTCTGAACCTGCATGTCTCACTCTGAGCTGTCTCTTAAACACATGAAATGATGCCACGCTGCTGTTGGCTGCCCCTGCCCCTTCTCCTTTTATGTTTCAAGTACCACTTAATTCAACAGGGATGAAATCAGTCAAATATAGGAAGTACTCTAGAACCTGAAAATGGTAAATAAACAGTTGCTATAATTCTGCAATTTTTTAAATCATCTGCATTCACCTGCAGGGATATAGTACTTTGTTCAGTTGCACAAGGGGCTTCAACATCCAGACAAAGCTTTGAGTGACTCACGGAGCAGTCAAACTTGAGAGCTCTCCCAGCTGCTTATCTACATCATCAGAACAAAACAAATATTTTAAACCAGGTCTCTTCTGTTTATTTCCTGGTTACTTCACTAATGGGAAAGCAATTTACGTATTTCCTCTCCCTAAACATACAAATAACTGAGAAAGGCTTTTGGTTACAAAGGCTTTGGAAACTGTCATGTCCTTCAGGCTGAGATCTACACAGAGTGATTCATTACTAATCCTTCTGCCCCTGGCACAAGGAGAGGGGCTGTGCAACCTCCTGAGGCCCCTTTCTTGCCCCGTTCAGCATCAGGTCCCTCTTACGCTACACAGTGCACACAGAATAATGAGACAGACCTCAAAAATTAAGACTGCACGTGTTTCTGTGCACACATGCGTGTGAGGTGAGAGTCTTTTCATTCACTACCTGCCTCAGAGTTATTAGGATTTCATTCTGGCCACATTCTGAAGGCTTCTTTTATAGGATTACAAAAACTAAAAACTTGCTACTTCAGCAGACAAAAAGACAGAAGAGAGATCTTTGCTCCTTAGCTGAGCATTTCCTGAGCAGGTGGTATGGTACAGTCACAGTTATCGTGTCTATCTGATTAATACTAATACTGAAACTGAAATATAATACTGTTGTGAAATATAATAAATTCTAGAAAAATAAAAAATACCAGCGTTTTTCTCTCCCAGCAGCTGCAAACTAGGACTGTATCTCCTGAGACTTTCTAGAATGAAGACAAAAAGACGTAATTATTCCCAGAGTTCTGGGCAATGAGACAGACGTAACTGTAACTACGAACTGAAGGAAAACTACAAGTAAAACAGCCAAAGAGGAATTACAAATCAGATTATATTACATACGTATGACCACCACAAGTCATGCTAAAAAGACAACAAAACTAGACTACCTACTATTTTATTACCCAGGGATGAGCTCAGATACTGTAGTGCTAAGGGCAAGGAAGGTAGACTAAGTGTATAAATGAGCTGTCAGGGAGCTGCTGTAACAAAATGCAGACAGCATCCTGAGATTTCTGAAGAAAAGTGAGAAATATAGACAGCCTTGGAGGTTTAAGGCTAGAAAAATGCCATTAAAACAATGCAATCTGGCTTCCTGCCCTGTGGAGACAAAGGAATTTTGATAATAATTCCAGGAATGCTGGGTTTCCTTTTGCTGCTGGAAGTGGATATGGTCAAAAGAAGGCTGTGGGCTTTTTCCTCTACAGAAAATTTTGGCAAAAAATGGAAAAACAACTGGACCAAAATTAAGTTTATGAACAACATTTTTCATGTGAATTAGGACATGAACGTAAGATCTGTAGTAATAAATTGTTGCATTTCTGTGGGTTTTGTGAAGCCTGACAACCAGTTCCAATCCATCTGCATTACTTTCTGCCATTCATCAATAACCCTGCTTTCATGTTCACCTACAGAAACAGCAGGACACCTCTATCACTTACCCTGCGCCACTTTGTTTGCATCACGTTGCACCCAAGAAGGAAACCTGTCCGCCCCGGCTGGCAAACCTCCCACCGGAGGACATGCCACAATGCTTCCTCCATCCACCAGCTTCTACAGGTGTACCAGAATAGGCACCGTAGCACCAAGATTTGTCATGCTACAGTTAAGTGTTACCCAAATCCCTAAATACGGCAAGAAATCTTACACAGAAGATGACCCCCAGCAAGCCACTGGTATTTCCTAGATGGTAACAGCTGTCTGGCCTCCACCAGAGTTCACCAGAGAACTGGCCTTAGCTAGACCGTTGCTCACAAACTCAACAGAAACTTCCAGTCTCAACAAAGACTAACAGAAAAATCTCAAAGCATGGGACAGGAGAGTAAACGCAATCTCCTTTCCTCCCATTCTTCTAATAGCAGCAGTTACGACCTACTGACTCCAGAAACAGTTGAGACACAAAACTTCTTCCTGGAAACGTGCCAGGAGCTCAGGAAAATTATAAGCTTGCCTTTCCTGTAGCATAAACACATTTCAATGAGGCTCCACAACAGCAGCAGCAAAATTATCAGGCAGAGCTACACGCCTCTCTGCTGACAGCCGCCAGCACAGTCGGGCCAGCCTGCACTTTCCAAGGAAAACGGCATTTTCTCAGGCAGCTGAGATAACCTTTTCTGGAGTACTTGGCATCCAATGCTGGCAGGAACTGAAATCTTCCAGCAGAGTGGAAGTTCCATCCTTATCAGACAAACAGAATTTGGTAGACCAAAGCACTTGGGCAGCAAATGGAGCTAGAATAGTAGTAATGGGAACTGCCTGCTTTGCTTTTTGGTTTGTTTTCTTTTTGTTTGTTTTTGGTTGGGGGTTGGGGGAAGGGTGTGGTTTGGGATTTATTTGTCCCACTGTTACAAACAGGCAGAAGAGAAAAAGGCATTTAATACATCTCTAAACCAAGTCATAGGCTAGAAAGCGGTAGGTGAGTTAACATCTCTTCCACCTTGGCCTCCTCCTGTTCCCATACCTGCTTGTTACAAGAGTCCTTCCACTTCAATGACTCACAGTATCCCTAAGTTTCATTTTCACTCTTTGTTAAAGGATGCTTGCAGAGGCAGCTGACATGGCTGGCCGAGTTTTGCTGAGAGTATTTCTTATATCATGACCAGAGGCCTTGCTCCACAGACAGCACGCAGGAATAATTTACACTGTATGGGACAGCAAAAAAAGTGCTACAGTCACAGGATATGTGTGATGAAAAGAGGGAGGGTATTAAAAGGCCACGGGCTTTTTCAAGTTTGAATGAAGTACTTCCTTTAGTAAATGATACAAGGATGCTATGAAGGGTTAACTGCACTGAACAGAGCACCAAGCTGGCATTTGATACTGGAGATGGGCAGAAGGATTTGGTTTCTGTATTCCCCACAAAGGGAATTTTTACCTGCTCTGAAGACAGGCGGAGAGAGCTCTTGATATCGCTGGTTTGGTTTTCTATAAACTAACTCAAATTGCTTTAAGAGGCAAAGTCTGAATTTCTCAGTAATACCCACAATTCCCAGGAACCCTGACTCCAAGGGCTGCTTCCCATGATCAGAGAAAAAGGAAAAGCCCAAGATTCAACAATAGTGTTATACCAGGCTTACCCAGGTGTGTGACTTTGGTAACCAGAGTCCATAATTGAAAAAGAATTAGAGCTGCCTGGCCAACATTTTAATGAAACATTTATCATTGTCACCTAAACATCAAGAGTGTTATCTAAAAGGCATCTAAACACGCCTGAGTGCTGCTGCAGCTGAGGGCACCACTTTCAGCTGAACAGAGAAGAGCCACAACACGCAGCGACACCGTTTCCTCTAAGGCTGATCTGCCCCTGAGCTTAAACTGGTTTTGACCTAACACAAAAACTTCAACCACGGACACCAAATGCACTGATGATCTTGTGACCAGGACACTGCTCCAGGGCAACAAATGATCAAAGACCAGCCTTTTATTTCAGACTGGTTACTGAACAGACACCAGCTTTCCTTACAAGAAATACCAGTAACAAAACGAGCCTTTTGTCACCTTCCAGATTTGCTTGCTGGTTATCATCCTTACTGAGGACATTTTATATTTTGATGAAAATGCTTACGCATGCTTTAAGCATGAACATGCAAGTCACTGCTCTGTCTTAGAAGAATACAAGATTAAAGGGTCAGGTCTCAAAAGGATTAGATCTTTCAGTTAGAAAAAGATTATGGGATAGATTCACACTTGGATTTGAAGCTTTCAGAATGGAAAAGAGAAAGAGAGGGAGGCAGAGTCGGAGAAAGGAAACTTGACCTCAATTTGAACTAACAAGTGAGACAAATCTCCTATTGTAGAAGTCAGAGGAATGCAGACCTGTTTGGAAAAGTAAAATCAGAGGAAGTAAGTAGTAATGGGTAAACTTATTTTCAGAAAATCACCTTATCTTTACTGCCTTATTCTTAACATGAACACAATGTTTCTTATGTTATGGTAAAGAATTCCCTGTAAACTTAAGAAGTAGTGATTATTTTTTTTCTAGACGGTTTTCTTCAAGTCATCCATTAACTCCAAAGAGTCTACGATCCCTTGAGCGTCAAAGCATTTGCCACTGAACATGTTCAATGTTGCAATAGCCAATTTTGTTTCAGAAACGTTCACTATGCAATGTCAATTCCTACTTTTCTCTACTAGCTCTTCTCAAAGCCCAAGTAATAACCACTGCTGGTGCCACCTACCAGTTTCTTTCCTCAGCTGGCAACTAAGCACATTTCAGAACCATAAAACAAATACATTAAAATAAAGTTGAAAGTCGTTTTTTTTGAAAGCTCTTATGACTGCACGTTTGTTAAGCACCATACTTACTGCAGCAATAGTTGCAGTACTGCCAAAAGTGACATTTTACTCTGTTTTATTAAAAAAAATTGTTAGCACATAAGATATTTAACAACTCTAGTCAACAGTGTCAAAAAAAGTAGTCAGCGACTCTTCTATCATAACTGAGTTCTCAAGGTAACACATAGAAAGCTGAAAAAAAAAGTATATACTATAAACACATTGTGCAGTTACAGAGTAAGCATTAGCCAGATCTAATCTCTGGCATTTTGATCAATACAGAAATTTCATCTAAAAACCATTTTTCTGCACATATATATAAATGTTCACATGTACAACTAAAACTACGAGCAGAACTGACTTTCTCTTCAAATCACATCAGCAAATGTTCTTGCTCAACTCTATAGTAGTACAGCAACCACAAGTGAACGCGCCTGGAGTGACTGTGCCTAGAACTGACTTTTGGACATGTAAAGGTGCCTCAGTCCATAATCCCCAAGTGTTCAGATCCTACCTATCTCACAGAGAGTTCCTAGGAACAGGACAACCCACCGTAGACACGTACTGCTTTAAGATCCAAATCAGTTTTCCTAATCCTTAATCAGAGACTGACTTAGGACTAATGCAGGACACTTTCAATTTTAAAAATACTCATAAAGTTGCAAGATGCTTTTCCCACGAAGGCAAAACTAAAATTCAGCCCATGCTTAACGTATTTACATAGTCTTTTACCTTCATGTTGGAAGAATGTTCAATCAAATCTACTGATTGAGATAAATGTCTGGAAAAAAGATATTTGTCCTTTGGATTCGGGTTTGGAACATATCATGGAAAATACAAGTTTTCACAAATTATGTAGTAAGTGCTCATATTCTGGGGAAATATCTTTGCAAATTATTACTTACTGCTTGGGGATCATATTTGGGGAAATTTCACATGTGACAGAAAAGCTTTCCCACACTGTAGAAAAAAAAGATTTCCTATACTGTACATTGCAACTCTTCTCAAATTAAATTCCTTTCCCTGTTGAAATAGTGGGTCAAACCCATACAGCCTACAGTTCATTTAGTGCTTTGAATAGATCACGTCAAGCCAAAGTCACTTTGATCATAAAAAAAATAAATAAGACTGTTGAATCAGCAGTGTAATACACTAGATTAAATTTGTCACTGACTCAATCAGATACACCGTACTTACTTTGTCCTACATATTGAGCACACACCCCTACCCCCCCCCGCCCAATCTATTAAAGAACATGTATTTCATTAAATAGTGCTGGTTCATAATTCCCAGTTAATGTCTCAGCACAAATTAAAAGGGAGTTTGAATTCTACTTCCCCTTGCTGATGTGTATCTCTGCGATTGGAGGTTTTGCCACCCCTGGCAGGGTGTACTGCCACTAATCGCTTCTGGTTTTACAGTGCAGTAAAAATGGGTCATATAAATTTGAAGATGACTGATATTGGAGCAGACACGAATTAAGACACAGTGAAACCAGGCACAAACCACGAGTCTGGCCGAGCCCACTGCTGCTCAGCTGGGTGCAGGTGATGCCAAGGCAGAAAGGAAGGAGCTCGCTTTCACTGCAACACACAACCAGCTGAACACAGCAGAACTGGCAAAGGGGTGTGTGACCCACTCAAAGTTTAGTTGTACTCCTGGGCAGAGACAGATGGATAAATAGTATATTTATGTACTTTTGATATTTTTATTTTTTATGTATATTGATACATATGCTTCAGGCAGACTGTTCCACCCCCCTCTCTGCAACTCGGCAGAAGTTCAGCTGCTGCTCTCTGTGGCAATGCTGCCCATAACTTGATGGGTCACATAAGACCCAGGGGAGGCATGACTCTTCATTTGCAGAATTTACATATTAGCCAGTTTAAATATCCAAACTGGGGACCAAAACTAAGGACAAATGTAGACTCCCCCTCATCCCTTGCCCAGCTGTAAAAAAAGCTTCACAGTGTGAGTTGCAGCCTCAGAGCAGGGCGGGGGCAGCTCTCCCAGGACAGTCTCCTCTCCTTTGCCAGCGACCTGGAATCAATATTATTGGATTGGTATATATTTTCATCGTGCTGAGAGTCATTTCCCAAACACTAGTCTTTACCTGCCAATTGTTAAGTTTAGCATTTTCACCAGTAATTGGCTTTCACCCACTGCTCTTGCTGCTACAGACTTATAAGAGACCTTAAACACTTCTTACCAAGAACTCAGTCTAACAGAGCTTGGTGAGTCACTTCACACTACAATTAAGTCTTCCTGGCCCTGTAAACCACAATATAAAAGCTAATCAAGTGTAAAAGAAATTAGGGATGTTGTTACTCAAAACACCCAAATTTTACAAGTCATATTTCTTAACTGTAAGATTATTTCATGTCTGTCATTCATTCTAGCTTCACTGTGAAAAGACTGTAGGAAATTATGTTTACTTGAAACATCACCTTTAGCAATCTTCACACCAAGTTTAAGCTCAATAAACTAATACTACATTAAACTGAAAATCTGTTGAATGAAAGATGAGTTTGACTGAGCTGCAGTTTTCATAGTGTAATAGCACATAATCAAAGGTAAGATTGCTATCCGCAGTAGACTCCTCTCTAGTAAAAAAAATTGTTTCGTGGTAACAGGATAGGTTAATTACTGTTTCCCCCCAATAAATTACTTTTATATAGTTTTTGCTTATTACATTAGAACAAATGATGTATGCACATTTTTAGATATGACTTCTCTCTTCATGAAGGCAATCATAATTAGTGAACTCCTAAGTACTTTCTCAATTTTCACTGTGTTTACTTAAGAAACTCTCACTAAGGATCATAACAAAGTCTTCAGATTTTACCCCATTCTCACTACTGTCATCGACAATTTCTGAGACTGAGGATTAATAAATAAGTATTTTCCTTACACTGCAATTTCCTTACATCTTCATATCATCCGTCAACATAACTATTAGCTTGAACACTTAGAGATACGCCAACAAAAATAGCTGAAATCCCACAGAAAACAGTAAGAGTGGACATATGCCCCCACATCCTCAAAACTTTGCTTCCTATCTTCTTGTCAAACACGTCTCTTATATTTGACATGTTTATCAGCTGCATAAATATGCACATTGTCAAATTTCACACTCAGAAGCATCATTTTGATCCTGGGGCGGGCAGACATTCACATGGTATATTTTTGCAGCTGGAGAACCCACAGAAGACAAATACGCTTTGAAAAAGGCAGCACGATTGAGGCCATATGAATGAAGATTTAAGATTAAGATTTATTTATGCAAAACAAACTTTTAAAAAGTAACAACAAAACCAAAAGTAACATTCAAATGAAGTTAGATCCTGTTGCAAAGAAAAGTCAGAGGACAAGTTTCAAAAGAGTGAAAAAAGTCCATCTTCAAGTGTGCCACTTAAGGCCTTTTTCAAAGCGCGAGCATCCACACAGAAACTTTTTGAATGCTTATATAGCTATATTTGACCTCCAAAAATATGTACCATTTAATATTAGTATGCTGCAGATCTTTATTTGCTGTGAGAATAGCTCTACTGCCAATTCCCATGAATTAATTCAGCATTTTGCAAAAGCATTGGAGGATGAAATATTTGACAGTGAATACAAACAGAGATTTCAGAGTATTTTGAAGATCTGCACAAGATGTTCTTTTACGCCAACCTCAGTCCCACAACATGCAGCTTATCAAGAGGGGCAGCACATATTAGAGTGCTTACAGACAAGTAACACCCATCTGCACACCAGTATTTCCAGCTCAGTGTTTTCACAGCACTTGCGTTTTCAACCAACAGTTTTCGCTCGCATGTAGAACTTGCCACATAGCTGTAAATTTAGGACATTCAAGGGTGGATGAATTATTTTAGTAAAACTACCATAATTTGAGTCAAGATCAATTTAAAGATCTCCTTTGCATGCCTTTTCATTCTGAAGGCTTAATTTTGCTGCTATCTTTTCAGCTTAATACTAGCTTAAGAAGGGCCTGAATTTGGCCATAATGTGATTTGTCACTTCTATTATCTGTCTGACCTGTCATTTGTACTTTTGCCATTTTGACTGCTTCTTTGCATCCCCTTTTGCAGCCAGCCATGGACCCAAGAGTCGTTTCTCAGAGACTGAAGCTCTGCCCAACTTGGAAGTTCTAGCTTGAAAACTGTGCCACTGAGCATCAGGCACGTGCACCGTTCAAACACCAACGTCTGTGACCCTTGCAGGGGTATTTTCAGCAATTGTCCTCACACATATCTGTTCCTACCATGCCTGTTTTGTTATAGGAGTGAGAAATAACCCTTCCAAATGGGAGTTACAAGGACTCGTTGCACTTGGTGTTACATAGTGTGGAAGAAATAAAAGGAGAATAAAGTCATGAAGGGCCTCCTTTACCGCAGTTCAAGGAATTGGTAATATCTGCCAAGTCCTACTGCATGCCCCTCTGTCCCCCACACATCACGTAGGTGTGCCAAGCCATAGGCACGGGGACCAGAACAGATCCTCTCCCTTAAATGCTCCTTTCAGAACAGGCATTGCCCATATTTATTCCTGGGGTCTCTTTCCACCTCCAGAGAGAAAATGCCTAGTTACTCAGTTCATTTCAAAAGATTATGCAATCACTGACTTACCTCCATGGGAAGAAAGTACTTACGGCATCTTCTTTTAAAGGCTTCTAATTCTGAAAGCATCATAAATGCATTATGATATATATGTTCATGACATATATTTCTTGTAATAAAACAGTTCAAACAATGTCCCCATCTTAAAGAGCCATGATGGGAAGCTGTGTGGTTAAGATTATTAATGTGCAGGGGCTGAGTGAAAGTTTGGTCCTGATTTGTTTACTTGAATTATTCAATGCAAGCAGGTGTGAAGAGAAGTAATTTTCCCTAAAAACAGAGGACAAGCCCTGTATTCTTTATTCTCTCTCTGGCTTCTGTGTCAGAAAATCAGAAAAGCTTTCTAGCTTCCCTTTTAGAAAAAAAAACACATAAAGGCTTCTTTAAATTACAGCAGATGTGAAGTCAGTGACTGAAATGATGGGAGACTGTCCAGAAAGCTGTCCTAGAGGATGTGCTGTCAGTTAAGGATTTGGTTGTAGCAGCACCAAAGTTGTCAACAATCTGAAGACATGTCTTGCCCACAGCCACTGGACCTCTGACAAATGGGAACACAGTGGAGCCACAGCTCTTCCTGAGGGTCTGGACCTGACATATTCACCCTTGAAGTGCCAAGTGATGCGTTTTAAGAGAGACATGCGTGCGCCAACGACAGTGTGCCTCTTCCACCTATGTGCGCCTATGGATTTAAAATAGATTTAGACACCTATAGCAGGATTTAGGTGGAACTCAGGTTTCAGTCTCCAAAACTGTACTCATTTCTCTAAACATGCTGACTTGGGGTCCCTGAATAGACAGAATGCTAAGAGGTGAATTCCACCAACACAGAAGAATAACGGTTTTACACAGCAGCATGTTTTGTGTAGCCCTGCTGCAGCACATTCACTGCTTTTCTCTGTGGTTCTTCCCACTATCAGAACGCCTTCATTCAGCTCAGTGAAAGCATAACAATTTGATTTTCACTTCAAGTTATACAGATACCACACAAAATATGTACCTGTATTTGCATTTTCCTGTACAACTACTGTATTAATAATTGCTCCAAGCACTGTAAGAGGAACTCCAGCTTGTGTCAAGAAGCACAGCCTCACTGAAGTGACAGAAGAGCCGGCCCCAAGAACAGACCATAAACAGCCACCAGCATCAGGAAACATGGGTGCTAATCCCAGGTTGAGACGACACTTGCTTTGTAAATCACAGGGCCTCTTCATTTCTCTCTTTCAGAGGCAACCACTTCAGTAAAAGGGACTGCCTCGCACGACATGTTTGCATGCTGCCTCCTCCAGCAGAGCTGCAATAGTGTCTGGTCTGATACAGAAAGTGAACAAGCCATCCACCACCGAGACAAATTCCCCAAGAGTGAGCCCGCTGCAACTAGCCAAAATTGAACAGCCTGGCCTTGGCTGGCAGCCAAGCAGTGTCCCAGCTGAAGCTAACAGTAACTCTTCCACTTCTGTAATGATTAAGCTAATGGGTATATTTATAGTGTAAATGCTGTATATACCCACTGTAAATGCTGACATCCACTGTAAATCCACTGTAAATGCTGATAGTGATTTGTTGTTTAATAAATTATGGGTCTGGTTTTCAAAGGCAGCCAAGTGCCAGCTCTGTTCCTGTTGCAGCCACTAGGAAAAATCTCTCTTGATTTCAGTAGAGTCAGATGAAAACTCAAGACTTTTAAAAATTCTTAATTATATGGAGATGTAAAAGCTCACTGAAACAAAAAGATTATATAAAAACATGAACTGCTTAAACAATTCTTTAAATTTACATCAGACCAAATTTTGTAGTTTTCAGGTATTTCAAATCAAAGCCATAACAGATGTGAAAGCCAAAAGGAGCAAGAGAGAGAGAGAGAATTGAGATTCATGACGCTTCTGTTTCTTAAATCCAGATATAATGCATAATGACTGAGTCTTAACCTTGCCCTGAAGTATAATACATGACAGTACAATGTTTCTTACAGAAAAAGTAGTAGCTATATCTTGTGGCAGTAACATGTAAAATTTAAATGACATGAATAATTATGAAGAGATTAATAGATACCTTAAATAATAAGTTACATGAAAATAGCATCACATACATGCTTTAAAACCCTTAACTGAAAGTGTAGTAAAGTACTTGCAGGAAATAATTTCTACTTTCACAAAGCAGTCTATCAGTTTATAATGTGTTTACAGCAGTAACTACAATATACCCAGAGTTTTCCTAACGGCAACTTAAAGTAGCTGTTTAGTTAAACATAAGTAAGGATCAGATCTGCTACCTTTACTCACACCAATCTCATTTTACTCAAGACCTGATCCTGCACATACTTTCAAAGTTGGCATTAAGAGTACAAAGTTCAGCCATGTATCACAGCTCCCAGGACAAAGCCCATCTCCTCGAGAAATCCCAGTTTATTTCAAAAGTATCACCCATCCAACCGCTAGTACACGTAATCCTCAGTACCTCAATATTTAGGCACATCCAAGAAGCTAGATTCTGTAACATTTGGGTTAATGAAAAAGGTATTTCCAAAAGAAGTCCCAGCAAGAAGAGCAGCCTCTGTCAGGCTCCTGAATGCTTTCAGCACTTAAAAGAGCAGAAATCAGCAGCTGCAGTTCACACAGAACTAAAAGGACTTCCTTGCCCTCAAAGCAAAAGTAACAGATATAAGAATCTAATAAATAATTATTACTAAAATAATTTCTTGCATGAGGGTCTACAAAGGTATTAGGTAATTAGGCACTTAAAATGCAGTGAGACACTTGCTGATTCAGTTATTCAGGTGCAATAGCTCTCAGCAACTGCTGTCTGCTGTAAATCATGACAACAGGCTACAATACAAAATGAAGTAGGGAAGGGATGACATTGGAAACCAACCACAGCTTTAAAGTGCATAAGGTGGACAGTCATCTCTGCGTTTCAGAAATTATTCTTCAGACCACAATACTGAGCCCTGAACAGTCAGAGCATTTCCCATCCGTAACTGCGTTCTGAGCTGAGATCTTAACAGTGAAAAGCCTGAAAAGCAACAGTATTGTGGGTATGCCATTCAGCCGCCCTCCCCTACTGCTGTCCTACACAAAGATGAATTCAGAAAAGCCAACTCTGAGGAGCTCATACAACCCAAAGAGCAGTTAATGGAACAGCAAAACTTCCCTGCCGGGACACCAGGAGACCTCACGCAGCAGATTTCACCTGAGAGTAAATGTTTCAATGTTTGAGTTAGAAACCTCCAGAAATAGGACCTCAGGATTATAATTTTCATATTCCCTTGGCTAAGGTGTTACTCTAAAAAGAAACTGCTAAAGAGAGATCTATTACCTGAGGTAAGATTAAAAATAAGGTTTCAGGGCAAGTAAGTTCAATGCAGAATGTGTATGTATTTAAGAGACCCATTTATTCCATGCAGTTATATTTCTCCCTGATCTTCCTTTTCTTTTCATGCAATTATATTTAGAATTAATAGGATTTAGAATTACACAGTCAAAACTGTAGAGCTGTGTCCATCTTTTTAAGATGCTTTCAAACCAATTTTCTCAAAGATTTCTCAGCCATCTGAACTAGATATGGATTTTTTTTTCCCATCTTGCAATTTTACAGATATTTGGATTTAAAAAAAAAAGCTTAAATAAAATCAAGCTTTAAAAAAGTACATGCTAATAACAACCATTTGCTTAATGGTAGTTGTACAGACAGTGCAGTAAGAGATTGCTTACACCTGCAAACAGAAACCATTTATAAAAATTAGTCTTACAAACCATCACACACAAATCTATGGGAAATCAATGCCCATGGTTTCTATTAGGAAGTAGTAAAGAATTATTACTTATGCAAGAAATAAAACAACCTTTTTTTTTTTTTCCCCTTTGTAAAATTCTGAAGGCCCGATCCAAAGCCCTTTGTCAGTGAAGCTCCTCACTGATTTCTGTGGGCTTTGGATGACACCCTTTGCCTGTCCTTAATCTTGTCAACAAATTCTATCATATCCTTCAGAGAAAATCCTGTAGTTGTTTTAAGTATGTCTAATCCATAAGGACAAAGCTTTAATGAGTTTCTAAATTTATATCTTAAGAAGTAAAATAAAATAAAATAACCCCCCCCGTGACCTAGAATCTATTCCAAAGCACTGCTCATCTTTACACAGCCTCTGTGCACTCTCCTGCAGTGAAGTCTCTAGATCAGATTTATCTCACATGCATGAGCTAATAGGCAGAAAACAGGAAATAACTCTTGTGCTACACAGAAATATGGTTTTCACCATATCCCTCAAAAGGCAGCAAAGGGGTCATGCTCTGCATACCCACTGTCACCCCAGAGAAGCTACCACCTCATCTACCTGCAGCCGTGCTTGCATGTGTGTCTGACAGCATTACATCATTTCTAGATGAGATATACTAGTTTTAGTAAAAACAAGAAGTCAAATAAATGAGGGATGGAGTAGGCCCCTGGGAACAGTAACAGACTTCTTGATTCTCACTGTCCATCCCTTAGGTGGTTTAATAAAGGGCTTGATATTGTGCATTGTAAAATGAAAGAGATAAAATTCATAAGAACTTCTTGTGTTCCACTGAATTTGTTTCTAATTTGGCAGTTCTGTAATTTAAAAGAATTGAACAGTACTTTCCATGCAGACTTTATCAATCTGACAACAATAACATCCTAGTCCACTACCTAGGATTTATTACACTTCTAGCAAAATGACAAATGAAAGCAAGCACCAACCCTTCACTTGTTTCTATTCAAGATCTAAATTCCTTCAAATGACCCAGTTCTGTAACCTACAGGAAACTGCAAGTTAAAACCATTTACTTAGTCCCTTTTTATTTAATTCTTCATTTAAATTTATTCACTTTAAGGTAAATAAAATCAAAGCTGGTAAGCAACTAGGGGGGTGGAAGATGAGTGGGTGAATTCACGAGAAAAGGAAGGGAATTTACTCTGTTTAGTTGTGCATGCAGAATGTACAGAAAAAATATGAAAATATATAAACAATAAACAGTGTATTTATCACCACACTGATCATTATAGCCACCTGGTGTAGTGCTCTTCACATCCCTTTTTTTCTCTTATTGTTTGTCTAGTGTATATAGTCTTTGTGGGAAGAACAAGATTCCTTTGTGTCTTCCCATTGCTAGGCACATTTGGGATGCTGCTGCAATCTAGCCCAGTGAACCTACAAGGCTAATATAAGATACAGCAGGGAGGGCCAAGAGAGAAAGCAGCAGAAGGGCAGTGACCAACATTGGCTGCAGCAGGTCAAAGTAGAAACCAGCTTACTTGGGTCTTCTCTGGTTTTGAACAGATTTGTGTATTGCTCTTAAGGCTTGACCCAGAGCAAGTTGTGACTACATCAGAAAAAGAGGGCCAGGATAGCAGAGGGCACAGGTTAAGAAGATGTAACTTGAAGTTATCACACCTTTTGTCTCCTAATGGTAATAAAATAGTCCCTATTGATGTTTTGACCCTCTCCCACCTGGTGCTAGGCAGAATCCTAGGAAAAGACCTGCCTTTTGTAAAAATAGATGGGGTTGTACACAAGCTATGGAGGGGAGCTGCCAGGCACACATCAACGTGGAGTGCTCCCCATCACATCGCTGGTGTGCAGAACTGAGGGAAGGAAGCAGGTAAACCCCAAACCAAACGCCTGATGTACTGTGCACCTCTTCCTTTTTGGTCCTGCAGCTTCTGTCCTGCTTGATGTTGCTGAATACATAGTAAGTAATGCCTTCTCTCTTATTTGCAGATACTGTTAGAGGGCTTCTCTCTCACCCTAGTTTCATGTTTATGTCTATTCAACCTCTTTCCTAACTGTTCAGCTGCATTTTCGTATAAAAAAGTGTGTCCATCTTTAGAATTCAATCTGTATGGTGTTATTTCTGCACACAGAACCTAAACAAAGTTCCTACTTGTGAATTCCCTTAATTATAACCATCCACTCGCACTAAAGTAAGCTACAGTATTTAATGCTTACAGACTTCAAAATCACAGCATCCTCACGATGAGCTCACTTCGAGTGCAAGCCAAACAATGCATACTAGCTGTGTCTATACTGCAAATACAGGCAGACACTTCACGGAAGGTTCCCCATCAAATGAGCATGTGTCTGTGCACTGAAGTGATCTATTAAAAAAAAAAAAAAGTAATGCAAACAATTGATGGAATAGGACTTAAGTATGAAATGAAGCTTCAGCATAAAAGGGTGAATACAGCCTTTAAGCAGGCAAATCAACTTGCTGTTTCAGCAAAACGGGAATTGCCACATTGCTCTGAAGTCAGACTAGTCTCTCAGTGGTTAGTTCAAGATGCTGCAGAGTAACAGGCCAACACCCCACCGCAGGCTGACGCAGGTTAACTTGTCCATCTTGGTAGGGAACACGCCCTGTTCTTTAGTAGACAAGAGTAAACAGAATCTTGAAATGTAATTACTGTGGAATACAGTTTGTTTCAGTCAATTATGATGACCCTGAACATTCTCAATATCCACATTTCAGTCTTTTTTTAATTTTAAATACCTTTTAAGTATCAACCACCGCTTTTTGCTGTAAAATTTATTTATATATTTAAACAACATGTTCATTTCTTTCATTGACTCTGAATCTTTTGCTACTGTATTTCAGAGCATCTCCTATACTTTCTAGAAGTAAAATAAAGCTTCAGTCTGTCCTCTGCAGTTACTCACCGTTTATGTATTTTCAATTTTTTTCTCCTCCTCAGAGATTAAAAAGTCTTTTCCAACTGGCCTTCACCAATTAATTATCTTTTTGTCCCCAAGACAGAGGTGACCAGAACTTCACTTAATATTTACAACAAAGCTTATACAAAATATACATGCAATACCACGTTCCCTGTAGCAGTCACAACCCCATGTGACCTAGCATCATCTTTGCTTTTTTCTAACCAATGCTGCACGTGCATAGGACCTCCTTTCAGCTGTAACACCCAGGTTCAATATCAATATTGATAATGCTATCATTTTAGCACTGGGCAAAGTGCCTTAGTTATTTCGCACTCCTACTGAAGTTATCCTAGTTGGACAGTACCGTGGTCATACTGGGGCCACAAACAGTGGTCCACGTGCTCTTTAGCCTCACGAACCCAACAGGAAACGACTCACGCCACCAAGGAAAAAAATATATAAAAGTGGGAGAGGGTTGCTAGCACTAGCAAGACAGATAACAAGACAGAATATATTTTTAAAAAATATTTAGGTTGATACAGTATGATGACTTTACAACAAATTCCAGTGGAACTGGACAAATTTACGATATTCAATTAAGTTGATCTTGAATAAGTTTGTTTTGCTATGGAACGCATCTTGAGTAAGTTTGTTTCTCTAGGCATGACTCACATATTAAGGAAACATTATCCACAATATGTTTTTACTCCCAAAGACATTTGAATCTTTTTCTAAAAAAAGTGACGGAAGGACAAATATTTGAGACCTTCTCTGGGGAAAATCTTTGTTTGATTGCCACTTTAACTGGGATTTTCTTCTTGTACTCACTCACACCTTGGTTGTGAATTCTGCAGATGCTCCCTTTGTTCTCTTTCAAATGTCACTCTCTTTTCATGTCCCAACCATTTATTTAAAGGCAGTTTTTCTTAGTTGGTAAAAGGGCATTTGAAGGCATAGAAGTAGTCTTAACATTTTCAGTTCCAGTCCTATACTGTGTCAATTTAATCTCATCACTTGCCTGAAAGTCCTTTTATTCTTCTTGTTTAGGAACCTACAGACATATGGCAGTAGTCATCTAGAGGCAGAAAGAAGTGACATGTGGCATGAGCTTAGAGCAAGGTAAGAAAAATTAACAAGCAAAAGGTAAGGTTTTTCACTAGAGGTAACAGTGTTAAATATAGTAATAAAGCGTCCCAAATACAATAGCAGCACTTTCTCCATGGGTGCATATACTATAAATACCTGATTTTCAGGCAGCAGACTTTGGTCAAGTCCAGGTGAGTATTTCTCCTCAGTTGGAATGCCAGCGCTTTCTGTCGTTTAACAGTCAAGTTCACAAAAGGCAACTAATCACTGGGAGCACGCGCCAGCAACAAATCAAAAGCAGCTCCCATTCACCTGCCAGGTCAATATTTTGTAGATAGCAAAAACATTTTCTGTGTGAATTTGTAGGTATTTATTTCCCTGGTTGCTCCTACACTGCTACAGCAAGGGCCAGTGACCCGAAGGAAGAGATGGCAGCTGGTAAACCTGCTCTTGCAGTTCACAGGCCAGCCTTATATAAGTTTGTGAACAGCAAATGTAGAATGATGAAATTAAAGGAAAGGAGATTTAGTCTATATAGATAAGATAGAAGGCATTTGCCTCCTTTTCTTTAACCTAAAATGTTTCAAATGAGAGTAAGGACCACCCCGCCAGAAAGGGTACATAGAAGTTCATGTACCCATACCTGTTAGACATACTGTGAGGTGCAAATCAGATGCAGAGTTATACAGATGCTGTTTTAACCAAGAGGTGGGTCCTGCTGTTTAATCTCACTACAGCATCTGCATCATGCCCTCACCTGTTCTGAAGTTAACAGATAACTGGTCTTCCTGTCCAGACCCCTATGAAGTCTGAGCTGCAGCTGAGAGAGAGGCTCAAATACAAGCAATACACCTAGCACACTGGCTGTACAATGCTGGATATTCTATTTTAATCCAGTACTGATGCATCTTCGCTGAAATTTTCCTTTATCATTCCCAGGAAATACTGGAAAAATCTGACATCTTTTAGTAAGCTTTAGTTTTAAACTTTTAAGGAACAAACCTGAAAATTAATGGTGTTAACGTATAAGCGCAATAAAAACAGCGGCTGATAAAAATCCCTGTAAAAATGAAATACAGCTTATTCTTCTTGCAACTTTACACACAGCTTGCATTTCTTCCTAAAGCTTCAGAAAAGGCCAGAAGACAGACTATTTATCAGAAAACCATCAAGCCAGAATTTCAAGTCAGGCTAAAAAGATCTCAGCTGAGCTGCTTACTTGTAAATAAAAGAACCTATAAAGTATAGTATGGAGCTTGATTTCCTTAGCTTTGAACCCCAAAGCTGAATGGTCAAAACCCAGACAACTCTATCCACCACTTAAATTAATCTTATTTTTAAAGTTCTGCTGCAGCATCAATCACCTTTGGATTTGCTACCAGGCCTTCCTTGTGCATCAGACTATAATACACACATGGCCCTGCTTAAGCTGTCAGCTCATTAAAGACAGCACACTCAAAGCTACAGCATTATTGAGACACCCACAAAACTATCTTTGCATAGGCTTCTATAGGAGGCAGAAAAGCAAGCCTGGGGCCAACTATGCACACTTGGTGCCATGGTAACAGAATGAAGCAGTTAAAAAAAAAAAAAAAGCATTGGAAATTTAACAAGATCCACATTATGTACATGGGATTCCTTAAAAAAAATTCAGCACTGGTCTGCTTTCAGATGGAGGTTAAGGTAGTTATACTTTTGATTACAGTGAAGAAGAGTTATGGATACATAATGCCTCACCTTGCAACCAGATCTATTGTGTATAATACAGCTTTAGTGAAGTCTGTATCATGAATTACATAAAATATACTGGCTGAGCTTACCAGTTAAAATTGACTTTTTAATTTTATTAAGCAGTAAAGTCAGGCCATGGAAGGAAGATGTAAAAGAAAAATTTATGCATCACTGGGATGGCCACTATCCAAATCTTTGCAGCTTCCAGAAGAGCTCTCATTATTTGATAGAATGTATGAAATGGCTTGAAGATCTGAAAATCTACACCAAATGCTCAATCAGCCAGAAGTCTGTTGCACTGTGCCACCTTACATTAGCTAAGGATTTGGCATCTCAGCCCTTAAAATTTTAAGCTTTTATTTGGTCATTTGGAACACCAGCACAAACTGGTACCCATTCCCTATGGCTGCAGGGGGCTGGCTGGAGAGAGTCACATTCACAAGCTCCTTCTCTTACTACTGCTAAAGGAAATGAGAAATTTCATTTCCACAGCTCTTTAGTCAGGAATCATTTTCTTCCCTCCTCATTACAGTGTCTTTGCATTTGTTAAAACACTTTCAGGAAGAAAAGAGAAAGAAAGTGAAAGCAGCAAGATGTATTAAGATGTATAAATGAGTAAACAAACAAACAAAAAAATCTGTTTTCCAGCTATTACTAAATAAGATTAAACTAGCTCCTGTAATTAGACCCACCTCTTATCAGAGAAAGAAGAGGTGAAGAAATGGCTGTGAGATAAGAATTAGCCTCAAGAAAAGCATCATCATTATTCTCCTTCCACTCCAAAACCTTAAACATATTCGGTCTTACTTGATTTCATCAAGATACTGCCTAGGCAAGTGAAAAGATTCCAAAAATAGTGCCAGCACCAAGACTACTTGCACTGCAACATATTCCCGGACACTTTTCTTCTGATCTATCCCTTTTGACATGACATCCAGAACATCACTAAAGCTTAGTATCAGACTGTGACATTGAACATCTGACGTTGCAGCAATTACCAAGTTACTGTGATTGAACGTCTCTCCCCGAGTAATCCCCATGGACTGGTACTCCGCATGAGAATTTGACTTTTGGAGAGAACACTGATCTTCTACACTCTGACACAGGACGTGTTTCCAGGTTCTGCACATTCAGCATAACTCAAAGCAGCCCTGATATGAATTTCAAAAAGCAGATTAAAGTTCTGGTGTCCTGCAACCTCTATTTACCTTCAAAACAGCTACTATTTATGTCTTGTATCTAGACAAAAATTACTCTCAGCACATCCCAGTGCTTCCTAGCTTTCTCCCCTTTTCTTGGCTCTAGTGCAGTATCTTCAAAACTTGACACCAAATCTGCTCATTGTTTTAACCACTCATTGTGTTATGTGTAAGGAATACTGCCTATAAACTGTATCTTGCACTTCTTTACTATCCTTCTGCCCTTCAGAGGCTTTTATTATTCCTGCTGACGCTGCCCACCTGGGAAACCTCAGCTCTGAGAAAGGATTTTGTTTTGGTTTCTCAAAGGAAAAGAATATGTAAGAAAAAAACCAAAACAACAACTCCTCCATCAAATCAACTACCTTACTCATTAGTCATGCAAACATTTCGGGGCATTTCACGTACAAGAGCTCTAATTCTGTTCCCTCCAGATTAAGAACCAAAACTTCCACTACAGCGTGTCAGCCTTAGTGGGTGCAGAGGTAGCATGACTTCACGCACGCTGATGGACTTGGTCCAAATTTGTTTTGGATTTCCAATACAAGACAGACATTCATTCCTTCTTTACTATGTTTCTGCCATTCCTTTATCATTCAACTGGGAAAAGCTAAATTGAAGCATATAGTCCAAAGTGGACACGTGATAAAAAGTACAATATATCCTCAGGTAGGCATCAAATCCAAATTCTGCCTTGGGATGCAAGCATAAAGCTTCTGCAAGTATCTAAGAGAGAGAGAAAACTATGCCAAGATTTAATCGAGACCACGAGTAGAAGTGTAATGCTCAAGTTGTCTGAATTGCCAGAACCAGAAGCTGGAATGATACCTGTGCCTTTTGGAAATACAACACTTTATATGATCCAATGCATGGCTCCAGTCAACTTCCTTTCCCTGCTCTCACAGGTATCTAAAGCCCAGGCTATTAGTCCTTTATTGTTTTCTATTCCAAAGTTTTATCCTGTTTCAAGATTGTCACTCATTCCTTGCTGTCTGACAATACTTTTAGCTTTTCAGAAGTTTTAATTCTACTAATTACTTATATTCCAAAAAGTAATATTTTTGATGGATAATGCTGTTCTTGGCCAAAGGCTTTTTTACCCCTTTTTCTACCCACGTAGCCTGCGGAACCATTTTTGTTTTGCTAAAATGTCCAAAGAAGGGACACTTTTACCAGCATTGAAATACACAGCATCTTTCTTGTCTTATATAAAAATTAAGCCCAACCTGCCATCTGTTCAATCTGTCACATCTAACACTTCTTGCAAAAGAGAGCTAGTTTGATCATCACCCATCTAGACTTTGATAGAGCGATCATAGGATCCTGTCTAAAGGATAACAACAAATTTTAGTGTCTTTTCTGTTAGCAACCATAAGGTATTTTAAAATTATGATGAGATTCAGAAATATGAAAAATTTCCCCTATTATTAATAATAATTATTGTAATAAATAAAACCTATTATTATGTTGTTGTAAAGAAAGCGAAGAGTACACCATGGAGACAGAAGAGAAACTGAAGTAGTATTTGCAAAAGAAAACAGTAAAACATATTCTACCAGTGACAGCAAAGCCAAGGCTGAGTGGTTCTGAAAGAGTTCATGCCTTGCACATCCTCAGTGATAAGGCAGAACCCCTATAGGAAATGTGGGAAGCCTAGACCCGGGGGAACAGCAAACAGATCTCAGATTTGGCCAGGTTTGTTCTGCTATGTTCAGGCAGTAACATACAGTACCAGTACAGCCAAGTGAAGATCATTTCTGAGAGCTAGTAGAGAGCCCACAGAGGTTTGGCTGCTGAGAAAAACAAATAAAACTATTTTTGACCTAAGATACGTTTCTCTAATATAAAAAGATTTTTCCATAACACAAGTCTGATGACTTCACATTCCAGAAGTCAATAAGTTGAAATCATTGTTTTATGACTACACTGAGCGTAAAGCTTAGTGCTTGAAAACAAACCCATGTTTACTGCAACATCAACATTCATTCACTTTTTACAGTTTTTCCACGGGTGAAGACTGAGATGCCAACAGCCCTTGAAGGAAACTATCTTTCATATCTACCATTGTTCATCAGTCAAGCCAGATGTAAGTATGAAACTCCAAACACTGATCATTCTGATAAATGTGAGATGACAGATAAAAAAACAGGGAGATGTAGAAAGAATAACCACGATTGATTTTTACCAAACAGAATACTCACTGGTTTGTTGTACTGCAGGGCTTGGTATCTGTAATGTATAGCAATCAGTTCCGAGCAGCTCAGAGGGCACCGCAGTTGTTTTCATGTAATCAGAGTATGGGGGATTGCAGAGTCACCTGATAGTTATTTACTTTACCAGCCATGAAAGGCAGAAATCTGGCTTATATATTTTAAAATTCTTTAGCACTGGATTTTCTGAAGATGTGTAGGGAAACAGCATTTCCAAGAGAGGAAACAGGTCAGGGAAGGGAGTTTTTCCCCAGAATGGGAATGATCTCTTCTTGACATAGTCCTGGACCACTTCCATCCTCAGCAGGCATTTTTGCTTATAATTAAATCTATTTCATCTTCCAAAAATATAACACTGAAGAGTGGCAGTGACAAGGGGCAAACAGACGATATAAGACAAAAGATGGTTGTGATAAAGAGAATAAATAGGTGCTGTGATGAGAGAAGAAAAATGAATCTGCTTCAGGACTCGAAGCAGACAGGCATACAGGGCTGTGTTTGCTTACAAGCACACCACAGCATCATACAGCAGTTTCTGGCAAAAGTGAATGATAATACGTTCCACTGCTGACGTTTGCAGAGAACCTTGCAAAAACTTTAAAGCTCTTGGTCTTTGGGACTTCAAATAACAAGTAGAAAGAATCTCAGCTTAATATTTCAACCTTCAACCCTCACAGTATTTATAACTGACTTAAAAGATAATGGTTTTTCCATCACTAACACACCTGTGTTTTTTCCAGAGGTTAAAAATCCAGGTAATGACCCAGACTGACCCTGTTCAGCTTACAAATGCTGAGAAGAGCCTTACTTGCAAATGTACGGCTTCTTTTCTTTTAAAGAAATGATGAATTACATAAAATACCGAGTCCTTGCTTTTGTTAGCTAAGACGCTGCTAAGCCCTTCTGTCAGTCTGGAACTGCACAAGAGCCTGTGTATAAAGGAGGATTATGCAACAAGCCCTGAACAAAGCAGTCATTGGCTCACCTGATCTCTGTAGGGCATGGACCAAAACCACTAAGCACCTGAAAAGTTTCACCTAAGTCCAACATTTAGGTGTTACTGACACTGTCAGAGCATATACCCTATGTTGCCTAACTCCACAGATTTATGAAGAGCAGTCAACACTCATGCTTCCACCAGTACACGTACAAACCCGCAGCCTGCTGCTGCTGAGCTGTTCAGCAGCTGAGCTGCTCTTTACTCCAGCAGGACTCTCTAACATGCCCTGCTCACCTACAGAATCCAATGCACATCATGAGCTCATTTTATATATTCAAGACTACCAAAATGAGACCTCCAGTACAGGCCAGCTGTATACATTTACATAGCTCTGAGTTTGAGGAACCCACTCTGGAAGCAGCATAGGTATTTTCAAGTCCCCACAGCGCAAGAACCAAACGCAAGTCTTGTTTGCACCAGGAGAAACCCCAAAACTCTGTGCCATTGGGTGCTTGCCCTCCAGAGAGTGAACACCATACCACAGCTGCTAACTTTCTTTAGGAGAGGATGCCTCTAACCTACCTCTCCCCTCTCCATCTTCTGCTGGATGGATTCTCCTCTCAGTTTTCTAGTTTTTGCTAATCCTATGCCTAAACAGGTTATTCTCCCCAGAAGCTAAAGGATAAAACCAGGTACATAACTTAGAGCTGAGAATTCCCCTAGTTGTGCAAGCCCTGATGCGAGCATTTCACTATGACTGGTCTCCCAACTGCCTGGGGTTTCAAACGGAGGTCTGTCAGTTGAGATCAGCCCAGAAACTGCTGTCGGTAACAAAGGAACACGCAGAGAGGGATGATCTATACACTTAAGCTTAAGTCAATCCCCTGAGAGCTTTAAAGAAGACGACCAGTAATTTGATAATGAACCAGCATAAAGCAAGCTATAAACATCTTTTGCAGCATAAACTGCTGCTAGATTAGGTTTGTAAAACACCTCACAAGGAAAAGGGGGGTATTGTTGTGAAAAGCAAATTTTAAAATCTCTCATATTTTATTTTTGGGGTTTTTTTGTTTTTTTAAAAGAAGTTATATTTATCAATTGTATAAGATTCCAGGGTGTACAAACAAGTGATATCATGAATAATCCACTGAAAATTAATTCTGCACATTGGTTCTACAGTTTTAATGGTAATAAATCATCAATCACCACCACAGGACCACAGCATCTATTTCATGCATGAAGCAGCACTTCATCATGGTAAATTTAGCTGTGTATTATTAAACTGACCGTAGTCTCTGGCCAGCTAGTAGAACCTGAATAGGTTTTCACATTATATTCCTCAGAGCTCAAAATAAATCAAAAAGTCTCAGCTTTATGTATCTACGTGATTTTTAGAAAATTACTTAACCATTTCAACTACTGAATACTCAGCAAGTGTGCAGTTAGTCTGAGGACTAGAAGTTCAAGGAAAATATCTCCTCAGCTGCCACGGCTCTGGCATAACAATCATATTACAGATTAAAAAGTTAATTTAGTCTCCATGCAGTCAAGTAGATTTTGTTTGCTCATTTGTAGTGAGGTTTTTTAGGGGTTGGGGGGGGTTCTGAGCATCAGTGAATTAGTCTACACCAACAGAAAAGCATAGTCACATGCAAACAATGTGGCTATAGCCTGTTCCTCTAGAAATCAATGGCAATATTTCTACAAGAGGATCAAACTGCGTATGATCAATTTCTCATTCAAATCCATTTCTTCTTCCCACCAAAAATGAAATTAAGCAATTTAAGCATTTTCCAAATCCCTCTGTCCTTTCTCCCCATGGTTTACTGGCCATTCTTTTATTAAGGAAAAGAAATTTTCTCCTCTGTTTATGTTCTAAGGGACGTATTATGTGTGGCCAACTGTGCCAAGGTTTTATTCCAACCCCACCTGTTTCCTTCACTATATACATATTGATTTTTCATACTTTAACTACTGTGGGAAACAAAGATTTAGGGAAAGAACTGACTATCAAGTATGAAACATATGTTCCTGTGAAAATAAAATCAAAAGAGAATTCTTGTGTGACCAGTTCTTTGCAGCAAACTTCCTCTCTCCTTCTGACATTCCGTTTTTCTTAAAAATCAAAATGGGGTTGAACAGGCTAGAAATGGTACTTTGGAACTACCCGTGTCATCTGCTAACCTACAGCACCCTAACGGTTGCTAGGTGCATTGTGGCTCCTGGCAATCATAATTCTTATTCCTGCTTCAAGGACTCTGTTGTTTGGCAAGAAAACAGGCCCAACAATCCTAGTTCAGTATTTTCTTGATTCTACTTTGAATCTCTCTCCTGTGTGTAAGAAAGAACATAGGATATATTTGTATATGGATTTGTCTTCTTTTTTATATCTTTAGCAAAGGGGGTGACTGAAAAAGGATATTCTGCTCTTTTCATTCAAGACAGTCAAGGACCAGAACATCTAACGTTAAGATATGTTCAACAAATTCACAGAGTTCTGCCTATCTACCCTCAAGATTCTGGACTTATCATTTCAACATGTCTGTTACTGTGATGAACAAAGGGTCACAGGACTGGGATCCGAAATGCTCATCACACTGACATTCAGAAGCGACCAAAACATACCCAAGGCAACTCTCTTGCCTTTTTTTTAATCTGAGGTATTAAGAAAAAAAAAAAGAAGTTTTCAAAAGAAAAGTCTCTAATAAATTTAGAAAGACCTTGTTCATCTATATGAAGTTATAAAGCTTTGCACCTACTGCAAATTTCTGTTTGCCTGTCCTTTTACACTGCACTGCTAGGTAAGTCCCACTCATACGGCTTTATTCCTATGCTTATCAGGCCAACTGTCAGAAACAGGAGTCAACGTGAGTCTTTCCACTGACTTTAACCTCACCTAAAGTGATGACAGGAATAACTGCAGCACAGCAGAACCTCATCTAAAGGCTGCACAATCCTGTACTTCTTTCTCTCCACAACTTCAACAACCATCACCATAGCATTTCCCCATCTAGTTCTATTTTCCTGAACAGCAGTTAAATACTTCATGCAATTCCTTAACAGGAAAAAGCACCAAACCACAGTCAAAAATCATATTCACAGTAATTGTGACTTTTAATATATCAGTGACTAAAATCTGCAATTCCTCAAGGAGAACAGTTATCTTACCAGCCTACCATTACCTATTTAGCAAGCAAACACTGCTGTCCCTTAGTGGTCACCAAAGCAGCGTCAAAAGGAAACAGGCAAAAAATCATTCCAATCTCCAGAAATGTAATCACAGTTCCTGACATAACAGCTAGAGTGCTACTCACATATAGTTCTTTTGAAGCATTAGATATAGCCTGGCACACAGCAAGGCATTCAGAATATTAATTTATTGCAGAGAGCAGGTCTAATTTCCTGCCCTTGGTACAGTAATAGATTGGCAACACTTGTATTAATTCTACTTTCTCTCTTGTTGTTGATTCTCACAGCCTGTATATTTGAATATTGAGCTTATTTGTATAGCTACAATATAACCTATACGTTACCACACCGTGTGTTTTCTTGCACTTGACCTATCCTTTTGAAACAGATTTAGAATTTCCCACAAATAGGTTCACATCCTATCTGGAGTTTGGTACAAAAGCATATATACTGCATGGAAGGAAGGGGGTGTGTGGTGTGTGTGAATGTAGCCCACGTCTATATATTTTCCCGAGAAGCACATATTACCTTACAATGAAATTGGAAGTGTAAAAATCCTCTCTGATAAACATTTTAACTTTCCACCAAATACCCTGGCAGTGGGATAGCAGTCCCCAGGCACCTGCATTGGATTACTCTCTGAACGCTCTGCCTCAGACAGGGGTTACACTTTTTTGAAACAGAAAGGCAATTTCATGTTAGCTCTGTGCAATTAAAAAAAAAAAATTAAAAAAAAATCTATTTCTCTTCTCAGTGACATTCCAGGAAAGTTTTCTATCTCACAGTACCTTTGGTTCATGTTAAATTTATCAAAATTACCATCTAGACAAACTGAGAGATGAAAGGTACTTAAGGCTATAGTTAGAAATAGTCATAAGGTTAAAACTAACCATTACAAATCATTCAAGGAATCTTTCAAACCTACAACCTGTCTAAGACTATTTAGCTAAGTTTCTTGATAATCTAGAAAACAAAACAAAAACAACCCTCCTAATGATTGACCAAAAATTTGTAATTTAACATGTTAGTTATACGGTGCCTTATATCCATATAACATATAATTAAATGATTATCAAGCAGTGCATAGCAGCCTTTGTAACTGAAGTTAATTCACCACTTTTACTTTAATTAATCTGATATGATAATAGCTATATAGATGAATAGTCCTATTTGTGCAGTTGAGTGAACATTTTCTATTTGATTTGAAATAAGTGACCCCCTAAATTAATAAAAGCTACCATGTATGGACACACATAAAATGAATAATCAAATTCTTCCCCCATGCAGTTAATCTGAGATTTTTTTTCAAGTGGTAAAGCACAGGCACCTATAGGAACTTCATAGCACCATAAACTTCATGCTGCCATATTAACTAGACAGCGCTCTGTCATTTAAACAGCTGCTAGACAAGGACTAACAAGAGGAACCAGGAGGAATTCCTACATCTGTCTCACGCTGAATAATATACAGCCCACTATCAAAAATAAATCAAGGAAAAACAAACATTTTACAGGTGTCTTATCTTCTTACTCACTCGTAGATTTGCAGTGATACATCTCGGTGTTGGTACAGGTGAAAGCTGGCCTTCATGGGAACAGGCATAGTACTGTTAAAACTACAAAAACTGTGTCAGGTCTGGATATGATACCAAGTTTATCTGACGAGCAGTATTATACAGAGGTAGAAAACACACGCACTCATCTTTCACCAATACACAAAGGAAATGAAGCCTATTTCTTACTACACTGCACCCAATGTATAAAAGGAAACAAAATATAACCCAAATAGAAAACATTAATTAATTGCTGCCTTAAAGCAGCACTTGGGAGGACAACACTGTGTTTTACAAGGACTCTCACATCCAACTCTCAGCTGGGTTTGTGTTGTGTAAAGAAACAAGGACAGACCATTCTTCTTTTCAAGGATTCTGGTCAACAATATCTATTACTTTGATCTGCATAACATTTCTTTTGCAATGCCCAAAGCATAGTTTCCAAATCTAAATTTAATTAGAGTTTACTTATCAACATGGTCTGAACTTTAAGTTTGTATCAGACTCCCTAAACCACATGATTTCTTGTACTGCCAAGTTTAGTGAAGAATACTTTGCCCTTTAAAAGACCAGGTCCTCAAATCAGCAAATGCTGCTTTTGTACTTAAAACGAGGAACACACAGAAAAGCTTACAGAAGACAATAGCATCACTTTAGCGCGTTAGGTTACAGCTGTTTGTAAATGACCACAAATCAGGGCCAAAGATATAAGGCTATACATACTGAAACTACAACTTCAATGCATTAAGAGGACTGCAACCAAACGTATCTACTAAGCTATTTTTTTACTTCAGAGTAACATGCATTGTCCCTGGCCTGATGGATCATTCTGATTATGCTTACATGCGCATCACTAAGCTTTTAAGCAGCTCTACAATGCTGAAAGAGCAATGTAGTGAAAGCCATCTGGATCTTCCATGGAAAATCTTTATTAGATCCTTCTGCACTGCTAGACTCAACCTCTTTTGCCACTTTTGCCACATAGCTGAATCTGTCCAATTTTTGTCACTGAATCTTCAGTCAAATCCCACCAGATTAAAGCAAGGTGCAATGGGTTTCGCACTTTGCAGAGAGATGGCTGACAAATTGATTTTTAAGAATATATATTGTTGCAGCAAGAAATTATAAAAAGAGAAGAACTTAACTATTTAATAGCAAAACTGAGAATCCAAATAACTGGATTACCTCCGTTCTTGTCTGCAGATAGTCTAAACCGTGTTTATAAAAGGCAGCAGGAGTCCATCTCTGCCCCATATAACTGATAGCGAAACTAGCACTGTAGTTTTTAACCTCATGTTAAGATTTTTAGTTAGTCTTCCAATGTAATTGCTTTTTCAACAGCACTAACTATCAAAGGACTCACAGTAATGACTTTCACAAACAGTTAAGATTAATTTAGTAAAAAGTGGATAGAAAACATATTTTGCTTTCTCCCTTTTAAATAGGAAAGCTCAGATTTATTAGCAGAGTTCAACTAACACAGACTTTTCACCTATGTCATGGCAGCAATTGTTTGAAAAATTAAATATTTCGTAATGAAAGATTTCTGCCTTCCAATATGCAGAGGAAGAATCCTGCCTTACAAAAAACTCTGGTACAGGAGTAGAGGTTATATAAAAAGAAATTCACATTTCTACACTATCAACTGCTAGGATTGCTAAAGTAGCTGCAGTCCTACTCCATTCTCAATCTCAAGAGAAGACTTGCAGTAGGCACCTTCAAGTGCTCAAGACACCAAAAACCATGGGGAGCTCAGAGATGCTATGGAAGTAAAAATCCTGAGCGCGCACTGTGAGTCAGTCAGGATCAACACTACCATGATGGCAGCTACACCATGGCTGGCAGATACTCTAATACATGTCCTATTTCTCATCTGATAGCAGAACAAGGCGGGCAGGATATCAATCTGATACCTGAGACTGACTAAAAACTGCATAGTCATTAACAAAACCTTTCAATTATTATATTTGTCACCCACAAATAAGTGATATATCAAGTGGTCATTACCTACATCATTTCTTACCATTTCAAGTTTGGAAATGCTGGAGCTCTGGTTGCCCCTATAGTCTAATTCTGCTCTCCCACACCTCCATTTTCTGGAAGCAGGGATACTGTTAAAAAACAGTGTAAATCCACTATAATCCAACTTCGGGTAACTGGATTATGACATTTTTCCTTCTTTGGAGTCCTTAACTTTGATATTTTCTTTTCTTCAGAGTCCTTCACTTTACAACCTATGCACTCCTTAATATAACTCTGAATCTGTCTAACCTTTTCTAGCTTCTTTTTCTCAAAAAAAACCTCAGAAACTACAACTTCTCTTTTGAGCAACTTTATCACCTGTGCTCACTAGGGTGCAACTTGAACCTTCAGCATCAAACACAGCCTGGTCCCATTACAGCTACAACACTACCTTCACACCTGAGTGACATTTCCCTACAGATGGCAATCAGCTTCTGAACCCAGTTTCAGGAGTGAAGAGAAAGGAGATCCTGTTCAGTTCATCCTCCTCTTTCCTTTCCGCTTCCAGCAATTGTGCACTTGCTACTCCATCTGTAAAAGCTCTGGGGAAGAGAGCTCTCTGCCTCCGGGCTGCAGGCCCCCAAGCATGACTGGTGGAGCTGCTCTCTCTCTCTCCTTTTTCATGGAGACTGAAGATGCTTCATCCATTGCACTGTTTTACAAGGTATAGGGGTTGTCAAGAGCTCTGTACTTGGTTCACTGTTTCCAGTGAAGCAGAGAGAGAGCCTGACATGCTTCCGCGCTACTAAAAGCTGCAGAGGCAGCTCCCACCATGTCTTCAGTGAGGGCCCAAGCCCAGCTCTGGGGTGATCAATGAAGGCAGCACCCTGGGCAGAGAAAGGCATTGCAATTTCTTGACTGTCTTCAAACGTGGACTGAGACTCTCCATGGCAAATCCCAATCTATTGAAAGCAGACAGTGAAAGAATAGAACTTCTTGAAAGGAAAGTTGCAAGATTTCCTTCAGATCAGAACATTATGGGTAAAAAGGGATTGCTGCCTCCTTCCCCTGGAATAAATTTCTAAGTCCCAGCTCATATTTCCATGACACCAGCCAAAAAAAAAAAAAAACCCACAAAAAAAACCAACCAACCCTGCTTCTAAAAGTCTGTGAACTCAGTGGGAACATGCAAGTCTATAAAGTCAGCCACCTGCATAAACAGAAGCAGTATCAAACCCAAATGAGTTCATTAGCTAAACCAGTATCTCCAACATGACAACACGGTGAGTCATTTTGTTTCCACAAGAAGCAAGATAACAGCACACATATCAGCACACACACACATTTCTATAGCACAACACACAAGAGCGTAAAGCAGACAAGCGGTCATTTATTCTAAGCAGGTGCTTCAGGTCTTCATTTAATACAACCTGCCCGTACTCCTAGAAGACACACTAGGGTATTCTGGCAGCTTGTCTTTCAAAGTCTGCCCAGTTCCATCCTCATATGCACTCAAGCTGCTGGCTCCTGGATAACATAGCTGCTGGGAAGCAACAGGGCAGCACAAGACCCCATCATCAGCCTGGCACCACACCAGTCCTACACCTCAGAGCATTTCCTAGAGTGGCAGGTAATATGGGTGGTGTGTATCACATACCCCTACCTTAGCAACTTACTTTACTTCAGGAGGACCATGTTAATCAGAATCCTTGCTTTCCCACTGCTGTGTAAGAAGAATAGTTTTAGGTCTGCATCATTCCCTGAGAGAAACATTTTTGCTCATTTCTGAAGAAGGTTATTTAACAGGTCAATTAGCCTCCTGCTAATCATCTCTCATGCTGGATAACAGTCTAGCACTGTAGACAAAAGTATACAAAAGTATTCTGGCTATTCTACTCCTCTAACTTTTCCAGCTATGCCAAACTCTTCAGTCTCAGAAATATTTTCAGTTTCCCTTCATTGTATATAGATGAATGTATTGCTATTTTACATGTTTTAATGCATGCTCATGACTCAAGCTTCACGTGGCTCAGACAGAAGAAACACCATCACTTGGAAAATATGTTCGCTTGACTGAACACAAAATGTGAGACGTAACCAGTTACTATGTGAGTATCGTGGACACTGTATTAGAGGATTCCGTGTCAGCTGACTGTCAGTGATATCCCAAGGGTTCGGCTTAAAAATAAAATTACTATTTTGACCCTTTCAAAATATCTGGGAAGTGTTTTGATAAACTATCTTATTTTTTATGCAATTATCACTATTAAATTTCTTACTAGTCTCTTTGAATTTCTAGCTACTTACCGTTCATTTTTCTTATTCATAGTTCACAGTTGAATTTCATGACCTACATCCAGTAAAAGTTTACAATGACAAAAACATGATAATCCCATGCTGTAGTCATAAAATTGGTTAAATACATTAGGAATGTTTTTACAGGAGAAAATTATATGGCTCTGCAGAAAATTTTACAAGCAAAGATATTTAGACAAGTGCTACATCAGAAGTAGCGCCATATGTTCCCATACTTCAGCATGAAAGACAAAATGCCTGTAAAATGAAAAGCAATGAATTTTTTCCAAAAGCTACTGCCCTGAGAACTTAAAAATATGCATTTATTTTAAGTACCAAATAATCAGACCAATCTAATTAGGAAGAAGATAATTAAAAGACTAACAGTTTGCTAAATCATGCTCAGGACACACAACCTGGTGTTTGTTCTAGTTTATAAGTAAGATTAAAATAGTAACAGTACGAATGTCTCTTTAATCTCTGCACAGGTTTGAAACATTAAATTGCACTCAGACCACATTTCACCATAAGAAGTGCCATTAAAACCTCACTACTTAGCATGGCAGGAAGCTGCTGTAATTGCGGTAACTTTTTACTCATAACAAGAATTGTTACTGTAGTCCTGTCATCACATATCACCGACTGAAAATGTTTAGGCTGTCATTTTTGAACGTCAAAGCCTGATTCCCCACTGAGTGTACATTACTATGGAGCTTTAAAATCCTGGACTGAATTCTGATCAGTGCCATTCATAAACATTTTTAGAAATGACTCTGCTACAGTTACTTTGTACAAGAAACCTCCATCTTTTGACAGACAGCGAGAACCTTTATCCAGTCTTCCCTCAAACACAGCCACTGCTTCACATGACTTTAAGTAAACATTTCAGGCTGCAGTATTTGATAGATAGCAGCAGCAACCACCTACCTGCTAGAAATGAGTCTACTAGCATTCAGCCAAAAAATATCAAAATACGCTAGTTCACCAAGTTCCTATCTTCCACATCTGCCAAGTCACACAGATATTCAGACTGAGTCCTCATGGAGATTTATATCTGCTAAGTACCACTTCCCCTCTTCCCTGGCATATTCACAAGATGCCACACTATTGATTGATACTAAGGGCGAAATTACCATCTTGCTGAAATATTGTGTTCTCATTTTTTTAGCGTATAAGAGCTTTCATTTTCAAATTTCATCCTGATGAAAGATGAATACTCCTTTTGATTGTACCAGTTAGCAAGCTGAAATCCTCAGCTGATAGCTGACCACGCCATCCGATTTGTATCAGCATCTTGATTTCCCAAATGAAGACAACTACAGCCACACAACTATTCTGCAACATTAAAAACAGGCCACAAGAAACAAGACAGCTTTACTAGAGGAAGCTATATTTTTCTATTGCAGCACTTCAAGTTTAGATTCGTTGTAAATCACTTTCTATATGTGCAAGGACACTTTTAAGCACCCCTGTAAAGGCAAAAGGTACATTAACATCTTCCAATATGCCCACTGCACACACACACAAAATAATTAGGAATAGCTTTGTTCCCCACTGGCCTGGTTAGCATAATTCAGGAAATTCAGGAAGGAAGGAAATATTGCCTTAAAAGTTGATTTTGAGAGGAAACACATTGAAAATGTTTGTATCAAGCTAATTGTTCCTAAAGGTGTTTTCTAGGCATGTGAGTAACCTCAGCCCCAGTTTTTACACCACACAAACCAGACAAATCTAAGAAAAAAGCTGTTAGAAAAGTGGTATGATGCAACAGAATAATCAGTAGCTACAACTCAGGAAACCTGGATTTAAGGTTTAGTCGGTGGCTGATTAATCCTGTCTTGTCATTTGTTTAGCTCAAGGTTCTTCATACACAAGATGATCACAATGTTTGCTTCATCAGTAAATTGTTTTGAGAACTACTGATAAAAAGCTCTAAGTAATAACCAGGCACTACTAACAGGTGTAAGCATTTACTCAGGTTAACAGCGTATCCATAGTTCTCTACATACATCAGGGTCTCAACTTCATGAAGTCATTTTTTCTGACTTTGTGCAACCAATACCTTGGCTACAATTAGGGGAGCATTCACGCACGTAAATCTATCCAAGTTCCACACATCGATGCTATCTTGATCTACACACGAGAGATCTCCAGGGATAGAACTACCATGAGTTAATCCATCTCCAGCTGAAAAGCCAAAGCTCTCTAGTCAGGGCTGCTTTATCTCCTAACAGTCACGCAAGACTGGTCCACAAGCCTCCGCAGGCTCAAACTGCACAGTTAGAAGCTGGAGCAAGGAGAGGACTTTCTGATGGTTTTCCACAACAACCAAGCGAGCAAAGAAAACCAGCAACGTCCTCCTCTCCTCTGGCTGATACCACAGTCCCCACCTCTGAGATCACAGACTTGCTTTGGACCTTTCAGAAGCTCACAGGACTCACCGAAACACAGAAGCAAGCTTACGCAGCATGAACCAAAGCAAAAGGTTTTGGCCCAACAGATTGGGCCTGAAAAGAATGGACTTAGTGCAATGATAATTTCCAGAAGATGCACAAATATCATTAGCCTGATGACCAACATGTTACAGATTTTTCAGTCTTTCCCTCTGCCAGATACTCATGAATTAAACAAAATTTAAATGTACCACAGACACACAAAATAGGTATCACTGAACATTTATTTTGGTGGCTTTCAGATCTGATATATACTTGGGTTTGGGTTTTTCAGAGTTTGGCTTCATGGTTTTGAGGATTTAGTTAAGTTTTCTGCACAATACGCAATTAAAAACACATTTTCACAAAACCGGAGCAAGATAACAGGATACAAGATCTGATGATCCCACTGCAGCGATGCCATACCAGAAGGTGAAGAAAGCCAGTCACCTGTGCAGTGAGGAGCACACCTTGGTTTTGAGGAAGGCAGAGGATGCCCAGATCTCTCTGAGAATACTCCCCACTCAGGGGGAACAGGCATTAGCAAACTTGCATGCAATGAAGTTGATACCAAGCCTCATCTGACCAGCTATCACTAAAATCTCACACTTCCACACAGTCAGTCTCTAGCCCAGCTGACTGGTTCGCAGCTACCAGGCCACATCTTGCATGGCTTGGAGGATGAGCCCCGACAGAGTTGAAAGCTGACAGGGCCACAGATGACAGCTTAGTCAGCATTGTGCCAAGCCAAGATTTACAGTCTCATCCATCCCTGAACCTCCACAGATTTGCAGCTGGCTTGAACACTGAATCAGAAATATATTTGGACTGCTAAAGGGATGGTGTTTACATGCAGAAGAGAACTAGGCCTGCAATCTGTAGGTCAAAGAGCTACTTCTGATTTACACGATTAAAAATAAAGAAACATATTTCAACAAACAGTTCTCTATGTATGCAACAAATGTCTCTGGATGTGGCTAAAACTGACACTGTTCTCAGCTTTATCCTTTCCAGATTTCTGATCAGACTTCTGGAGCAGTGAAGGAACTGTCTCTCAAAGAACCTTTTCTCCTGTGTTTCATCAGATACAATGGGACACAAATTTAGCACTTAGTAAGCACCGTATCAACAGTCATGCTAGCTAGATGAGTAAACCAGCTGGCTGGTTTATACATCATTTAACTAGCACGACTGTTCACACTCCTGAAGCACCTGAATACTATGTTGATCGGTAAAAACACAGACCAGTGAGGCTCAGCGTTTGGAATTCAGATATTCCTGGTTCCCTCGGAAACAGCATTTCCTAATAAACAGAATACAAACATTATCTGGATTTTTCTCACTCTGGGCAGTGAAAATCTACTATCACTTTCATCTTCCATTACAGATCCTTTCCCATGAGTTTCAAGAGCCTCTTGCTTCCTATGCATCGTGATGTATTTCTGAGGAGCACTACAAGGACAAATCAATTAAAACCTAACAAAATTTTGGGTGTATTAAAAGCACTTAATTAAAAATGTTAAATTTGAGAGCAAGTGTCACCTGACTGCATCTTCACAGTCAACACCCTGTTTCTCCTGTAACAAGGACAATGAATATCCAAGAATCTCACATTAGGTTTAGTGACATGTAGGATTAATATCTAACATCAATTTACTGAGAAATACATCTGCTAAGTGCACCTCTACGAAACACAAAGCAGACAAAGCCAAGGGTTGCTACATTTAAAGTATAGATCTTTTCATATTGACAAATTCAACAGGTGTTTTGCTCTCAAAGCAAACAAATTATTTCTCATTCAAACATTCTTCACTAATCCTTCAAATATCCATTTTCTAAACTGATATCAGAAGCAACTCTGTCAATTTGGTTAGTTAAAAAAAAAATAAAATAAAATAGAAACACCATCAAGCAACAGAGGTGGAATAGAATATGTTGCCCAGGAAACTTAGCTTCAGTGCCTGAAGTACGCATCTCCAGGTGGCAGTTGATAAGTGTTACTTGTCATTTAAGTACAATACCCTTTGTTTAATTTGGATTGTTGTAGAGTTATCATGAAAGAGGGTCAAGCAAGTCCTTTTGTGCTACATCTCTTTTTGTACTTCCCCAAGTATCTTTTCAGTATTCTATGGGTCTACGACTGGATGTACTTGCAGCAGTGTGATCAATACAAGGAGTTAGCACTATCGAATTCATTCTTGACAAAACCAGGATGATGGAGTGACTTGAGAGGATAAAACTCTGAGATCCAAGCTTCCAAGACAGTCTGATCAGTCACTTCCATGCTGTCAGGCAATCCAGCAATTCATTTTTATCAGTCTGAATACAACTTCTCAGTACGCTCCAAAAGGTTAAGAAATCTTTCCATTTTATTACATTCATAAAGAAGGTAAAGTATGCAAATACCAATGTCTTAATGCTGAAATTAGGATTTATTTTAATATGCTTAGGATGCTTTTGTCCTCCTAGTTCTCCAAATTATTTGCATACGCTGTGATTGCAAGCTGTCAAAATGTAGCATTCAGCATTATTGATTGGAGTGTAGACCAGCTGTCAAGTTCCAACAACAAGGAATAAATCAAAAAGTTCTTAGCACCTGTACCTGGAGGAGACATAGATTCTGGTATCTTCTGCTGTTTAGTTAAGACTGCAGAGCCTTTGGTCTTGGTGGTTGGAGAGCTGGTTAGGAAAAAAAACATTGTTGGAATGCTTTGCTTTCATGTTTTCTTTATGGACTTAATGGTATTGCAAAAAACTAAAATTCAAAATTTAACTTCAGGTTACAAAAAATTCTAAAATGGACACAAGCAAGATGAACGACAATAAGAGACAAGTGACTTCATTCAGAGCACTGCAAGAGCATGGACATTTAGGCATCTTGCTTCTCTCTGGACATCCAATTTCAGTGCAAGTCAGGTGCCAATGAGGAGTGAACTGCTCAAATACTTCGAAGGATCTAAGCCAATTTTCAGGTTCTACCTCACAGCATTCATACGCTTGTGTTTGATGTATTCAGCTGCCTTCTCAAACAGTATTTTTAGAGACCCATCTTAATGTCATTGGTTATGTTTTCAGACCACAAAAATCGTAAGATGGATTTTTAACATCATTAAAATTCACTCACTGTAAAACAAAAACAGACTCAGAAACCAAGAGGGGATGTGGGTCACCTATCAATGCTTTTCTCCACGCTTATCTGAACTTCGCATAAATGTGAGCTACATAGTGATGAATCAGCCCTGTAACCTTTGTAAAAAGCATATATATTTTTACTTTGAATCCACATTACAAGTACATGCTCCAAAAGCCTACAGCAAGTGTTGTTCTAGGCAAATTTTCACAATTCACAGGAACTTAAAGAGATACAGTGAAAGAAATCTAGAGAGTTTTGAGGTCAAACATTTGAAGGAGGTATCTAATTACTGATCAAATTAGAGAATTTTGATATTACAGGCATAAAAGCTCTGGAATAATTTGGGCAACCTTGAGGAAGTACCAAAATGGAGACCTTTAGAAGACATTCAATATTGTTGCTTACCACATGGGTCACTCCACTTTTTCAGCTATCACATATCTTTTAGTCTTGACAGTGCTTGAACACTATTGTGCTTGATTAGTCTAAATAACCACTTAAATTATTAAATGGACTTTTACAAATCAGCATTACAAACTTTGTCACCATTTTTCCCCTCTGTGATCTGACAAAATATTTATAATAATTCAGTGCAAAGTTCACATAACTCATGCAAATAAAAACTAAAGGGTTGAAGAAACATGTACTTGCTGAAGTATACAGGTGCAAAACTGCTGGTTCCCTCTTCTCTCCAAGAATGTACAGAAACAATGCAAATATACCAGAAGTTTTATAGCAGAACTGACAAGTTGAACTAAGACTATTTGTTATTCACAGCCTTCACATAACTGCTCATCTTTTAAGACAGCCTAGCTCAGAATAGCAGCTTTCCCATTCACGATCAATAAATTTGCCAACGTTTTCATGCTGTGTACCAAATGCTCACGGATAGATCTCAAATCACAATCCTCACTCTTTTTTGCATATCTTGCAGAATTAAAAGTACTAAAAAAACAACAAAAAAATTTACAAAAACACTAAATGTGCACAGACTAGTAGCCTTAGCGTATTTATTCTTTAAAAACCACTGTATACTCATCTTATACATGTTATACTTGTATAATTAATTTCCTCTGACACAAATTACTGTTATTACTAGTATATCTTACTGTCTTTCAGTCCCACTGTCCAAGGCCTCTTCCAGGCTAATCCTTCCCTTTTCTCATTTTGTTTGGTATCTTTCTGTTATGATACTGTCTGAAAAGCCCATCACAAGTGATCAGATTTCGAAAGAAGAAATAGCACAAAGAGGTGAAAGGGAGAAGGGTGGTTTTTTCTCCTCATTTACTTAAATATGTTTTTAGATTTCTTGATTGTAAATGCCCCAAAGATTATAGAAGATTAATTCATGTATATAAAGGAACCAAAGTACATTACTAGAACCCTTCACAGTACTTCAAGTTTGCACTAACAATGAAGACCATATTATTAAGTCCTCACGGAATACTACAAGCCACAGTTGGAGAACAAGTGTGTGGGAAAATTACATCCACATACAAAGGAACACTGACCAAAAGAACCACCTTACAGAAATTAGAAATTGCCACACTGGATCAGACCACCAATGCAATTAGTATTTTATCTTCTCCCACCCCATCCCACCCACTGGGACTAGGACCGGCTGTTTAGAGGCACACAAAAACTTTTACCATTAACAGCAATGGAATAACACCCCACAGTGAAGTTCACCTTCAGTTTCTATTACTTAGAAGCTGATGTTTGCCTTAGACCAAACAAATCAGATCTCTTCTCCCAAACACCAGGGATTTCCATATTTTTAGATGTTATCTTTCATTTTGTATTATCCAAAGGAATGTATGATACTTCTCAGGATTTTAATTGCTGTTGGGGTCTGTGCCATTTCACAGCAACGAGCGTCTGGCTAAATCTGCTAGTGAGGCTTAAGAGTTTAGTTACAACTGAGTATCCTAATTCCATGGTACAGTGCTCTACCCCTTCTTCTTTACTAAGGCCAAATGCCACAACTATATTCAGACAGACAAGAACACTGATGGATACACAGTGGATTCTTCTACAGATTCAAGTATAAGCTTGTGGTAAAACCAATCATACCACAAGCACTGTATAACCTGGTTTATAACCTTTTCATAAGTATGGATGTGGTATATTAAGATGTACTTCTTTCTGCATTAAGCAAAATTCAAAGCTCAGTGTTTCAGTCCTAGTTGTTTCTCTTAACAGAACTCACCCTTTAACTCTTCAAGAAGCACATGCAGACAAGACTTACATCAAGATCATGACTTGAAGATAATGCTCAATGCTCTCTGAGTAACTATTTATCTGTGTATATGGCAATAAGACCTAAGATAAGCTGCACTTCAGTTTACTGATTAAGACATGACTTACTACCTCAAAAGCGAATGAATTTCCATTCCTAGAGTCATTTTCTTATGTACACAAAGCTTTATTATACCTCATTAAATAACCTATATTTGGAATGCGTCACTGTCCTTGACTCCTGTCAACATCTACATACTTTGTGTGTGAATAGTAGTACAAAATTTTAACCCTATGCTATACTGCTATGCTCTTCCCTAATTGTTAACCAATTCAGCTCCAATCCCTGCACAACCTGCAGCAACTCTCCATTATTAACTTCCAAATAAAATTTAAAAAAAAATTAAAAAAAATTTTAAAAAAAGATCCCATCAATAGATAGAACAGAAGAGACAGGACAACCTTTCATTAACACACATAATATACACTACAAGGCTGAAGTTCTTAAACAAGCAGCACTTGCTGAGAGTTATTATAATATTCTAACTCTGCATTATAACCACCAGAGTTCAGAGAATTTGACAGTTTAATCACTGTAATATTTCTAAAACCATATTTTACTATTATAAAATCATAACACTGTAACTCAGAAAGCTGTGCAAAGGACTCTGTTACATGAGGTCCTGTCCTCAGGTTAAAGGTATTCTCTCCAAGCAAGGACTCAGACAAGGTTTAATGTGAGGACTCTCCATGCTGGCACTAAAAGAATAAAATAAAATAAAAATCTCCACACATATTTCAGGCAGACAACACCAACAGCCATCCGTGCAAGCTACTGATGAGCTCTCAGAGGTAAAGGCAAATGTCTTGCATCTTGACCCAATCACCATGAAAAATAAATAAGCTTTTCTATTGTCTTCTGTACATACCAAAGCAAACTCCCCCTCACTACTCAGAAAATACATTCTTTTTAAAAACATACAATGACATACACAAAAGAAAAATCAGTATGTCAGATCCATCCCAGGTGTGACCCTAGTAAAGTTAGGGGATGCACAAAAGTGTTGGCTTGTAGAGTGTTTGTCAAGACATCGTCAATAATGGCACTGTGATTTATTGTTAGCCTTTCACTTCTGGAGGTCTGTGGTCAAATGTCAGTGAAGTTCCAACAGACACTCAAAACAAGAGTTATGGCCACACATCTCAAATTAATCAGCCAGCCAGCATAGCTGCTAGCCTCCACGTCATACTGGTTAAATGCCTGGAAGATAAGGGCACTATTTACAGGTCTGAAGGGAGAGTTACTGAACGGGCTGTGTCAGTGCTTCTGTGTAACTGTGGTATGCCACATGAACTGGGAGATGCGTAACCAACTCCTTGGCAGAAGCTGTCTAGTCAGCACCAGTTCCCTCCCACCTTATTAACACACACTCATCACAGACTAACATAGACCTTGTTCTAATAGATACATGGTACCCTGGTGATGGTTTAAAGATAATACATCTATATTCTACTCTGATTTTTGCTTCCATGAAAGAAAGACTGAATTAGCATCAAGTCCTTACTGCAAAACCAAGCCACTTGTGTAGTAGGACATGCAGCCTAAGGGAAAAAGTATAAAACTTGGAAGTAGTGACTTAACAGAAATTGCTGTGTATCACACATGGCTGTGGTATATTCATAGTCCTGTAATAAGAGAGGCTGTTCAGCTGAATCCTTCCTATACTTCCCACTGTAACATGTAGTGCCGCTGCCTACCTAGCGTCAATTAGACAGGGGTAGAAGTAAACCTCTGCAATCAGCACCACTGTTTGCCTCTGATCACCCACTGAACTTTTCAGTAATCAGAGTGCTGGAACAACCATATAACCATTTGAAACTAGGCAAGTTTCTTGATAAGGAGAAGCATCACTCTTCCCATTAGCATAGCACTAGTTTTGCTGGAAGGATGATCTACCTTATATTAAAACATTCAAACCAAAACTGGTTTTGTCAGTGAAGTTAAGATATGGAAGCGTAAACTTCTCCCAAAAGCCCTATAACATGAGTTTCTAGGAGGTTCATTGTTTTGATATTACAAGCCACATTTTCAACTTGATAAATTACTCCACAAAAAATTAGTTTGGTAATAAATGCAGCATGCTCTAGTCACATACATATTCACATATCATGCCCCAGTTCTCTTACAGCATGTAATAGCTAAAACTAATTTACAAGTTTGATATGAAACCTATGGAATTCAATGGAAAGACTCCGAATGACATAAAGTTTGAGAGCTCTACACTTAAAATAATAAACCTCTGAAATAAATAGTTGATTACTTCATATTGGCAAGCAAAAAATTCTATCAGCCCTGTAGCCTTTGTTTATACAACAGGTTACTGTCAAGAGTAATTAATGCTGTAACAGGCTCCCAACAGCAGATGTACAGTGGTGGGTGCCATCAGGAAGTCACACACAAAGTATCATACTGCTATTAATGACAGGCAAATTATTTCCATTTCAACTTTAAGAAACATAACATGTAAGCAAACCTACACTGAAACATGACATCATTTCACAATTTGGCCAGCAGGATGTGAGCTATTTCCACAGAGAGGATATCAGTTAACTCAGTAACATTATTGTTTTTTTCTCTCTGAAGTCATACTGCAGTTTCCTCTTTTTACTCAGTGCAGTATTTTTAGATTTTATTTTCCTTATAAGAAGCACATTTATAGCAGAAATTGTTCAAAATTTAAGCTGAGTCTCCATTTCACCTACAAATACCTTTGCTCAAGGAGAGGTGCTGTTGCATTTGTTCTGTAAGAATCCTCGCATCTCCAGCAGTATATATAGTGTTAGTCAGCAGTTTTACTTCTCTTCATTAATAACCTCAGCAGGAAGCAAAAAGCACATATGAAAGCCTTCTGATACTTTCCTTTCACACAAAAGTCAAAGCCCAGAGTAAAGCAAAGGACTTCTTAAAATAGAAAGTTTACAATAAGTTGCTTAGAATAAAAAACACCACTTAGATTGCAAATGCTGAAAGCACATGAATTTATATAGAGGCACTTATAGCCCACATATTTGTGTCAGAGTTAAACTGTCATGTATTATTCTAGGTTGCATAAACATTCTCTTTAAAATGTTTTTACCGGTGGTATTTCATCTTCTAATTTCAGCAATCTTTCTAGCCCAAATATCTCTGTGCTCATTATCCAGAACATTTAGGTGTAATCACAGCAAAGGTTTGTTACCATGTTTTATTTGGTTAGAGCCTTTAAAATGAAATACATATGTTTTCAATTAACAAACATCAAGCCAAATTTAGCTCTCACATCCCATTTTCTGTCACTCCAAAGGTTGAGGACACCCATTTCAGAAAAATACATAGGAGAACCCTGAAGTAATTTTTTTTTTTTTTTTAAGGCTTTATAAATCTTATAAATGAAAGCTGACATACAAGAAAAAAAATACCAAGATCAAACGTTTGAGCATAGAAAGTGAGAAGAATTATGAAAGAAATGTTATCACCTCATCCTTTATTCCGTCAGCTCTGCCTATGGACCAAAGACAGCCTCAGACTGAAATAACTTCCCGCATACCTCATGACAGCTTAAAATATGCATGAAGCCCAAATGATTAATGCATATACCTCATCCTGTAAAGCAGACTACAGCTACACATTGTATTTCTGATAGCACTGTAATATTATATTGCAACTGCTTTAAGTTTAGCTTAACAGTTTGTCAGAAATCTGTAAATACTCTACCTCCATTTCCCATGTCTTTACATAGAAAGTTCTGGTATAGGTAACTGAATACTTCGCTTCCCTGTGGTCACGCAAGTGCTAACAAGACCAGAACTCTGGGTAAATGGGAACTGTTAGCAGCATATGGAAGCTCTCATTTCAACAGGAATAGCTAGGCTGTTCAGAAACATGCTTTCCAATTAGGAACAGCAATTTCAAGTAGACAGTATAGTACTTTTTAGAATGAGGTTTGAATACCTTCTCTCAGACCCAATTCAGAATCCAGTTAAGACCAAGGAAGATGCGACAGGCCTGTACTGAGTCTGGTAAGTTCTGATTACATACTTAAAATACATTATTTTATTCCTTTATTTGCAAAGGAGTCGAAAGATGTCAGTCTTTGCTATTCATCAGTTAGGATCACAAACACTTCACTTGCTGCTCAAATGACAATCCACAAGTACTGCAATAAGATTAGAAGGGCCCTGTAAAGTAATCACAGATGTGCAGTCAAACATCTACTAGCTAGATATACTCAAAATTTTAAAATAAACTAGGTTCCACCAACATGATATAGTTTACTTGCTACATGATTTGGGGATAAGAATCAAAAATAGCATCCTTTTATATTGCTCACCAGAGTTTAGGGCCAGGTTTCCATGCCACTTTCTAACTTATGTTCTCACAATTTCACTATTCCTTACAACAGATGCAAAAGATCAGGATTTTCATTACAGCTCAATGCACAGTTCCCCACCTACACTTGATTGGCAGGTTCATGTATACAGGTATACACAGAACACACAAATTAAGATTTACACATTACTTTCACAATCGTAACAAGTGATAATGGCCAGCACTTTTACCACTTCCATATTAACTGTTCTTCTCCACAATTTTACTGTAGCTGACAAAATCAAAACACAAAAACCCCAAAACGATTCAACCTTGCTGTGAAGACCAAGTATTATCCTGAAGTTTAAGGCCTCTTCCTCAGAGCAAAGCTGTCAAGAGTTTTACCAGACCAAGGTCAGACAAATGTCAGCATTAAACTTCATGCTTGCACCAAATTATATAAATATGAAAGGAGAGAGGTTTGACAACTTACTGCTGAAAGAAGTCCTCTGCAAAAATGATTATATAAAGTGTAGGACAGGCAAAACTGTGATTAAAGTCAATAAACAGACTCACAAATCACCAGCTGCCGTCTCCAGCATCTTACGGCCCGAGTCCAAATCGTAGATAGTTGAAATACTCTGCACAAAGGACACCAGGTCTGAAGTAACAACTGCTTTCATTGCACCGTTAATAATATGGCTGAGTTCCTAACAAGACTATTTGGACAAAAAGAAGTATCAGAAAGCCCACCATGTCAGGAACAGAAAAACCTTATCTTCGTCTGTGCATGAGTTTTAAAAATAAATACTTAAAACCTCAGATCGATCACCTTTCTACATAAACAGTGACTGGATTGATGAACATCATGAGTGCAAGTAAGAAGCCGCTTTCAGGAAGTCTGGTTCCATACTTCACACTACTTACAGTGAGGTCAATTTTAAAAAGAATGAACTGAATGGAGAAAGAAATACAGTATTTAATGGAAGCTTTGTAAGACCAACTTTTATAACTTATGTATTACACATCTTCACACAGTTGCCATACACTCATCTTATTAATCATTTTTAAATCATTAAAAAGAGAAGTCTCTACCCTTACCACTTTGGGGTTTGTCAGCCCTGTCAAGGATATGAATTTCACTGACAGTAATCTGAATTTACCCCTACAGAGCAGGTTATCTTAACTGAAGGCATTCTGTAAATTAAACATGATAGGTAAATGGACCAATGGGAGAGAGCAATGTGATAAATGATGAGGATAGCACCCAGCACAGAGCTCACTGTCCCCTCCATCTCACAAGCAGATCCAACAACAAGTGGCCAGTTCCACCAATGTCAACCCAACTTCTCACAGCTGCTTATAAAATGGAGACACATGAACTCCATCCAAGACAATTTACTAAGGCAAAATCCTCACTTTCATCACAGAGCTTGACTTCAAATCTAAGAGTAAAGGTCTGAGAAGTGGGTTTTCAACTGTGATGCTAATTTCCTTCATGAAAACATCTCAAAGCACATAGAAGAAACAAAATGGATCAGAATATAGAAATTCTGCTAAGTCTAGAAACAGTTACTTCTACAGCATAGTAGGATGTTTGAACTTTGGTTTTAATAATTTCATTTGCTGTATTTCATTCATTTCAATATGTTTGTAACCACTTGTCTTTCAAAATAACAAAATACTTAAATAGTGACTATCTTAAAAAAATAATTAATTTCAATCTGTGAAGATACTCAGCTCTTAAAAGCTAGGCATGTTTACTGGGTATCTTTCTAAAATGCAGCAATAACAACACAAAAAAACCCCTTAAGATCTTCCTTAATTTTTCATTTGTTATAATTAAACACATGCAAACTCAAGGCTTTGAAAAGCTTTATCAGGTTCATTTATATTGAGCCTAGCTCTTCATCTGAGGTCTTTTCTAAAGTTTATAGAAAAGGATATAGGAAGCCTTCCATCAATAAACAGGAAATTTTAAAATCTTTAAAGCTACAGACAGGGTAGGTTAGGAAGGTGGAAATGGAATTGGAGACATTCACCTCCATTCTGCTGACTTAAATATAGGCAGGACAAGAAACATATGCAGTTCCTCTCTGATGTAAACAGAAATCTACCTAGGGACAAACAGTTTACGTCTACCAACCACAGAGCAGGATCAAGACCAAGAGCTGCTTCTTTATACCTTACACCAACACTCAAGATGCACTTTTTCCTCTACTTTTTTAATCCACCCAAGACATGCTGGATGGACAAACAGATATATTCCAGTTAATTCACTTGCTAAAGGAATAACGGTGACACCAGACTTGTTACGTTTCATTTCACATAAAACATTATCCCTTTTCCAGAAATAGTTTAAATAGCACTGAAACTACCTTAGTAATTTTCAAAGTGAGTTTTCACTAAATGTGTTGACCCACCATTCATTCCATTGTATATACTTCTGTGGTGAGGTGACAGGTCATCTGTTACTTGTCTCCTGAGGGTACCTTCTCTGCTGCCTCCACTGAGATGTTTGAGGTGCTCTGGGCTCCCTCCATAGTGTTGTTTGAGATGCTCAGGGCTCGTACCCCTCACTTTGTGGAGGTGTTCTGTACTTCCACTCGGTGTGTGCTTTGGAAGATGATCTGGGCTGCCACCGCTGTGCTTTTGATGCTCAGGGCTACTACCAGGCCTCTGCTTTTGAAAGTGTTCAGGGCTACTACTCAAAACGTGCTTTGGGATAGTTTCTGGACTGCTGCTGCTGTGCTTTTGTTGTTCAGGTGCTTTGACAATGGTTTTGTGATGTTCTGGACTTGGTCCTTTCAGGTGATGATCAGGACTGCCAGAACTCCTGGGCTTCTGCAGGTGCTCCGGGCTGATATTCCTGTGTTTGTGATGCTCAGGGCTTCCTTCGCCCCGAGTTTTTTGAAGATGTTCTGGACTAGTACTTGGATGATGTTTATGATGGTCTGGACTGTCTGTACTTCCCGTGCTAGAAGTACTACTCCCATCACCGACATCTCTTATGTAAGCACTCGTCGCGGTTAACTGGCACAGGCTGATTTGGCTGTCGATAGAGCTCCGGCTGCCTGCTCCACCACCCTTCTCCTCATCCAGCAACACACACAATTCTTTCAGCTCCAGGTTTTCCTTAACCACTTCTTCTTGTCTCACTTCCAATTCTTTCAGCTTCTGCAAGTATAAGGCAACCTCTTTGTGCATAACACTAGCACTGTATCTGCCCAGTCTCTGCCATTCACGGGACACCTTCTTGCCCTTCTGTCTGTCGTCATCCAGAAAGCAGCAAAGATCTCTCAGTTCTTGGTTATCTTCTTGCAGCTTCTGGTTGATATCCTATAAAAGAAAGATTATCATGACAGAGAAGTGTCTAAAAGAATTAGCATTATACCATTACACAAGCCAGTGAACAGCACTGCTATATACTCATCATCTAAGCACTCAAGTGAGGCATAAATAATTGTGTGTGTAGATCTGGCATATTATAACAGCATCATGCTTCCAACAAACAAAGCTGCTGTCCAGTAAAAAGTGACTATAACGTGGAGATAATCTTGAAGGGTTCAGAGACTAACTTGTGATACAGCATAAAAGTTTCAAGTGCTTAATTAATTTTCATGCTAAATACCAGAATAATTTAGCTCCCAAACTGGGCAAAGATCATAAGCGCTCTCATGATGATCTCACTCCCTTGAGAAATATTCACCTGCGAGTTATTGCTGAATAAAACTGCAAAGTACAACGGAAATTGTAATCTCACTAAAATAATTAATTATTAACATTTATACCCTCTATTCCCTAAAGCATATTCACATATATAAAGATGAACATTTTAGAGATTTAAAAAAATTGGGGTTTGTTTGATTTTGTTTCAGATTTCCATAAAAGAACCTTGTCAGTCATCGCTTAATCAGAATTGCTTCAACCACTCTGAAATGAAATAATCTGCTTTAATAGATTTTTTACTCCTAACAGAATGAAGTACATGATTCCATGCCCTTCTCTAAGTGAGGAACGGTCTGAAGCAAATGCTCTGAAGCAAAAGTGTTCAAGATTTTGCTATAGCAGAATAATACGCCAAAGAAAACATTTTCAGTATTTCATCCTCCTAGTTTAATAAAACTGGCTTGTGACCATATTTATCTTTTTCCCATCTAAATATTCATTCCTTCTTACATATGATATTAGAAGTAGAGATTAGCCACAATTGTTAAAAATTTAGCCTTTTTTAGGAAAGACCATTTTAGCAATGTTGCTTAAGAAAAGGAAGCTGTTGTAACTCCGCTGGATTTGTGTGCATGCATGCATGTATTTGTCTGATCTTTGCCCCAAAATAACTTTGAACTTGACCAATTTCAATGCATATTTGACAAAGGAAAAATCTCAGTGAGGCCACAATGTAGCCTTAAAAATCTGTGCTGGTGAGAGATAGTTAAAATGACCCCACGGTGGAATAAAAAAAAAAGTTGTGGAAGCCCACAATTCATCAGTCAGAAGAAGCAGGAGGCACCCATCCACCGAAACTAGGCGCAGCTGGTCATTCTTACTTATGGACCAGTTATTTCACACAGGACAAAGGAGGTAGATGTCCAGACACCAACACAGGGCTCAAAGCCACATTCTCCCAAATTCCTTTTAAAAGTTCCAGCTCAGGCATCTGAACAAAAGGTGGAAGTTAAACATCAATTAAGGAGTTCAGAATTGAGAGAGGAATTTGTCACTCCTTCCTACACATCTTAGTGTGTTTTGTTACTTATCTGGAAGATGCATAAACCCGTATGAGGTCACAACACTTTTGTACATAACTGGGAAAAAGATACTATTGTTGTAATTTAACTTGTATTTAAAATGTAAACTTTATTTTTACTGAAGTACTACCACAGATGGGTCTTTTTTACCCTCACACACCATATATTGTCAAAAAGAGGGAGGGGAGACACACACACTCATACTTTGCAGAACAGGAAAACTTGGGAGACAGGAACAATCTTCCCCCAAATGCTATTTATGTCATGCCACACTATTATCAAAGACATTTTCTCAATAATTTAGTTGTTAAAAGCCATTCTACAAGTGAAGAAATCTTTTCTAATGTACTCTCATGTAATAATTCAAAAGCCCACACTGCATCTCTGTCTCTCCTCTCCTTCCCTCCAACCTCACCTCACTGAGGAATTTCCTAAAAACAATGTCCTTTCTCAAAGCAATGGGACAGAAAATGTTTTGTAGTCATGCCTACTTTAAGATAACTTTCTAGCTCTACAATGGACGTGTACATGCTACATCAGGGTAATTATCCGTAAACAATCACACTACGTTCCCAAGCCTTGGAATTGGGAAGGAAACATCAGGGACAATGCTTCTCAACCAACGAAGGAGTTAAATTAAGAAGGGCTAAGTCATTACAGACTTGGTCTGCCTCTGACCATAGCCTGCAGAAGTATACAATTGAAATTGGTTTGATCTGAGATGCGTTACCAGATGTCTTTTTCAGACAATAAACTAGGGACTGGTTCTGATCATCCCGAAACCGAGCCCAAGGGTTTGCCATCACCCGCCATACACTGCACTGCATCCTGGACATGACCAACTCTCTCCAGCAGCCTACCAGACTGCCTGACAGATGAGTAAGTCATCTTAAAACAGTGACGGAAACGAGCGTAAGCTACACAAAACCTTTTGAAAGTCTACAGCTCTGCACGCTATTCTTTCACGTGCACTTCAGAGAGGATCGTTTAACGTTACCAAAAACCAATGAAGTCTAACACAAAAGTGACAAGTGTTTCCATCCACCCCAAGCATACTTGGGCTGAGCATACAGCAGCTGTGCTCCCCAGCCTGCCGAATAGTCGGTCATCTCTTAACCGGACACTGGTTTGGGGGTTTTTTTTAAGCGGGATCAAACACTATTGACTCCAGTCCTTGTTCACTTTTCAAGCGATTCTCGGTAACGGCTCCTCCCAGACCATCCATCCACCTGATGAGATCGCTCCCGGCGGGACGGGTGGGGGACGCGGAGACACCGCAGAAACTTCAGGACTCCCACCCTGCCCACCCCGCTACCTTCAAGCCGCGGATCTCGCCGAGGTGGAGCTGGAGACGGCGGTTCACCTCTCGGATGAGGTTGCTGTGGTCCAGCATCGCGCTCATCTTCTCGGCCTCGGCGCGGCGCAGGCTGCGGATCAGCTCCTCCTTGCTCCACTTGAGCAGCTCCTCGTCCGACACCTTGGACAAGTCCTCGGCCGGCGCCGCCCCGCAACTTTCCGCCGCCACTTTCGACATGGTGGCGGCCCGGCAGCCGGGGGGCACCCC
>NW_010972886.1:17402922-17403347 GCF_000737465.1 Haliaeetus leucocephalus
GAGGGCAATCGCTTCTGGCCGCAGGCGGCGGATCCTGGAAAAAAGGAGGAAGAGGAGGAGGAAAGGGTGTGGAGGAAGCCGGGCCACAGTCTGGGGAGCAAACTTCCCCCGTCGAGAAGAAGGAAAAAAAAAAAAAAAAAAAAAAAAACAAAAAAAACCCCCCAACCAAAAAAAGGCCAAGACAAAGGAAGCCCCAGCGAGCCCGGCTCTTTCAACAGGTCAGCGGTAGCAGCGTGTGCCTCGTCGGCCCTGCTGCGCCAGGGCTAGCCCGGCCCTGGGAGCGGTGCCTCCCTCACGGTAACCGACGCCCCTCGGCTGAGGGATGCCGGCGCGCCGAGCGGGGAGGATGCGAAGTCCCGAGCCAACGCACCATGGCGGAGGGAGGCAGAGAGGCTGGGGCGGGCCGGGATGCGGGGCGGGCGGCC
>NW_010972886.1:17403357-17421684 GCF_000737465.1 Haliaeetus leucocephalus
CCCCCGCCCCGGGCTGCGTCCGCGGGCGGCCTCGCGGGGGTGCGAGGGAATGGTCGGCGGAGGGAGGGCGGTGCCGCGGTCGGCGGTGGGGCTGCCCCTCAGCCGGCTGGAGGCGCGCCCGGGGAGAGCAGCACGGCGGGGCCCGGCCCGGGGCTTAGGGGGCACGTCGGTGAGGAGGCTTACGCTTGGAAATGAGGGTACAAACACATCCACCCCCACGCCAGTCAGATCCCTCCACTGGGGCGGCTTGTGAGAGGTCGCGTTACATCACCAAAAGGCAGCACCGCCTCAGCGTTCGCCTCATCTTTCATTTACGGTGAGAAGACTTAAGCCTTGTAGAGCTGTTATCAGGCAGAAGTAGATACAGTTCCTTACTGCAGCTCTTTACTCAAGCTGAAGGTCGCGTGCCATGAAATGAGCTCCCCACAGGAACTGAGATGGGGATATTTCTATTTCTTCCTTGGGAACATTCAGTCGCGGTGTTGCGAGAGGCTTATGTTTCCCAATTTGCTTAGAGATACAAAGACTCTACATAAATCTGCCTTGCAGATGATTTGAGAATGAAACTTGATAATCCATTCATGCCGCTTACAAAGAAAGATGATACGATATATCTCAGCAGCAGAAGTGGATGAACTGAAACTATTAGGTGAATAATTGGTTGAATTCCCATTTTTAAATCACCTAGTTCCCCCTGAACAATCCCCTGCAGGCAGAGGAGGGTGCCTCACTTAATAGGCCTTTACTACCTCCAATTTTGCAATTTTGTAATTACTTAGCATTAAAGAAGATTTCTGATTCTTGAGAGGAAAATGGAAAGTACTTAATATCAGCACTGGCAGATCACAAGGCTGCAGCCCCATGAGCAGGGCTGGCTCTGCAGAAAGCGGCTGCAGAACGTGTGCCCTGCCAGTCCCACCATCACGGTCCCAGCTGGCTCCTTTGGCATTTTGCTGCCTCAGGCAACTCTCTGCTCTGCTTGCTGGAAGATCAGCCAATGCCACAGGACCAGACTAGCCAAGGATTGTTTTCTGCTCTGGTCCTATTTAAAAGTTGCCACGAGAATGGTTAAATCAAACGCTATTCCTTTGTTCTTATTCCTCTTCTTCTCCTTGAATTATCAGCTGTCACTTGATCACAGTAGAAGTTCTGCTCCTATCCGTCTTGAGCTACACTTTGCATTTTCACCATGCCAAAAAGTCCTACACGTTTTCTCTTCCCAAGCGCCATTCAGAGATGGTCTTTCAGCTGATCTGTTTTTCATGTACCTCCAGTTTCCTGGCGACATGCCAGACCCTCCCGTTCTATCCAGCTGGGTCTGAGGACCACCCAGCAAGGGCAGCCCCAGAAGCCCATCCCAGCTTCCTGCCATAACAGTCACCTGCTAAAGTCCTGGTGTGGGAATCACGTTTGAGCTGCTGCCGTAGGTACAGGCTGCTTACTCAGGACGCAGGAGAATTACCCACCATCCCTACTACAAACAGTCCCTGTGCCGCAGAGTGAAGCGCAAAAGGACGGGCATGTTTGCTGAGCTGCAAGATGAACCCTGAAGTCCATCACTGTCAACAAGAGCTTCAGCAAAGCATGGAGCTTTGCCATCACGAAATCCTATTTCCTGATCAGCGCTAAGTATTGCGTGAAAAATTAATTTTCTCTGAAAAGTCTATCACTCTCTTAAATCCTCTGAAATTTCTTCCACTGTAAAGAACAAAGCTTTAGATAAAAGCATCTGACCAGCCACAGCAAAAATACAGTAAAAGGCCATGAAAGGGAGCTGTCGTCTTTTATGCCCAAATATATTCCATTTTAATGCAATGAAAGAAGAACAGCTTGGGGAAAAGGCACCAATAAATAAAGGCTTTTCTTATTCTTCTAATTCAGCAATATATTAGTTGAAAGGTCATATGATGTTAGATTTTTAAAAGTTCAAATGTATTTCTTTCCATGAAATAAACAGTTGACTGAAAAATGTCTGAAAGTTTTTAATCAAAAAGCTTCAGGGAAGAACGTCCACTTGCTTCAACTCAACTTTAATGGCGTTTCTCAGGAGTAGCATTTCATAGCTTTTGGTCACAGGGTGCCACGGAAAGCATGGATCTGAGATGAACAGCTTCAGGGAACACTGCGTTCTCCACAAATGCGAAACGCCTCCACATTTGTATCTTCAGGAGGCACAGCTTTATTGTATAGACACAAATGTGAAAGGAGAATTCATAAAGTATGGCCATTAGAAATAGTTTAATAAAGTCAAACTTCAAAAGTTTGGGACAAATGTAGCTCTAATAATGGAACCAAAAACGTATCAAGTGAAACTAATCTGGAACGCTTCTATAAGGAGAGGATCTAATTTCACGTTCACTCACGCTTGTGTAACAAGATCAAAATGAGAGTGGGAAGTGCGACATAATTATTCCCATCTCCTGGCAATTTTAACTTTACTTTCAGATAGTCCACCTTACTGCTCAAATGCCGAGTACTTCCCTATGCCTGGGCTGTTATCATCAGTAGCGATGACAACAGTTGTCCCAAAACGAACACTTTATTTTTCCAATTGAAGCTGATTTTTTGCAATACTGTCTTACTCCCTGAATAATTCTCATTCACAGGCTGAAGTGGAGAGACTAGGCAGATGAGCTTGGGGATTGCAGTGCTGGCATCGCTGCAGTCCAGTGGCAAGGGGGATGGCAGTCCCCCTTCCTTTCAATTCTTTCACACCATGCGCCAAATGCTAGCAGCAATGTGGACCTGCATCCAACTAAATCTCCATCGTTGACCATGGTTTGCCAACTTGGTAACATTTACACTGCTGTGTCCTGCTCACCCCTGCATATACAGATATGCGGTCACTATTACTGGCAAATTTTCTTGCAAGTCCTTGAGGGCTAGCACTGGCTTTTCATTGTCCCTTGCAGACTACCTAGTGTTCTAAGTCTCTGATTGCTGGGCAGTGTCTTTAAGCACTATTATAACCAATAATAATTATACAATGATTTTAAAAACATTTTTGGACATTTCCAATGAGGCCCTAAAGCTGTTCAATAGCTGTCTGCCAAAAATGTGTCATAGCAAATGAATACTTTCATAGCAATCATTTTACATGAAGATGGCTAAACTGTTTTTGTTCAGATTTTCCAAAAATACTTCTGAGAAGAGTTCAGACTTGAAAAATGTCATTCCCAAATTGGAAGGAAGTGGAAAGAGCTTTAAAAATGAAAAGTTCAAGTGATTTTAGTTATAGTTGCCTCTAGATGTTCTACCCATCATTCATGTGTCTGTAGCTGACACCCAACACAGCATCACCCACGCTGGCTGTGGTCTAATCCTAGCCCACTAGTTCTCTGCTGGCTCACCACCCGTCCCTAGGCAGAGCTCCATACCTTCCCATTGCTAACAAAAAAGATGACTCCCCTTCCTTGCCTTCCTGTCCTTCCTAAAAAGCCTCTATCCATCCATGGCAGCACCCCAGTCACGTGAGCTATCCCACCGTGCCTCCATGATCCCAATGAGATCATAGCCCTGCAACTGCACACAGACCTCTTAATTCCTCCCGTTTGTTCCCCGTGCTGTCTGTGTTAGCATACAGGTATTTCAAAGAGGCACCCGGTTGTGCTGATTTCCCAGGAGAAGTGGTAGAGCTTGTCCTGCAAATGCTGTCCTCTTGGCACCTCCTCATTTAGGTGCATATGTTTTAGGTGGGCACTCTTCAGTCCTGTGTGTAATATCTGATGTCTCTCTCGTCTGCATCACCCCGCATCCCTTGCTTATCAATCTGGTCCACTATTTCCTCGCTTATCTGTTTGTCATCAGCTCTCTCCTGTCCATTCCTAGATTAAAGTTCTCCTCACCAAGTTTGCCAGCATCTTGGCAAAAATGCTTTTGCCTGATTTTGTCAGGTGGATCCCGTTTCTTCCTAACAGCCATTGACACTCAAAGAGGGTCCCATGGTCATAAAAGCCAAATCCTTGTTGTCAACACCAGCTGTGCAAGCACTCACTGGCCACAGGATCCATCCACTCCTCCTCAAGCCCTTTCACCATCGTAGGAGTCTTCGTTTTCCAACCTGGCAAGCACAGACCCTGGCTGTCCCTCCTTTATTCACTATACCAGTATAAGTTAGATTAATGCATTCATGTAAGAATATTTTACAATACAATATAGAACAACTTTTCCTAACGGAGTCTCATACAGTGTTCGTAGAGTGTTAGTACATATAAAAATTAATAGACTGATACTAGGCAGTCCATATAATATTTTCTACTTCATTGCATACACACTTCCATCATACAAGGGATATTGTGGATAAAGGTGTCTAGCTAAAGCTGGCCAGAAACAAAATCCTTCATTACAGACACCTTGGCATTCAAAACATTTACAGACAGAATCCTCGTCTTTTGCTCCTGACTTTACGACAGGTAAAAATAACAAACCCAAACTTCATTATGTTCACAACCCAATGTGAACTATACTCACATTCTCTGGCTTAAACCCATTGTTTAGGCATGGTTTATTTATACTGTATCTCTTAATAAAGCTGTAACAGGTATAGATACACCAGCACACTTTTCAGCTCTAAATGAGATTAAAGACAGTATGTTATGTGAAAGGGAAAGCGACTCAAAATATTGGTTGGTTTTCCAAAGCTCTTGTGCCCACGTGCCCTTGGCATTTCAGAAGGCCTCTCGCCATTCTCTACTTTGACAGGTTTTCATTTGTGAACTCCCTCCCAAGCAACACTGGCCACCAAGCACTGCACCACAACAAAGCCAACGCACCAGAAACAGCTGCAGAAGGGGAAAAATGAGTGGAAACAGCAGAGACTGCAGATGCCTAGGACAAGGCTAGCTACATGAGGGCACACTGTGTGATTCTTAAACCCTCTTGCTGATGTTTCAGCTTTACTGCAACCTAGATGACAAACAATTCCACAAATATAATTTCCAGTGCAACTATGAGCATTTTTTTAAACTAGGCAACATGCAGTTTTCTCATCCCAGAAATATTTTTGCAAGAGAAAAAGATTCATGTATTCCCAACTACAAGAAAATATAAAAGAAATCTAGAAAAAAAATGTTTTCAAATTAACAATCTGGAGAGGGGAAAAAAAGCTCAGCTTGAGCTAGTCATTGGGCTTTTTAAAACTTCAGGAAGTTTCAACTTTGAACCTTTTAATTAATTACCTCTGATAAATAGTTTCTATTTATTCTGTAAGGAAAAAAATGAAATAAAAACTTTTTTTCTTCTTGAGATTGTTGAAAAGTTTCTCTCCTTTTTTCAAAATTAAGAACTTCTCACGAAACAAAGTTTGCTATGAACTTCCTCCTACTGCCACCTACACATTTCTCATGATCTAGCTATCATGCAACCGTGTGGTGAGTCAATGAAAAAAAAATTTAAAAATAATAAATAAAAATCAACCACTTAAAAAGAATGACTGATTTTCCAGTGGATGATTGCACTGATCTGGCTCACAGTACCTATATCGGATGCAAGTGAGGTGGAGGGAACACACAACCCCAGGAATGGAGGTGGAGCAACACCATCCCAGTTGATGGCAGCCTGCATTTAGAGCAGATTAAACATGCTCATGACAGTGAGCCTTCAGAATAGCCACCAAACAGGGCCCAGACGAGAGAAGTAGAGAGCAATTAGCACTTCCTGCTTGAGTTTATGTGGTGACTATGGCACAGCCAGATTTGCAGATTTGACTTGGAATCTATAATAGAATGAAAAATCCTGAAAGGACTTATGTGGGCACTTTGCTTTTTATTTCAATTGGAAAACTGATTGGAGACTTTTGTGGCCCTCCTCCAGGACAAACTTGGTCTCCCCAGGTCACGGATTACTCACAGGAGGTGCCAGGAGCAGATACTGACTCGGAAATTGCTTTTGCAAGTCTTGGCCAATACTCCTAAACCCGTTTGTTAATTTCAGTGAGGTACATGTAAATGAACATGCTTTATAACTGCTCAAGGTTAAACAAGTGGTTAGATGACTGATCCTTGGAGACAAAATAAAATATAGAAACAGGCACCTTTCCAGCTCAGCAGAAAACATACCTGAAACAATAACTTAAAGGCATCCAAAGATGTTAGAATGAAATCGTTAATTGTAACGTTTTTATGGGGTTGATTTTATCGTGAAGAGCCTGGCAACTTTTCTGCACAGCTAACAGTTTGTTCTGGCTGGGATCCAACATAGATGCATAACCAGAGCATCTGTGGGTTTGTTTTAATTGTACTGTTCATCGTCTGAGTAACATTGGACTTTGTTTTGTGTTCATATTTGATTAGTGAGTTAATAAGGGGCCAGATGCTTCTTTCCACTATTGCTGATGAAATTAAAGTAGATGACTGTGTGGTGCAGAGCGAGAAAAGGTGCACGCCCTACAGCATAACCCTTTGCTTCTCCCAGCCCTGTACAAGTGGCAAATACTGGCACAGTATATACAGGGATGAAGATGGAGATCTTCTGTCCTCCTCTAAGACACCAACATAACTGTAGTAAAGTATACACTTAAGCATTTACAATATACTTAGTAAGCACAGGCACTGGGATGAGATTAAGGTAGGGTAAGTCCTTGGAAAAAAATTTAAAGGTTTTGGAAATTAAGCAATACCATGCTAGGAAGACAGGCACCACTGTCTGGAAGGAGGAACATGGAAAAAATCCCTTGCCCTGATGGATACTTTAAATGAGTCCCCCCCTGCTCTGCCTTCCTATGGGTTTTTTTTTTCCAAGTTTAAGCTCTGGTATCATGAATGAAAATTGACATGAATTGACTGGAGTAGTGGATGCCTTGATAACTATACAGAAAACAGACTCTATGTCCATTCACATAAGCCATCATACCAAATAAGCCACACTTCCTAAGTCCTAAGAACTGTGATCCAAACCAGCTATCTAATGAAGTGAAGAGGAAAGCCGCCATACTCTATTATCTTTTCCCTGAATCTACGAGACAAAAGACTGGAACTTTTCAAGCTAAAAGCTTCTTTTTAATCTGTCTCTTAGGTGGCATTATTGTCACTTGTTAATAAACCCTTTTTATGAAAAAAGAGATTATTCATTGCATTTTTGTAAAGCTATATATGCTTAAATAAAACTAATCTACAACAAGACTATATGGGACAGATCTCCAATGGTTTGTAACACAGTACTTTTCATTTAGAATCATCTTCATTTATCCCAAAATATTTAAATCAGTCACCACCCACTCATTCTGGCTGCCACATGGCTACATGAAGGCCTTTTATATCCACCCCGTTCCTTGGTAGGATGGTATTTTGTAAATAGACTCTGCAGTTTCCACAAATCTCCCCAAAATTCAGTTGTTGTCTGCAATAAGATAGGCTTTTATGAAATCATTGGTTATTTATCCATCACTTACCCCTTTGCCAGAGAGACACTAGCAGTCTGTCGCCGAAGCTGATTTCTCCCTATCTCTTGCTGCTACACAGTGACAGCTTCCACAGTGGAGCTCAGTGGGAAACAATTCCAGGGATTTCCAACTTATCTTGACTTCTCATTCTGAGGTGTTCACGTCTTTACCAGGATTACCTATTTAGAGAGAAGCGAAATAAGATTATATTGAAGATTTCCCTAGACTCACTTTAAATACTAGACTAGCTTAAAAATACAAACAAAACCATTCTTTCCAGGCAAGCATTGGTTCTTGAGTACAAAATTGGAAACCAAGTAATGAAAGCAAAGCATAAAACCAAGGAACCCATGCTGAAGACATTCACACATCAATCCATACAAGTCTCGTGTCCTCAGTGCAACTCTGACTTCATCTACAGCACTTCTCAAAGCTGATGGCCAGACCACAGCATCTAGAGTGCTGCTTTTCACAGTGGGCCCTCTCAGAGGTCTTGTTTGGGTTCAAGAGCCAAGACAGCAACTTGGGCACAGTTCATTTACTAACAGGTGTTTTTCCAAGTTAACCTGCAATGTTGCTTTGCCAGCCCTAAACCCATGCTTCATCTGAGGGGTGCTTTGTTCTGTACAGCTCTTTCTGCAAGACAGTATTCCAAGACAAAACCCCTTCAAATTTATCTAAGAAAAAGCAGCAGGAGTAACATGACGTCTCTAGCAGATGTGGCTGTGATAACATTCACTTCCTTTATACCAGCTGCAGCTCTGATAATTCCTGTTTCCTTCTCCCTGTTCTTCAGAATTGGGCTTTTCCCCCATTCCTTTTTAATTAAAAAAAAAAAACCAAAACCAAACCACAAAACAAAAAAACAACCTTCAAAGTTTGGGTGCCTACACAGTGAAGCATTCAGAGCTTATCTAACAGAAAGCAATACTTCTGATTGAATGCACTCCCTGTGTTGCTACAGCAGTTTAAAAACTACTGCAATATTTTTTAGAGTATATATCATACATATGATCAAACCCTCAGTCTCCAGTTCACTGGTAATTCCTCACAGTGATCTGGTGCAACATGCTAATAATATGGGTGAAGAAGCCAGCATTCAGAGCCCTTTGGGCTTATTCAAAACATTGATTGGTTCTCATTTTGTCCAGTGAAAGCAACACAGGAGAGCAGACACCTTTTGTCATTTTTTTTAAAATTGGTATTCACAGATTACTTTTGATGAGAAAAAACAAGAAAAATTGTTGGAGAAGAAAGGAGAGTTAATGATATGTCAGTGAAACTATCACAATGCCTAGTGAAGTTGCAAGCTTAAGTTGGAACTAAAGCAGTTTTGTACAGTCATTACCTTCACATCAGTTAGAAAGTACATGAATGTAGAAGGGAGCTGCTTGCTAATAAATACACTTTTCACTTGCTCAGGCCTTATGCAGATATCACTGGCTCTAGCAATTCTAGCAATTAATTATCAGTTCTGACAATGCCATTCAGGATGGAATAAAGACTGTAGTGCATTTAGTCACCTTGAGCATTACTTATTTATTTGTACTGCAATAGCATCTGAGACCTCTAGCCATGGAGTATGACCCCTTTGAGTTGGAGCTATAGAACACAAAATGAGAAGACTGTCCTTAATATAGTACATAAAAAGACAATGCTCCTAGAATTTACAGCCTACACCCCAAGACGTCTGGTTCTTGCAAAGTGCAGGGGGAGGGGCAGAACTAGTTAAGTAAGACTGTCCCGTTTAACATATAGTCATTTTTCACTGTAAACCTACACACACATTAAACTAATGAAGGAACAAACCACGCTAAAAAAGTAGCAGAAGTCAAACAGGAGGATTATAAGGTTTGCAATGAAAAGAGAAGAAAAATGGATATTAGAAGTCTAAGGAGTGTATTAGTGAGAATTATGTCAAACAGTTATAAACCCAGTTATGTAACCTGAAAAGATTATGAAGCCCATGACAGCAAAACCAAAACAGCTACCTCAAAATGCCTGGGCAGATGATTTTTATGAAAACCTTGGACCCATTGTGGACACAAGGCATTGAGCTGTAACAGGTAAAATGACAGAAGTATTTAAATCCTCAAAGCAAGGGTGGTCCTTCTGCAAATACAACTCAACCTGGGCAGCCACAGGGAGATTTGCTGATGTGAAGTGGTTGAGAGAAGAATGGCATGCTGTCCCAAGTGACAAGAGCCTTTAGAAGTTGAGACCACAGGGTGTGTAGAGATTGCAGGGGAGAAAAGATGACTGTCATTAAACAGGAAGTGTTCTTGTATCGGTTCACTCAGTCTGGTTGAAGTGATTGTTTAGCTGGTGCAGTGATGGCAGAGATGGCCTTGTCAGTGACACTGTGCATTGGCCTGGGCTTTCCTAACAGCATTTCTGCTGCTTGCAGTAAGTGAAGCTTTATAAAACATTTTGGAAGTGTACCATTGGTGAAATGTGCAGAGAATGGCCCGTGAATCCCATGCTTGCAGGCATCTGCTTCCATATCACTGCTAAAATCATTTTCACTCCATGTTCTGTTCTGACTCTTTGAACGTGTTCAAATGATGTATTGGCTTCCAACTATATTGTCAGTTCAGCAAACAGTAATCAACTTAATATTTACCATCCTGTCATGCAATAATACTTTGAAATTCTTTACTGGTTTGGGGCTGCTGAAATATGCATATACATATTAATGCATGCAATACCACACTTGGAAGAAAGGTATACAGTAATTGGAAAGGCAGCTCACGAGGTTATTGAATGAACAGCGATCCCCACAGATCACCTTCCTGTGCAACTTTCATCTCCATGAACACACTCTTTAGTTATTCTGCTGATTCCTCTCAGCAGGAAAAATCCATTAAATATTTAATTACAGTGTTCAATATATTAGGTAAGTGAACTATTCTAAGTAGTGCTAGCTTAACATTACATGCTGTATCTTAACGTTCTGCACAAAACAGTGTTGCAATGATATGCACATTATTGGAGATTTTGTTCTATTTGCTTACGAACAGTAAAAGCAAAAAGAAAATTAATACCAAAATTAGGATTTCTCATCTAAGCATACTCCTTTTAGCTATTATTTTTTAATCAATTCAAGAGGAGATGCATGAACTCTGGAAACTGCTGGAGCACTAATAGGTGGGCATTGAAGTGAGGGGGTTTTTTGCTTGTTTGCATTTTTAAGTGGAGCATGAATTCATTGGTAGAGAATGAATGAAACAGAGGTAAAACAGAGAGGGGGGCAACTTGGCAATACTGAGAAACAACATTTAACCTAAGTACAGCACAAACCATTGCTTCAGAACTGCCAGCAAATCTTGCCGACCTCAGTCAATTCCCAGCAATTAGGGATGACATACACCGTAATGTTTGGAATATACAGGGAGAGGAAAGGAAAGAGAATCAAATTGCTGTACATTTTGTCACAGCTGAGGTATGACAATTGCCAAGGGCAAGTGTTTCTGAAGATAAACTGATAGGCTGCAGTTGAAACAACTGCTTCCGACAAGGAAATATTAGAGGCCAAAAAAAAAAACCCAAAACCCCGATCTTCAGGGGACGAGTATTTTCTCTGTTTGTAACATTAGCTAAACTATGTGCACAAAGCAAGATCACTGCATAGGAAATTCTTGCAACTGCAGCACCATGTAAAATAAAAGATGATCTAACCCAGAAACTTGATTTCCTGGGCTGACATAGAAAACATTCATCAAAGGTTAAATAAAAGATTTTAACTTCCTAATATTGGAAGACAGGGACAATTGGGTTCAGTCCTACAAAGTCCAAAGAACTGGGGATAAGATGCCAGAACTGACTAACAGAAAGCTATGATTAAAAAGAGGGATAAACCTCAATATTTTTTTAATCAGGAGCTCAGTGCTATGGAAACAGACAGCTGTTAGATGTTTTAGATTTTTGTCCCAAAACTTACTGGCTTCAATAGGTGACTTTCCATTATTTGCAAGGAGTACTGGATCGGTACTCTGCTCAATTATTTACCTATCAATCAGCCTTATTCCTGATCTCTTATTAGAAGCAGGCTGACATTTGCACAGAGAAAATGACAGAAAAAAATTAGAAGAGGAAAACAGCTAATAAAAAATAATGAAGAAAAAAAAAAATCACATCGCCTACTTTTTTCTCTTGTCAACTGGAATCCCCTTACAGTTCCAGTAATCCAAGTGGTAAGTACTTCCTCACATTGCCAAAAATGCAAAGATGTTAGAGAATTTTGCAAGTCAGCCATGTATCGGAAAATCCCAGCTGATTTAACTTTGATAAATGTCTTTTATAATAAGAGCAAATTTATTCCTTTTTCTACTGTAATGCTTTTGGGGGGGGGGGGGGGGTTTTTAAGCAGGGGTCTTATAAGCACTTATAAGCACCAAAACATTCTGAAAAAACGAGGAATGCAGAGCCTTATTGCAAGCAGACATGGGAAGATTTGCCAGCTGCCCAATTACCGTTTTGGAAATAAAGCAGGTTCTGGAACTAGATCATCTACAACTTTGAACAAACCCAAAAAGTCCCTGATCTTGCAGGGGGAAGCAGTTTGGACCAAATTGAAAGAAAACCTCCCAAAGTTTTTCTTCCAAGAGGATCAGATGTTAATGCTTCCCTCAAAAACAGTTCTTTCTAAATAAATAAATAAATAAGGCTGAATACAAACAGCTATTTTCCATACAACCTTCTGAAACACAGGCAAGAATGAAGGACAAGGTCAGCAGGTTTCATGATTATTACAGACAAAGAAAAAAGAAAAAGCTACAACCAGATACTGTTAAAGATACTATTGGTTTAAAGCCAACTCCCCTTCTTCAAAGGGTAATAGAAACGTGCTGGCCCCACAGGGAAATTGAAAATCTTCTCATCTTTGTGCTATAATCTTCTTGGTTTTAGTCTTCCAGGGCCATAAATCACTGCTTAGCACTGTGACACAGCCTTCTGTAGAAATACCATCACTAGCCTGGGCTGAATGTGTCCTGGCCTAGCCTTAGACAAGGATCATTTTAGGCAAGAGGGAAGCCATCAGATGCACGTGTTCATTTAGGACAAATATAACGAGACTTGTGTATCAATCCACATAAACAAGCTAGTCTTATTTGTATGTACAGGCACTGCAGCTGCTCACTTCACCAGGATTCTGAGGATAGCATTTCGTCCAAGATCATATTCTCTAAGTTTACATCTCAATAATCCAATTTAAATGTACGAGAACTAATTAAACCTAGTGGATAACGATAGTAACAATAGTACATAGTAATTTATAGCATTTTCTATCTTCAATGCACTTTACAGGCATAAACTAATTAATGGATAACATGAATTTAAAAATCAATGCATGAGCATAGCATATGATTAGAATTAACATTTCAATTACTCTCCTTCTCTGACCACTACATTTACAAAATGCTGCTTATTTCTTTGCACGTATGTGTAATAATTAAAAAGGATTCTGTACAACTTATTACAAAGTAATTATAGAGTTTCTAAACCATTCTATACACTCAATGAGAAATCACATCTGCTCTCTTACTCTCCTCAAAATTCTGCCTTTTTAGTTGATTTCCACAGACCCCTATTAATGTAATCTCTTTTTCTTAAACTTTGCTCATGCACAGGGGATTCCGTGCAGTAACTTCAATCCTACAGCAGCTATGCCACACCAGAAACAAGGTGAAGCTCCTCAGGAAAAGCCACTGGAGCTGCCGTTACCCTGGGACTGAAGTGCTCACATGCAGACTTGGGAAGTTCCAGGGACCAAATCCCCATCGCTTCTTTCCATGTGGCAAGTACTCTCACCTGACTCCTAGTGATTGCAGCCTTGACTGATATACCTCAAAAATCACCATTTCTAGTGCCGCTAGTGCTAAAACAAGAGCAGTACAGAGCTTGCCATAGGCTAACTGCTCTGGACCTGCTTTCTGGGACATTTTTTTTTTTAGCCTGAGCCTTCTGATTGCGCCACAGCAGATTAAATGTAATGCAAGTATATCTGTGCAGGGGCCAAACATGGAAGTCTTCCACTAGGAGGAATTGAGGCTTTCAGAAACACAAAACAAAGACACATTTTGGCAACTCATCTTCCCCTGCTGCCAATTTAAATCTTACAGTTTAAAATTACTTCCTTTCAACATCTGTTGTTTTTGTGGCTAACGGATTGACCTTTTTGAGAAGGGAAAAGTTCTTTCTGGTTTTTTTTGCAGGCCACTGGTCTGCACAGATGTCAGACCAAGTGCCTGGATAACTCACGGTTATTAGATTTTTCCAATAGTTTTCAAGGGTTTTCAGGTACTAAAACCAAACCAAAACAAAAATCCCCAAAGCTAGAAGCACCCATATACACTAGCTGTCATACACACCCTACAAGAAAAAGAAACCTGCCTCAGCTGGCAGGGTAAATATATTTGCCTTTCCTCCACAACAAGAATTTGCAGCACAGCGTCTCACTGCTGATGCCTTCCTACCACTGCCCTCTCCATCTGCAGAGTTTCAGTTTGTCCTCCTGCTGTTTCACACACCTTTTTAATGAAAATTAATTCATATTGCAGCATTTTTCCTGCTAGATGTGTAGGCTGAGACCGTCTTTGCTCTGCTGTTTGTTCTCTGTCTTTCTTTATGGACCAATGCAAATTGCCCAGCTAGACTTTCCTGTAAGAATCTGGTTTTTTTCACATGTCCCCGCATAATTGTCAAGCATTACATTTGAACTTGTAAGTGTAGAGGGACAAAAGCATTTATCCAGCCTGATGGTTACCTCTTTCAAATTACTTTTCTGCTCATGTCTTAACTCTTTAGCTGGCTGTAGAAGGCCCTGAGCAGCCGGTACCCATTCTAACTTGTCTTTTTTGGTGCTAGTTACATGTTTCCAATCAATGAAATCAATAGCACACTTCTCATGTTTTCCTTAATACATAAATAAATATGGATCTAATGATTCCAGTGTACAGGTTGAGGTGACAAAGAAAGGGGAGCACAACAGTGAATGCCAACAGAAATCACTCAAACCCTGCTGAATAAAGTTCTTACTAATAATTCAATTATCAGATTCTTTTTTTCATTTAAATTAATAAAATACCCATAAACTTCTAACAGGAAAGGCCAACACTGATTTTAATCTTGCTTGTTACATCATTTGCTTCTGACTAATAGGGCTGCAAATACCCATTCTTCTGTTAGTTAATTTTTATTATTATTCTTTAAAATGGAATATTTCTTTAATTTAGAGAGAAGCTAGCTGGTGAGATCTACATAGCAATATTTCAAGTTCATTGCATTTTACTTTCAGCCATGAAAAAAATCTGTACAACTATGAAAACAAGTTTCAATCAAGATGCAATTGATCACTTCAGAAAAGCATTTCTGTACAAACTGTGGAAGAAAGAGCTGTGTTAATAAAGATTTCTGGACCCTGAATGGAAATTCTCATTGGTAATTCTCACTAGCAGGATGGTCCTAAACCCCTAATAGTAGGGGTGAGGAAGATTTTACAATAGCAATAGTGAGGCAAATGGGTTGAAATAGAAAAAAAAATAAATCCATTATTGCCACACTGAGACAGAACTGGGAAGCTGAAACATTTGGTTGCTACAATGTAGGAATCAGATTTAATGACAGAATTTTCCAGGCAAACATCAGATGGAAGGATTCCTGGTACTCTGACATGGAGCCCACTCCAGGAATCCACCTGAATCCATCCATGTGTGCAGTGACTACTGCTGCTACTATTGTTCTGTGACCTCTAAAGAAGATAATGAGGGACCACTGCCCAACTTCTAAAGCACGGGAAAACATTTTTAGAAGAGCAAGCAAGTTTGTCCCATCTAGGTAGGCTTGGGAGAGTTACTGGAGAATAAATGAGCACTGGAGAGGAATAATGCTCTGAGGTAAAGAGATGATTTTTAGACAAGATTCAGGCACTGGCCCAGAGCACAAGGAAATTTCCATTGCTGTTAGTACTGTACGTCATCCGGATAAATAAAGGCCTTCCTAAGCCATCCCCTTCCCATTGCCTTTCAGAAGTACTGCACTTACAAAAAGCAGTGAAAACCTGAAGACTGCAGGAAATGCAAAGTACTTCTCTTTTATTAAAAAAAATGTTCTAAAGGAAAGAGGTATCATACAGAGAAATATTTCATAAGAAATTATAGCCTTATAGCTATCCCATTTTGCTTTTCCATTTATCATTTCTACCCACCTGCTCTCCCACCCACACACCCCCAGCATTATTAACGCTTATGAAAGAGCATAAAGTTCTCATAATAAAGAATGTTTTTGTCCATTATCTAGAGAATAATATAGTTCATTCAATATGTTTCCTTGGAGGAAAAAACATTTTGGTTTGCTGTAACTAGATGCTCTTTCTCGGGACAATACATTGCACTAAGTACCTGATCTTCTTTTGGTTTTAAAAGGGTACAAAACAGTTCTGCCTGGAGACAGTGATTTTCATTGTGGTGATGCTCACCCACAGACAGTGTCAGGTGTGCTGTTCATTACATATCATCATCCTATACCATGTGTTATGTGTAGAACAAGGAGATATATTTTTGATCCTAAAAGCTGATTCTGTTCTTTTTATCTCATTACAGAAAAGACAGATGTGCTAAGGCTCAGGGTTTTGTACCCAAAACCTACTTCAAGGATATGCTTTGCTGCCATTTGTTGTTTGCTTCTGGAAAGCTCTCTATTAGGCAGAAATTTGGTGATGTCACTAAAGCATATACTTGCAAAACAACCTAAATATGCATTTGCTTTTGCTAAGGTTAAGGCTAGACTACAAATCTGGCAGTCAGTTGTGGAGCCAGGGATTTCGGCTGACAGTGCTTTACCCTAATATCTACAAGCTTAATGTTATGCTAAAAACAGCAGGAGCATCTCAGGTACGCAAGAATGTTTTGGCAGGAGAGGGGAGAGGCAGTTCTTGATGCAGCCGACATTCAGGCAGTTCAGCGGTCTCTAAATGGAAACCAAAGTTTTGATGTGCCCATGGTAGCAAAATGACAGCCAGCGCTGAACATGGAAGCATTGGTACAGAGTGCTAGTGCCAGCTGATAAAATTGGTGGCCATCCTCAGCATTACCTAAAAGTACTGAGCAGTCTTCAAGGTTAAACAGTCCTCTGTTATTCCGCTTTATAGTAATCTAGTCTAGAAGGAGACAGGCAGAGGTAACTATAGCAAGGACTGCATCAGAAAGAAAAGTTTGCAAAACCTTGCCCCATGGAAGCTGGAAGTACCTACACTGAAGTTAAGGCTGCCATCCAGGAATTCAGGACTGTTAACGTAACAAAACAAGACTGTAGAATATTGCAACCTCTTCAACAAAAGGAGCTGATATGATTCCCCATAGTGCTTCCAGTGCTTTTCATTCCTATATACCTAATTTCCAAACTGAATTCATGTCATCATGCTTTCCTAGGGGTGCCCTCTCCTTAGTAGCCTTACAAACACAGGGAAACAAAGGAAATTCAGCTTGCATGTTGCAAGGAGCGCTGGCAGAAAGCTAAGTGCCTGTTGGATAGAATATGGTACTGTTGTTCCCCAAACTCTCACACACACTGAGCCAGGAAGGCAGCCTAACGATTTATTGGGAGACAACAGAGATCTACCTTGTGAGAGTCCTCAGAGAGTATTTAGCAAGTAGGGGAGAGTCCCCTAAATATCACGCCCCCAAAGTGCAAGAAACAATTGCATAGCAGCCTCATCTGTCCATGAGAGGTACTGCATGAGAAGTAGAGAAATAGCAGTAGAGTGGCTTCAGTCACCTTAGTGAATATTTCATGGATTTGTTATTTAGTGAACATTTATTAAACCCCCCCCCCCAAACCACAAAACTGAGTTATTCACTGAAATTTTCAAAAAAAACTCTGAGTTAGCACTGAAGTTACAGAAATTAGAAATAAAATAGCAATTCAAATTATTGTACTGAGGAGCCAAGAGCTACATTTCCCTCTACCTTTTATCTACTTAAGTCAAATACAGCTTAAATAAACTTTCTCTATGCCTGGCTTTGATTGGAAATGCTGCCCCAAAACTTATCTTCCTTAGTTTTTGCTACCTACCTCAATGTGCTTGCATGGAGCCGCCCACTGTGCACGCTCCGTGGGGAGAGAGATGCTCTGAGAGAAGATGGCTCAGCTCTCCAAGAGCCCTCAGGATGCGTCTTCAGACCCTTAGGGACAGCGGGCTGAGGGGCAACCTGGTCCAGGCCACCTGTGCCCACGGGGCTAGGGCTGGGGATGCCCACAGGTTAAATGGGGCAAACGCTGGCCTTGCTTCCAGCTTAGGAGAAGTAGATTCCTGTCAGGGAGAGCTCAAAGAGCATGTGACTTCCAGCACCAGACACCCACACCGTGAGTGCTGGAAGCCCAGCCCTGCGTGGGGATAACCGTGAGTCTGGTAATGGAAAGCCGGTTCCCTTCAGCGAAATCCCTGCCTGCGTTATCTCAGTTAGAGACAGTGGAAGATGACCGGGCATCGCACCTGAGAGAGATGCTTCACAGAAAGCAGAGAGGACAGCTTCACAGAGCTAAAATTTTCATCTGGGGCTGAAAGCTTGGCTCTCCCTTTGAGAAACTTAAAATGTAAGGCGGGGCAAACGTGCGTGACATGTAACACAGCATCGGTCAGATCACCTAACTTTCAAAATACCTTCTGCCTGCCCCAGCCAGTGCCCTTGACTGAACAGCCTTCACGTTTGTCCCTCTCTCCACCAAATCTCCTCACGATTCACGCCCCTGTGTACTCCGCAAACGGAGGATGGAGGGTGCTGGCAGGCTCCCACTCCCATGAAGGAAGAAGCACAGGCCTGCCGCCGCCCGCCCGCTCTCTCAGAGGAACCGGCGCCAGCAAAGCCCGACGCGGCCTCTCGCCTCACCGCGAAGCAAAAGCCCGGGCGCGAAAACCGGACACCGGCCGCTGGCAGCCGCTGCACCTGCGC
>NW_010972886.1:17421694-17472587 GCF_000737465.1 Haliaeetus leucocephalus
GCCCCGAGGAGGGCCGGCGCCGGGAATTAACGGCAGGGAACGCTCCGCCGGCTCTTAGAGACACATGTATACAGGTATCAGCGGCCTACCCGGCTGTCTGAGACCTTCCTCCTCCTCGGTCTCCACAGAACAAAGGGGCTTCACCTCAGGCCTTGCTTCTTAACAGCCCTTTGGATCTTCCAGAGGGCGAATGGTGGGCAGCCCTGCGGCCGCCTTCAGGCCTGCCTCGAGTTTCCTCTCCCAGGGCCTGGTGCCGTGCGGACACACTGGCAAGGGGAAACTGCACCACAGAGAGCGACTCCCACCGGTGCCGGCAAGCCCTGGTCTTGTTGTGCCCCTCCTGCTCTGGAGAAAGGCCTGTGCCTTCTGTGAAGCCAATGTCCTGACAGGGAAAAGATGCTTTCATCGGTACCCAGCACGCTTACCAAGAATCAACCGCCATTTTACAGGGTTTCCTCTTCGCAGGCCCTGTTCCACCATACCCATATGCAGGCATTGCTAACAGCATTTTACACACTTGAGGAGTTTGAGGTTACACACAGCCTGCAGTTCAAGGATCGCTGAAGTGATTCTTAAATGTACAAATTTCAGCTTACAATACCATTTGACAGTGGAAGGAACTTCAGGTATCGCTTGGAGGTAGAGAACTGAAGCAAGCATCTGTAAATCTGAACAGAACAGTACCCCTATTCTGACTCCTTGCTTTAGCTACATAACATCATTCCCGCCCCAGCACCACTGTGAGTCAATGTTATTAATTATTTTTCAGACAGAAATTCCTGTGAACATGGACTTGGAAGGGGTAAGTGAGTTGCCTCAAGCAACAGTGAGCCATGGCTGAGGCAGGGAAAGGACAGAAATTCCCCATACCTGACGGCTGCTCTAACCATTAGGGCCATTACGGTAAAAACTTCCACCCAGTCTTCCTCTCTCACTGTCTTCCTGTCTTGCACACAAGTCACAAAAGTCTGTTCAAATACAATCAAATCAAAATAAAAAACCAAAATCAAACTGAGTGGTTTGCTTTTACTGCCCAGTGAAGTGCCCTATGAAGACTACTGGGCAGTAACTCACGGTTACTGCTCTCAAGCCATGCTGAAGAAAAACTTTGGGATGTTTCCTGAAAGGGCCACAGTCCATCCGGCTACAGCTCATAAGCCTGAAAGCAAATAATAAAATAAGCACCAAGAAAGCCAGAATTTGTGTGCTATAGCCATCTCAGCCTCTCCAAAAGCATTTGTGCCTAGAAATGCGTTTGGGAAACATCTTTCTCCCCCAATGCATTGCCTTCCTTACAGGAAGAAAAATATACCCCTTTAAGTACTGTATTTTACTAAGTACAGTAGCTAGATTTCTGTAGAATTGGGACAATTCACTCTATTGAATGATACTGCCTCACACTATCTGCACAGGGATCTCTGCCAAAGACCGCTGGCAAAGGTACCTGACAGGCTTGTTCATGCTTGTGGGGCTGAATAAGTTCATTAGGCCTACAAGGAAGAACAAGCTCAAATAAAACTGCACACATCAATGTGCCCTGCCTTAATTAAAATGTACAATCATCAAACAGCTGACACCCAAAACACTACCAACACAAAGGAAGCACACGTCCCTCGGTTAACAGTGCTTTGTTTTCTGTCAAAACTTTTCAGGAAGGGGGTTTTGTGGGTTGGGGGGGGGTGTCTCATGAGTTTCTGGATGCGTTTCAGAAAGCACTTGAAATGTCAAGGTTGTCAAGGTAATAGTTGGAAAAGATGTGTATCTTTTAGTGATTTAATGATATTTTTGTGATCAAGATTTTGTGAAATATCGTACAAGTATTGACCATCTTTTCCTCTATTTCCCATTTTTGTCGCTGATTGCTACACTCATACAAAAGTAAAAGATTTTCTGGAGTTTGAGGAAAAACAGAAAATCCCAGATGATGCCACTAGAGTTTTCTACTTGGATTTTCCCCTGCCTATAGAGCCTCTCCATCTACATCAGGATACATAAGGAACAACCATTCCCGTAGTATAGAATCCAGTGGCTTAAAATTTTCCCCAGCATCACGGGCGCCCTGCCCTCTGCTCAACAGCTGCAGCACCAACACTGACAGTGATCTCCCCTTAACCCCCTTCTCCAGCCTACCTGGAGACACAGGGGACTCTGGTCAAGTCTTTGAATGGCAATCATAAAGCCATAGGAGTGTTGGTATGTAGTTGAGAGAGGATATATGTATATACACATACATATCTCAGCATGATCAAGACAGAAGAGGAAAGGCAAAATGTACTAGACCCACCCCAGGAAGAGTGCAGCCGTTGGCTCTTTCATCTTCCACCCATTCTCTGAAAGGTTTCTCTCTCCTCACAGCACTCAGTTCAGGCTTGATTCTGCAGAGTGGCCTCCAAGGGAGGAAGCACGGAATTCAGAGCACTGACAGTTTGCAAGATTAGCCCTTTGGGACAAGCACTCTGTGTTCAGTGTCAGACACACCTGTGGCCCTAAGAACACTTTAGGGAACAGGAACTGAAGAGCTAGTCCAATGTTTGCTGTGCCTAAGAATTACAGGACACAGTTTTAAATTGCAATGCTACATTTACACTTCAGAACAAAATATAAGCATCTGACTAATTATATAGATTTGTCTCCAGAAGGGGGGGGAATGTCAGTCCTGTGCTGCACTTTTAATATTGCCAGACCTCAAGTAATGAATGTTTGCCATGGGTGTTTCAACACTGCTCTGTCCACTAAGTGTTTGTGAATATATGATATGCACTTTCTTCTCACAGCTAACTAATTGATTCTCAGAGAGAATCAGCTTTCCAAAGGTGAGTGAAAATGATTTATGCAAAGAAGCATTTTTGTCACAGCAAGCATAGCTTTAAAGGAAATAAAAATTTTACTTGGAATATGATAGAAAAAGCATTTCAGCAAGCAGAATTGTGTTGGCCCCTGTTGCTACTGAGATGAAAAATGTATTTGTATTTTTTCCTTTGTTCTATTACTTGTGACATAGACAGTTAAGATTTAAGGTTATTTTTTCTATGCCCACTTTTATCAACATGATAACTTCCCAATGATCTTGTTCATTCTGGCTGCAGAAACTGTGGCATAAAATGTTATGCCATTTGCAACCCATTACCGCATGTTGTTCCAATGATTCGCAATAGAGTGCAATATAAAGCTGTTTATAAGGCTGTTACTTCTGTATATAGTTTAGCATAACTAAAAGATATTGAAAAGAAACGCTCCCGGAGCCATCATTTTTTTATTTGCTCATAAAACTATTTTGGAACTTTAATATTCAAGTGTAAATTTAAGCCAAATTAAAGTGCTGAAATGTTTACTAAGAGTCATATTTTAGGAACAAGTAACTTCAAAAGTATTAAGAAAACAAAAAATAGGATCTGAGGGCATACCTCTGCACAGAACAGCAAAATTCAAACAGTATGGTTTAGCCAGAAAACAGTGCATTCAGTGAAAGCGAGAAAGCAATGAATAACCCTCTTATAAAGGTGCTTCATATTGACAAGTCCCACCAAACACAAGAGGCTGAGAGACGTGTTCAAGTCCCTTTGAACATCAGGTGAAAAATCTAAATCCGATGTACATAGACCCTTCCTTAAAAGAGGCAGGTCTTTGGTAGGTAAAAATAGTTTAATTTTTCAGTTTGCTAATTTCAGTATGGGACTTGAAAGTGTTTTGCAAACGATCTGAACTTAGTAATGGTCCTGGGGTGCAAGGGTGTTATTATGCCCATTTTATAGAGAACGTGCATTAAGCAGATTTTTGCTATCACATTTTAAAACATCAATCATGAAGTAGAAACAATTTTGAAGCACAGCTATCCTTAATGGAGTTTTAGGTCAGCTATGCTGACCGCTGCTGCTGGAATACTGAGCTCTTAGTCTGATTCAGTACAATAATTTCTGTGTCCCCAAAACTGAGGCAAGAGAGGCTAAAGGCCATCACAAAGAGTACAAAGGCCAGGGAGCAAATTCTTCTCTATTACACTGTGAGTAAACACTGTCTGCTTACTAATAACCCTGATGCAAAGGGAAGATCCTCTTGTAATGGACATGCGTATGAGCAAACCAGAAGCAGATGCTGAGGGGGCCAGCACAGAGCGTAAAGCGACAGCACGCAATCCTGAAGCTCTCGCAGGCAATGCTCAGCTGGTGCTAGGAGAATACTTGCTCTAGCCAGAGCAGCCCTTTGAGGCAGTATCAGAGACTGAACTTTCTGCCAGGGGACAGCGATTCCCTCCGAGGTGCTCTGTGGCGTTAGGTGATTTTGTTGGTTTCCACATCTTTTGCTGTTTTGCATTACTGAAAAAAAGCAGCATAAAGTGGAAAAAGAACACGTTTTCAGAGAGCAGAGGCTGCTTCTGACAGTTTATACAGTATGCCATGCAAGATGGCCCAACTATTTTTCTTTTCCAAAAAAAAGATTCCCCTGAGCAAGCCTTAATTCACAGTTCCAAACTGACTGGCAACCAGGAGTAGATGAGTGCTCCAGATCACGCTCCATCACAATACAGTTACAACTATTTAAAACCCAATTAATTCTCTTTCTAACTTTCCCATCAAGCTGTAAAGTTCCACTTGGCACGGCTTTTTACTTTGATTTTGAATTCCTGCTTGGAAGATTAACTGGAAATGGATTTGGCTTGAACAGCTGCATCGAACATATTTTGTTTTGTTTTGTTGCCATCTCAAATGACAATACTTAGCACTCTTCATCTTCAAAGCATTATACAAATATTGAGTCACATCCCCTCACAACAATCTCGTGACATCACCTCCTGTGAATAAAATCATGCAAAGAGGTGGAGAATGAGCAAGAGATCCACAATTTGTGCAGGGTCACAGGAAGAACCCTTGGCAGAGGCAGATGTAGAAGCCAGGGACTCACAGGCCCCTTCTGGTCCTCACTTTATTAATCTCAACTTCTGCAGACACACGTGGATTTTTGGGGGGTGGGGTTTTCTTCCCTTTTTTTTTTCTTTTTTTTTTTAATTCTGTTCATCCTAAGGTAACATCCCATGGTAGCTAGTATATGCACGAATAAGCTTGCAGGCACTTTCTGCTGTTACATGCCCTGCCACCTGAAGTTGAGCATGCACGGCTGGGTCCACAGTAGGGAGTTCCCTTTTCCCTCAGTGACTAAAAGGTATTTCAGGCACGGTTGTATGCAAGCGTGTCTTTGCCCTCAAGTCACTGAGGCCCATATATCTGGCTACATCCAGCCAGGAAGATCATCCTTGTCTTCAGACACACTCAACTCTGACAAAGTAGTGATCTCCTGAGGAGTTCACCGTCTGTGGGGAGAAAACACTGCCAGGGCCAACACTTAATCAGAGTGTTCTTTACATAAGGCTAATACACTGGGCATGTGACTTACGTGCCTAAATTAGGAGCCTCAGGTCGCTGTGGACTCAGTGGAGAAAGGTACCTCCTTTCAGGGGGTAATTCAGAGACCTTAATTTAGGCTCCACTGACTACAGAGAGAGCCTGTACTCCTAAATTAGACATCTAAATCAGTAGTCTGTGTGAAGCAGAAGTCGTGTGAATACATTCCTATAAATATATATTCTCTGCAGTGCCAACTCCCATAAAGTGAATTAACGTCAAACATGTAGAGTGTATAGTTGTCAGGGTTTCTTTTCCTGAAGAAAACTGACAAAGAAAATATGCTATTTGTGTTTCTGTGCACATCTCGTTTTGTTTCCCTCCTTATTTGGCTTCTTCCTAACTACCTCAAGAGATCTTTCGGACTAAAAGAATTGTATTATTCCCTATAGAACTATAACATTACCTAGAAAGCCCCTCCCCAAGGCATTCCAAGGCACAAGCGAGGGAACTGCTTCTCCTAAGGCATGACAGGTATGTGGCAACAAAATCTAGGTTTTGTTGAATTTATGCCTCTTTGTGCAGTCTAGTACCCTCGTTTCTAGACCGGAAGGCATTGGGAAGAAACGGCGTCACGAGGCTGAATCATTCAGCAATTAAGACACTGGCCTGGGGTAATTCCCAGGCCCATTACTGCTGCGGCGCAGCTTTATTCCTGTTATGAGGTAGCCTTGATCTCAGAAGTCACTTCCTATATTAAGTCCTACTGCCAGTTTTTGAGTTCACATGAAAATTGTCCGTAGAATTCCCAACAGCAATGCCCATGTGGTGGAGCAGAGGTGCACTGGTGAGGCAGCGTGAGCGGGCTTGCACCGATACCGCTGTGCTGTTCCTTCTTGCTGGCAAAATTTCAAGCCAGACCTCCCTTGAGCACAAATGGCAACAGCTCTCTCAAAGTCTTACACAAGCTTCTGGCCCATTTCAAAGCAGTGAAATATTTGTAAGAACTCTAGCTTACATAAAATGCTGTGGGGAAAAAAAAACCCATAAGCCAACATGGTCATTTTAATGTGTATTCTATGTTCTGGTTCTGTAAGTAAACTGTACAAGTAGAACCTGTCCAATTTAGCCCTCCACCTCTGTAGTGACAGCTCCTCTGTCAGGACTGCAACAATCTGAGGCATGCAGATCCTCATGGTCAACAACAAACTTTGGCCCTCTAAAATAAGCTGAATTCTTACTGCCTTGACGGCAGGAAGTTCCAGCCAGGAAGAGGGTCCTTCAGCTATGAAAGCTGGAGCCAGTGAACCTGAACGCAGAACCTGAAACTGTCCAAAACCTCACCTAGAGGTTAGGTCACCTGTGCCACTCTTCTCAACATAGATAATATACTTCTGGTATCTCAAACTAAAAGGAAAAAATACCACCAATGCCACCAATACACAGCTTTTCAAGTAGCAAGTCCGACTCCCAAGGACTAACGCTGTTAGCAACACAGACCCAGCCTATGTCTTCACCAGCACCTTCTGGCATTTTAAGCGTCCCACAGAGAGCCATTTATGGCCTTTCTATCATTGGGGTAGTAGGAACACATAAAGGCAGCAAGAGCATATTAAAAAAACACAAGAAAAGAAAGAGGACGTAGCTGAAAATTTTTGAGAACATCTTTTTCTCAGTATCGACTCCCAGTTGCTAGCTTTTGCTTTATTCTGGATCACCTTCATTCCTTCTGAGACTGTACTATCAATTTCACATCCAGGGACTGAAATAAACCCATCATCTGGACTATACTGTAGCAAGTGTGTAAGATAATTCATATTTCTGTATTTATCATCCATCTCCACACATTTAGTTGCAGAATGGGAAAATACTGCATGATAAACTGTGTGATGGAAGAAGCAGGAACAAAATCTTGTAATCTTGGACACTTATGTGCAGTGAATTAAAAGGTGCAGGAGGATGAATTTAAAATTGGTATTTCTCATTGTGCAATAATGCTACTAAAGTTAAAAGAGTACCAACACTGAAAGCTGAATCAGATTCAGATTCCCACTGACATTACAACGTATGACATTTTAGATATTCCATTAACCACTACTGAAGTTTCAGGTACTGTTTCATACCAGAACAGTGTTTTATATGACCTTCATTTCACAGGATCATCACTGTTCTTCAGGTATAATGAAGTGATGAGCTGTGGAATAAAAGGGAAGAAAATGGTCAAGGTAACTACCTAGATACCAAAAGACTGTATGTATTTATTACTTCAAAGTGAAAACACAGTGCAGACAGGAAGGGGAAAAGGTTCAGTAAAAGCAGTTTCAGCCGAGGAATTTAAAATTATTCACATATTCCTTGGAAAAAATCCATAGCACTTTCATCTGGTAATAGTAGTACTGTGTTAGGAAACAGCACTTAGAAATTCTGGATTAAATAGCTATCTTGTAAAAATCAGGTGGAGGCTATTAGTCCTAGTCATCTATAATCAGAATTAAACCCCTGCAATGATACGCAGCAAAGGGCACATGTTAGGAGGAATAAAAAGTATTACTAATACAAAACAGAAATGTGGCTGTCATTATTTGTCTTCTCCAGGGGTAAGCTTGGATTGCCTGATGATAACACCTGATATCATATGAAAGAACAGTTTCATCGCACCAACTGCTTCATATGCAGCGGGTGTTTACAGATAACAGCTGATACTAGTCAGTGGTCAAAAGTGGAAGGGTCCTTTCTTAGGTTCACACTTAACCTTTGCAAGTATAGCAGTTCCACCATGCTCCTTCACACTTGTACAGAATCTCTCAAAGCCATGTAAAGGTAATAATGAATTTGCACATGGAGATGCTGCATGCATTTTATACCTAGGCAGCCTGCAGCACAAAGGTCAAGATCCTCACCCGAAGCCAAGAGAAAAGCAGTGATAATGAGCAACAAAAACACATGTGCAGCCAGATCCTCAGTTTATCCACATTTCCTTGAAATTAGCAGAATTTTACAGTTTAAGACAGCGGCCTTCCTCCAGTGCAAAGAAGGGATACTGCTGGGGAAAAAAAAAAAAGGCAGTATAAGCACAGCTATATCTGGGTGCAGATTTCAATAGGAACATTTCAGGAGGCAATGTTAGGCGTCAGCTCACACACAAGCTTTTAAAAGGTTTAAAAAAAAACAATCTAGCTAACACTTGATTTTGAATCAGTTGACCAGTCTGAGAGCAAACAAAGCAGCATGGGAAGAACAGGAGAGAAAATACACCCCAACCAGTCCAGGAAGTTTGAGAGGAAGTTTTGTGGACTGCAATAGGACAGATCACCTCCCCTAAGTAACAGTTGTTATTCCAAATAGCTCCTGAAAAGCACTTTCATGAAAATTCCATTGCTAAAAAAATAAACAAGCAAGTAAAACGACCACCATAAATACACAAATAAAGATTAAAAATACACACATGTATGTAATATGTATATAAAAATATAAATATAGACAGAGAATGAAATGTTCTCAGTTAAATCTGAGACACCACACAAAGAAAATTTGGTGTTCTTGCCAACCCTACTGACAGAAAAAGCCCCGCACTTGTGGCCATCAAAGGTTTATAGAAGATTTCTGTAAAAAGCAAGAGGCAAAACCCCAGAAGTCACCAAAGCCCATTTCATTAGACAGGCCAACTTAATTAATTTGTTCAATTTGCTTCTCTTCTATGCATGGTTGTAAATGCAGGTTGGAAAGCAGAAGGCTAGAGGTGATGGGAATGAAGCTCATTAGGAAGCAATAAAGAAGGAAGAGACGCCAGAAAATGAATGCTAGTTCATTGGGAGAATTTTAAAAAATGCCATTTGTCTTCATGACACAGAGGGAGAAGAGCTCAGCGAGCCCATGCATATGGTTAGTTTGCAGGGACCTTTGACTTCTGCTGGCCTTTGACCTCAGTGTTTCAATCAGGACAACACTAAGCTGTGCATGGTGCCACCTTTTAATATCTAGTAACTACAGTTCGTAAAGATTACAAGCCAAACCCAGAATAAAAAAAAGACACCTAACACAGGATTTCAGCAGAATGTAGACTACCAATGCCAGTGGTGAAAATCTGAAAATCCAAGATCATATGCACCCTAGCCTCTGACAAGCCTAGCCTCCTATACACTAACATTTCATACCCTCTGGTCCCCTTTGATCCAAAAGTCTTTTTCTGCACATTGGGTCTCGGTCCACTGCACATTTCCAAACTAACAGGCACAAACGGACCTGAGCCTCTCACAAAGTGACAGTACTGGTAGTCCCTTTTCTTTAGGCCATGGCTGAAGGTAGTGTCACTCTATGAACAGCCTGCTGGTTAAGGATTTGCCTAGCACATCAGAGACATTGCTACATCATTTCTTCTTTTTGCCATCTTTCAAATCGGTATCTGCCAGAAATTGGTGCTATGCCCCTGGATAGGGAAAAGAACTCAAATGCAGGAATAAAAACCCTAATATCAGGATGCTACAGCACTCCCTCAGAGACCAGAAGGTTTGGTCCTTCCTTCTCAGGATCATTTAAGCATTTCTTGTGACCAGTGAGAACCTCACCTACCGAGCAGAAAAGCTCTGCTGTCTTTCCAGCCCAACAGCAAAGCTTTCACTGCAGGGGCAGAGATTATACAGTTCAACAAAAAATCAAGTCATACTGCCCTCCATGCAGATTAGAGTGGGAGAACGAAGGAGCTGCAAATCCTGTGAACTGCCCCACACAGAGCTTCTTCCTACTCCATGCCCATGCGACATGCATGAATATTACCCTCTGAAGATGCATCCCACACTTCCATACTAGCTTGGACTTAAATGCTCTTGAACTGGGACAGCTTCTCCAGGCAAAAATTCTACTTTCTTTTGCACAGAAATGCATTTTGTATGAGCAGGGACTTGGAGGAAGGCTGGCTCCCCTTTATGAAGGGAAGACTGTGGCTGGTGAGTGAAGCCGAGTGTGTAGCTGTATGCTGGACTCTGGCTGACAGGGGTGCAGAGAACCTAAGATCTCTTTTATACCCAGCAGCTGCAGACAAAATCTAGTCCAGCATGTCCAGGAGCCATGCTGACTGCTGACATATTCTTCTGCAATCCTCAAGCTACAACCCCTGCACTTAAACATAACTGCACATATAAAATTATGCAAGAAACATTAGCTGCTTTCCTAGATGGTTTCTCATTGCTTTCTCCTTGGCTGCTCAAAACCTTCTTGAAGGTGTTTAGTCTTTTCAGTTCCTTGAGAAGAGCAGCTGTGGTCATTTCTGCAGTAGAAGACAGTTGTGCACTTAGCCTGGCCAGGGATCGCTGACAGCCGTCACTCACCTCTTCTTCCTCCATCTGAGCATCGAGCCAGCAGTCTTCACAAGGAATCAGTATGAGCCAAGAGCCATATCCCATAAATAAGTCAGACTCAATTATTTTATATCAAAACAATATCTTAGCTTTTAATGAGTGCAACTGCCAATACAGGGATTCACGCATTATGAATCACTATTTTCTCCTTCCTAGCACTTTCTAATTTCCTGCTAAGGAGACAAGCTGAATGGGGTCATTAATCTGAATTAGAAATACCGTGACCTGCTCTGCACTTTATCTGCTAACATTTTCTGGCATAGCAATATAGGATGGGATTTTGTATTTCAGACAACATAGAATGTGAGAAATGTAGGTCCTCATTTTAAATAACCTCAGGAAGAACTGTATTTTTACTAGCAAACTCTTAAATGTAAATGCAGCGCAGGGTTCTCTGTCTTGAAGCATCGCAGAAAATATGTTGACCAGACAGCAGATAACATGTTCTTTAAACAAGCTCACATGGGGACTTTTCTCCTTTACCTTCCAATTCAATATTGGAATATTTTTGAAAATACATCGATGAATGAGATAATAAAACAAATATAAATAGAAATATAAGGTATTAACATATTAAAAGAATATAACTAATAACAATGTTCAGAAAATTAATTAAAAACATCGTACCTACTTTTATTTTCCATTTACAATGCAACTTTCCTCACTTGGGAGTCCAAAGGCCCTGAAAAAAGATAGGTCATGCTGGGTCTACGCTTTTCAAGCAGAATTGCACTCTGATCTCTACAGAGAGTTGTTCAAAGACACAAACATGATATAGCCCAAGGGGTCCAATATCTGAAAACACTTATGCACTCAAGCCTTGTTTTCTTTTTTTATTATTACTTTTTATTAGACTAAAATGGAAAGTGCAAGCTCTAGTCATGGAGTACATTCCCACTGTGCGATGCACAGGACAAATTCAGACCAACAAAAATATACGGCCAGAACTGAGACCTAAGTATTGCCCAGACTTCTTGCCAGCCGTTTTACAAAGGAATGCATCTCCCTCAAAATAACTTTCCGCTAATGGATAATCCCTGCAAAGTCAGTGGGAGTTTTCCACAGGATTTAAACTGCTCATGGAAATGAGAATTTCCAGCATCCAGCCCAAGGCCCCGATGAGCTAGTATGCAAGGTTGCCTGAGTTTCCAGAGCTCCTGTAGCAGGACTGGGTCTAATTCAGAGAACAGCATTTACAAACGACCATGCATGGAATGATGAACAGCAGTCATCCGGGACTTAGCATCCTGAACAGCAGCAGCACAAAGGGAAGTTTTGGCTGAAGATACTGAAGCAAATGCCGCACATATATCTAACGTGACAGAACACAGCCAATTCTCACTACAAATTATTCAGTAATTATTCTCTGTTCCCTATATATACTTGAGAAGCCAAGAAGATTAAAAGCCAGTAGTAAAACTTTCTTTTCCCTGTATTTCTTTGGTAAAGTCCTAATTTTCTCCTGCCTACAGCAGTTTTTACTATGCCAAAATCCCTTCAGCATTTAGTTCTGCTTAGTTCTAAGTCATCTTTCCTCTGACCCAGACCCCTGCCTCCCAGGCTGTTGAATTTATTATCAGGTTTTGATATCATGTTAGACAGTTATGTTTCATGGTGCGAACATTCTTCAGCTCTGCGAACCTTGTTGCTAAACATGTATTATGGCAGACTACAAATTAGAGCCAAGTAAGTTAATTAAGGCAGAAGACACAGTTTTTCAGTTGTTCAGATTTCCGTGTTTGTTAGTGGCTGGCTGTGCCTCTATTTTTCTCAAGAAGGTGACAATCACCTCATATTTCAGCATCTTTTCAGTCTGCTGACATGTAGAGGAGAGGGAGAAATGTTAATGGTGTGCTCATGAAGTTTACAGACATCAAGAAATAGGTTTTAAAATTTCAAGCTAAGATCCCTCCAATTTTTGTACAACAGATTCTTCTACAAATAAGCAGTGCCGTGGTGTCCTCCGCCCTCATCCTTGCATACCACACAGGAAGAGTACATGAAATAAAATGTTAGTTCTTGAAACAAGATGAGCATTGACAAGTGAGGTGATTTCTTCCTTTATTTGACATAAAGATGTTCTACATGAGCATCACAGTTTTCTCTCCAGTGCATACAGATTACAAATAATGCAATGTACAGGTTACAAACCCAATATTTTTGCCCTACTTCTATTAACATGTGACACTCACAACAGACAGGATGGAGCTAGAGAAAATAAAAAAATGCCTGTATGGCTTCCCACCATTCGCCTTCTTCCCAAGTTTGCCCTCCCCACATCTCCCTTTCTTGTTACCGGGACATAGAAATTCCCATATATGATCTAACTACTTCCTCTGACTCAAAAAGACATTTTGTGCTGAAAAAAGATTTAAAGAGGGCAAAGGGATGGAAGCTTCTGTCTTGATTTTTTATTTTTAATAAACACATACACTGGCATACAAGCTAAAAAGAGCAAAATAGCCTTTAAAAGTCTGGATGTACTTAGAAGTAACCTGTCTGTTGTTTAATCAGTTCTGACTTCCTTTTATTCAAGAGAAAGAATTGCAAACTGCAGTGCTGATGACCTGTGGTTTGACAACTGATTTAGGATCAGGAAACAACTTGCTCTACACTGGGCCAGCACTGTTTTCTTTTATTTTTTCCTATTTTCAGCCTTTGACTATAAAAAAAAAATTAGATTTTGGCAAACAGTTAAGAGCACAGGAATTGCTGGTCAGCAGTCTTGCTATTTCAGCATCCTGACTTTGCCAGCGGCTTTCAGGAAAGCCATCTTTTTTTCAGTCAAACTTTACAGGTTACTATTGTCACCAGGGCCCACACAAACACTCACTCATGGCTGTGCCCCCTTGGCTAAGCACATCAAATAGTCTTTCCTCAACTTTGAAGATGATCCAAACAGTCATCTCGTCAACCTTCTTTATTGCACACTACTAACCTTTGAGGAATTTCATTGTTTCTCAAGGAAAACCTCATGATTTTCCACTGACACGTTTCCATTGCTGAGCAGTACTTCTGTCCTCATGGTGGGTCATAACACATTAAGAATAATAAAATCTATCCCCAAATGAATTCTTTGTCCAGTTTGAGTTGTGACACCAATAGGTACATCCTAAACTCTCTATTATATTTCCAAATCCCTGTAAAGCTGTAATACATTCTGACACTTTTTTTTCTCTCTTTACGCTGCCATCCAGTTTTTCCAAAGGAAACACAGCAGTTCTTTTCATGAGCTTTTTGAGAATTTCAGAGGCTGACACTCAGCCATGCAGTAATTCCTAGAAAAAGTAAAGCAGAACAACTGAACATTTGAACTCCCACAAATAACCTCCACAATAATTTTCCACATGACCCAGAAGAATTATTTTTAGAACCAGAAAAGTAGCTTTATTCTCTATTTCCATTTAGTCCTTGTGATGTTGGAAAGGACATTCAGTAAGGATGAGTGGTATTATTTCTCCATGATGTGTATTCACTTGGAAAAAACTATAATTCCTAGAAGTACCAGCCATGATGAAGACACGCTGTTCTAAGTGCTGTGTAACTTATGGTAAGAGACAGTTTCTGCCTCCTGAGAATTTACAATCAAAACAGTTGAAACAGAGAAAACAAGGGGATGAGAAGCCTGTTTTGCAGGCAGGGGATCTTCCGTCGTTTCCCATTTTGCCACACAGTTTTGTGTGAGACAGGACAAGCCATCAATCTTTCGAGACTTTAGACTCTACTCCCTGTTCAATCACGAGTGTCTTCTGCCTTGACTATCTTTCTATGAACTGGGAGGTTTTGCCAGAAGCACTCAACTGCAGCTTTTCTGAGGGCCACCTAAGATCCAGTAGGCAACTTCCCTCTACCCCTGATTTTTGTTTTCATTTTTTCACTCTCCAGCACTTGGGGGCATTAGATGCCATTGGGTGGTGTCGTGGCTTAACCCCAGCCAGCAACTAAGCACCACGCAGCCACTCACTCACTCCCCCCCCATCCAGTGGGATAGGGGAGAAAATCGAGAAAAAAGAAGTAAAACTCCTGGGTTGAGATAAGAACGGTTTAATAGAACAGAAAAGAAGAAACTAATAATGATAATGATAACACTAATAAAATGACAACAGTAGTAATAAAAGGATTGGAATGTACAAATGATGCGCAGGGCAATTGCTCACCACCCGCCGACCGACACCCAGCTAGTCCCAGAGCGGCGATTCCCTGCCCCCCCCACTTCCCAGTTCCTATACTAGATGGGACGTCCCATGGTATGGAATACACTGTTGGCCACTTTGGGTCAGGTGCCCTGGTTGTGTCCTGTGCCAACTTCTTGTGCCCTGGCTGGGCATGAGAAGCTGAAAAATCCTTGACTGTAGTCTAAACACTACTGAGCAACAACTGAAAACATCAGTGTGTTATCAACATTCTTCAGATACTGAACTCAAAACATAGCACTGTACCAGCTACTGGGAAGACAGTTAACTCCATCCCAGCTGAAACCAGGACAGGTGGTCATAGAAGAGGCTCAGTGGTGCAAGTCAGACAATTGCATTTCCAGTTTTGACACCCCCATGACTTCAGAGCCCACGGAAATTCATGTTATTTCCATAGTATCTCTGTTCTATTCACTTCTCAGCCAATACAAGTTGCTCAAAACCACAGCAAATAAAAAATGCCTATGACCGCCTTACAGGACCCCACCAGTTCTTGAATTCTATCAAACCTGCAATTATTGTAATACTAAGGGAGATACATAATGTGCTATCTTGCATGATATAGTAATACTTCCCACACAAATTTACTTGACTTATTTGCTAATCTCTTACTTATTTCTACAGCCTGAGAACAATCAACACCCAATGACAAATGCTGTGTAAGCAGCTTTTTCTGTATGAAACTACACAGAACTTTAATTTCCATGCCACAGTAAATGAAGCCATAAATTCTATTTACTGTAAAAGCCCATTACTATATATCATATTACAGACTAACACAAATTTTGATGCACACAACTAAAATGCATTGCAGCAAACGGTTGTGGAGGAGCTATGGAAGTGTGGACAGCGTGATACATTAAGTCCCAAGAAAATGCTGATGCCGTCCACAGATGGGTGATTTTCTTAGCAATTATTTTTTTTTGGTGAGACAGAATAGGGTTTGTGCATTGAAAACTTCTCAGATCAAATATAAAAATATAATAAATATAATTCTGAGATTAAATATAAAAGCTCCTGCAAATGCCTCAGCAACTATTTTAATACCTATTTTAGTAGCTAATAGTAGATGTAATCCAAACGTATTTAAAAGCCACTCATTTATTTCTGAAAAACTGTTTAGAATTGGTACACAAGCATTCATTTACCCCAATTGCTTTTCTCCCTGTTACCTACTACAGCAATCATGCCAACAACAAGATGCAAGCAACCTATTTCCATTTTTAAACAGTTTCCATTTTTACTGTCTTTTTCCTGAAGTCTTAGCTTTTCCAAACGCCACTTCCTTGGGACCTATGAGCTCCATTCAAAGTCCATGAAAATCAAGGGGATGCATCAGTTGGTTAAAATAGGTTTGGGATTTGTGCCTAGGCTCCCAGCACAGGTGAACCAGGACCCGGTTCATCTAATGGGCTCCTCCTTAATATTAAAAGTACATCAAAACCTCCCATAGCATTTATAGTCCTACTTCTCAGAATAAACTAGTCTACACAGACCTTTTTGTGCTGTGAAACACTGCAGATGAAATACCTTGGCTCAGCAAATGGTTCTCTTCAAAGCTTTCATTTCTGCAGTTTCTCTCTTGCAATATCCAGTTGACACATCAATAGCAACGCTGATACAGGTTCAGTATCCATATTTAATACACATTTTTTTCATGTCAGTTTTATTACAGATCTATAGAACCTAATTATATGCACTCAGTTTGGTACTGACTTTTAAATCTTGCTTTGTTAATTGTGGTGGTTGTTATTTTTTGTGTTTGGTTTTTTTTTCTTTTAAAAACGTGGCTGAACATTTGAGTGATTTTTAAGCTCAATAAAGATTCCACAAGAATAATAATTTTTAAGAAACCACTGAAAAGCTTCTGTGAGAACAATACAATTTACAGTCTATCAAAAGGAAAAATTCCAATTACAGAATTTTTTATTTAGGAATTTTGTACAGCAGATTTTACTTTTTGGTCTCATCCAAAATAGTGCAGAACACTTCAGACACTCATGAAATTTTGTATGTCATCTCTCCTTTATATATAGACACATGACATACCATGCTACTTATGTTGAGCAATTTGTATTAATTTGCATGTTATGAAAGGTTATTTTGCTTTTATCCTCATTTTATGGGTAGAAAGAGTTAAACGATAGACTGTAGGAATGTCACAGGAGAGATCTGTCTCCCTCACTAATGTGCAGGGCACAGCTCAAGATCTAGGCCTACGCAGAAATTCATTTACCGTGAAAACACACGCAGGAATATTCTCAGACCATATTTGACAAACAAGACAAAGCCACCTTATCGGTCCTTCTTCATTTGCCCCTTTCCATGAGCCCTTCTCTGCCCTGTTCTGGAGCAAATCAGATTATTTTTAATACAATGTGTCGCGACGTTACTGTTGTGTTATCTCAGCAGGGAGCAGGCTGCTGGTGAAAGCCGGCACTCGGCAGGGACCAAGCGGTGCTGCAGCTGCACTCTGTGCATTATCCCACCAGATGCTGCACCGCTCTCGGAGGGAAAACTCCCTTGTTTTTTTTCCCCTGATCCCTTCCACTGCTCATGGTTGGAAAGAACTTGGAGAGAAGTTAAGAGTCCAAGGGGAGTGGGGCAAAATAAATTTTGTGGCTGAACTCTGGCACCTGGTAGGTAGCACAGTGCAAAGAGGCTGAGCGTGTCCCAGCACAGCAGGAACGTGCTGCGCCCGCAGCACAGGGTTCTGTGTGACCCCAGCCAGCAGCAGCAAATGGCCAGAGGTTAGTATCTGTACCTCCTAATCCAGGCACTGCAGTCCAGCTCCGTGCCACTAAACTCACGAGGACTCTCCCCACTGAATCTACAGCGATGGGACCCCTGCACAGGGAGAATTTTGCAGTAGGCATAAAATTTTTATTCTTTTGGGGGGCCAGTCTACAAATCTCCTCCTTACAATGAGAACCCACATATGGATGAATTTGCATTTTGCTGCTCTTTCAGTTTGCAAATCTAACAAAATAATTCTATCTGCATTTTTTTAATAGCAAAAATCATCATCATCAAAAAGTCAGAATTTAGAGAGGCTTTTTTTTTTTTTTAGGTTTTGTTCCTTTTTGTACCTCAGTGAATGAAAACTCTGATTCTGGAGAGCCCAAGAGAAATTCAGCCATAATTCAAGCAATCATATCCACATCTCCATGAGTGTGCAGGGTCAATGTGCCGGATTCTGTTTGCTAGGTGGCTGTCATCATTATCTGATTTCTTTCTCTCCATGGTCAATGGCTGTACCAAGAAGCACGTTCCATTTATACAAATAGCATTTTAGTTCTTTAATTAAAATGCAGCATAATCAGAAACAATTGAACAGACACCACCGAGGAACAAGACAGAACAGCTTGTAACACACAAGCCAGAGTATTAAGGCTGTAGACCATTTTCATTTGTTTCCTTATTAAGGAACATAAATGAAGCCTTATATTATTTGAAGATGCTTAGAGAATATAGGTATGAGCACTTGGTGGGTTAATCACTCTCAGACAGAAGACTATTGGTAATTTCTTTAATTACAGTACAACTAATCAAACACAGAAAACTCAAAAGAATTGGCCGGTTCCTATGGATTAGACTGCAGGGGTCCCATCTAATTTCAGCGACTTAACCCACGATTTCAAGTAATGTATTTCAACTCGAACTTCAGAACAAAACCCAAAGCTGTACAGCAGATGGTGAGGTTACTATACCATTTTCTGTATTTTTATTTAATACAGCTACAGCTGAGGTTTGGTGGGAATAGAATATTAACAATAAAGTAAACTTATCGAATGAAATCTCCTTCTATGGAGTTAGTATAATCAGTTTAAACTTGCTGCAAAAACATAAATTCATAAACTCTTAAAAGCCACCTAGTTTCAACCTTTGTTCAAAAGAGCAAATACAATTGTCAAAGCAAATGCAATTGTATATACTGCTTCTTTTGTCTGCTTTAAGGCATTAGTGTTTAAGACTAGAATTTCTTTTCTTTATATTGCTACCTAATTACATTTATTTAGGGGTTTCTTAATGTATAAAATAAGTTACTGTCATTAGCTTAATATTTTCCTGAATTGTATCTAGTTCTTTTTCTAATTATTTTTTAATATGCATTTCTCATATTTTTAAAAGTCTTTTATAAAATTAAGATGTTTACACTTGGCTAATTCTGACATAAAAAAGAATGAGAGCGGCGAATCAGGAATCAACTCTTGGTAGAGAAGACCTAAAGAATCTTAAATATATTCACAGTGACACATGGAATAATAATTACTTTTTCATGGTGCTATAATGGAGGAGGTAATAGAGTATATTACAATGCATGAAAATAATACCCCGTCTTTAATCCAACATATGGTTTTCATGAAAGATGAACTTAAATTACAGAGCAACCAGGGGAAAAAAAAAAAGGAAGGTTAGCAAGTGAACACAGGGACAGACAATTTACTACCTTAATATTAATACAGAAGGAAAAATATCTTTCTGGCAAAGCCTGTTGACACAAGGACGAAAAGTTAAATTTCAGGGAAATTCCCTTCACCAAATACAGCAGTTGGAAAGAATGTAAGCACAATCCTTTGCTCTCCCATCTTAAAACAGAAAGGAATTACCCCAAAACTTTCAGATACCTCTAGATTTTCATGGCTAGTTTGTAATATGAATTTCTGCATCTCAGTTCTCCAGAGAGCTTAGTAGCCTCCTGCCTAATCTTATTTATAGTCCAGCCAATTCCCACCTTGAATATTCTAGAAGCCTTCTGACCTCAGGTGCACACAGTTAATTCTTCTTAGTAATTTATCTTATCCTTCTTTTCAGCTAATTCAATTACTTCTTGATTAGTGATGCAAGACAAAGAAGAAAATAAACCTAGTATATCATTAATGAGCAAAGTCAGGAAATTCACCTAAAGGTTTCCACAAGAGGTCTCTTCAGCGGACCCCAATGACATGAGGAATGAATGGAGGATCTCAGTGCCATCCTCCAGAGTGTTCCTGATGCAGCAGGACTGGTTACACACCGCTGATGTTCACTTGAGCTGGTCTTGCTCAGCTTACAGCCAGTGCTATGGGTTTCACTCATCCTCCAACATCTCTGCAGTAGGACACCCTATACAGGCCAACACACGTCTTCTACCTCTGCTTCTTGAGGCAGCACTTGGAGTATGACTTCCTTCAGAGCCTCACCTCAGCATGCGACTGCCACATAATACACGGGGTTTAATTATCTGGCTGTCAGTCCTCTACCCTTTTTCTGGTCTTTGGTGCCACCATATAGCTCCCTCTCCCACACTGTTGCTGCAGAGCACTGCCATTGCCCAGATACCAACCAAATTAAGCCTGCAAACAGGCAATACTGCCTTTCATGTCTGCTGATAATCTTTCACCACTCCATATCCATTCAATATGGATTCGAGAAGCAATCAGAGCATTTAAGAAGTAATTACTGTGTACTGGTTTCTGCAAAGGAACAAGACAAATTAGTTATGAGGTAATTATGGGAGAGATCTTTTCAGGACTTCTGTAGAAGGAACAGCAACAACTGTAATGATTGATTTTTAACAGGAGTTTCCAGTCCACCCTCCTACTTTATCTGACTGGCTAAAATATTCAAGGAAACAACAAAACATCTTCAGACAAATATTAAGTCAGAATAAAACTGTTTAGCCTCTAGTAAGCATAAGGAAGTACATTTCCTATTATAAAAAGAGTTTTAAAACCTTCTTGGAGCAAATGAAATGAGGAAGACAACTGGTTTCTGTGACTGAAGATACAGACTGGGAAAAAATCACCTCTTCCTCTTTGGAGAGTTGTGCAATTTCCCTGAATCCCAATTCCCCAGTTAAAAAATAAGAAGAATGACACTTCATTATCTCATACAGATGATATAAAAGTAGACACTTGTGCCTCAGTGAAGGCTAGGAACTGCGTAAGTCACAGGCAGATAGCTGAAGACAGAACTGACAGTTAACTCAGAAACTTGCTTATTCCAGAAATGTTGGGTTAGAGTTATCCAAGTTAAGATGTAGTACTGCATACAAATACCGTGAGGCAGGCTGTTCTCTGAGACTGCGAAGCCCAGAAGTAATGAATGATTTGCTGCACGTGCATTCATGACGAGCTTTGCTGACTACTGAAAAGTTTAATCAAATACACAGAGGGTTCCCAAAATGTTTGAGCAGATACTTAGGCAGACTGTTCCTTCTACTATCTGCACTCTTAACAGCATATACTCCTTGTAGTCTTAAAACAGTCCACTTTGCTTTAGCTCCAGCCAAAGAGGATATGAGAGGAAAGTGGAAGGCAAATTCTGCTGGTCCCAGAGCTCCAGGGAGTCCTCCTACTAGTTTGTTAAATTGCACCGTTAAAAGACTTACTCTTTTGCAGCTTCAGAGCTGCTCGGCAAGTATGCGCATACATGAAAATATTTTTCTCGTACCAACTTCCTCCAGTTGGAAGAGGATTGCTCTTCTAGTAAATACTACCAAATGACACAACTGTGCACTGCTGCAATATGCAAGACATAACATTTAATCTTGTAAGTGAAAATTATAATAAAATGCATATGCTTATGAAGGTTAAGAAGTAGATCTGTAGCTATACTGAGCTAAATGTAGTTTTGCTGCACAAAAAGGAGATTATGAAGAATATAAAAAGGCATTATTTTCCGCCATGTAAAATTGCTACACACATGCACAAAAGCAGATTACTTGAGAGTTTTTAGCATTCATCTAGCTGTCCTTTAATATCATAAATAGAATATTGTTATCTCCAGTGCAACTAAATGATGCTACAAAAGGTGATTTCAGATAAAGAGTAAGAGAGAAAACCAATGAACCCTACAAAAATAAACATTCTGTAAAGATGAAGATGTTTCTGCTACCACAGATAGATTACAGTAAAAACTACTTACAGTCAGAACAGTGTATAATCGAAATTATTTCACAGAGTTTACCACACGGTACCGCAGCAGCCTTACATATTTCAGCAACCAAAAAAGGTGTCACCTGGTGTCATGCTCAGATTCATGTAAGTACTCTTCTGGTTATTAGCTCAAAAACCAAGTAAATGTCACAGTTTGAGGAGACTTGAGCACCGGAACATGTATCAAATGAAAAATTTTACACCCTGTCTCAAGAAACTGTATTTTTCTCAAGCGGCAATTCAGGATATCCCAAGCTCTCCAGTATCACTGCAGTTCCATTCTCTTTATATTCTCTAGTGTTACCATGTGCTTGGTTTAAAAACAGGGACCATTTTCATCAAGGCTTATTTGGCCATTGTACTTTTGGAATTAGGAGATCACCAAAGGACCCAGTTTAGTATAATGATAGTGAATAGGCACGACTTTGGCTTAACAGGGAAGTATAAATTCTGACTAATGAAGATACATCCACCTTGTGCAAACTGGTTAAGCGGTGCTTACACAGATGTTTAATACATACAAACTTCTCAAATCCAATCTTTTAATTAAAAATTTATCATAAAAATGAAGATGCTCAGCTGAAGGTGACTGCTTCATCCAACGTCACAGACATCATTCTCTTACTTCATTTAAGTCTTTGAAGCATAATTTTGAGCAGTGTCTTCTTTGATCACCACACTAGAGGAGACCCTGTAGTATTTATACTGTGTCACATACTGGTTATTGGATGAAGTAAAACAGTCCGGTCAGTGTTAAGCTGTCATTGCCACGTCTTTGTTATGTGTAGCAGTAGTGTACTCTATGCTGCTAGAGGCGAAACCACAACCAAAGGAACTGCTCCATGTAAAGCAAGGAAAAATGATTTGTTTTCCCTTGATCCACAGGAACAGGAAACTTTTCCAGGGAGGAACGAGCCCATAGCCAGCGGCTGACTATTCACTCCCTGTGCCTGCTTGCCGCTGGCCAGCGCTATGGGTCAGAAAGGAAACGGAGCACGGGCCTTCTCCTGGCACAGGAGAGGATTTGGGACAGCCCGGATGTCCACACTCCTCCTGCACTGTATCTGCTGGGCAAGTATCTCCCACCCAGCAATAAGCAATGTCCTATTCATGCCATACAGTGCTACGCAGCTATTTTGGATGCACTGCAGTCATTCTGTATGTAGATGTGTGTATCCTGTAGGCGTAAACTTAGTGACCACTGTTAGGAAATTTGTTGAAGGAGCAGCATTTCCTAGCAAACGCACATTCGTAACTCTCCCTGAAACAAGGGTTCCAGTATAACTGTGGTCAAAATCTGGTCCAAAGGAAGCTATGCTTATTTATATTCTGGAGACAGATTTGAGCCCTTAGTATCTTGTTTTCCATATTAACTTTAACAAAGCATGCCTTTTCCAAGGCTTGCTAATGAGCCTAGCATACTTAGGGAAAAAATGTAAAATATACAAACAAACTCGCAGTCAGATGGGTTTTTCCAAGGCCTGGACTGAAACTCAGAGAAATAAGGAATAAATGTTATGTCCCTCCAAATATCTTACAAACTCTGACAAACTAAAAAAACCCAACCTTGATTTTCTGGCCAAATCTCCCAGCTGCTTTTGCAATTCATAATGGATCTGGCTGAAGAGTTGGTTCATTTTTATAAATCCAGTTCCTTTTCACAAAAATGTTACTTTAATAACATCCAAATCCTGATTATTTTGTGCTTAAAACCAAACTTTCTTAAAAGACAGTGCCTTTTCCTGCAATGCACTTTCACCCAACATATATGAAAACACCTCTGAGTTTCTTTTGGAAAGAGTGTGCCCCTTCCAGAACCGGTGTTGTTACTCAGAGATTAGGATGACTGCATTTGAGAGGAAAAATAATAAATCAAGTTAGAAAGATAGCATCTAAAATCCTGGTGATCAGTAAAACTGTCAAAACATGCAAGACACTAAATCTTCAGAAACCACGTATGTTCAAAATTTAACTAATTGGTGAACAACCAATGCAAGTTCCAAACTGACAGTATCACTCCAAACGCCAGAATACACAAATGTCAGTTTTTGAAGGATGTATTTCATTGTACTTCCTACATTTCATCAATGCTAATCAGCACTGGATTCTCAAGGATTCTTCTACCTTCTTGCAGGTGTAACATTTTCAAAGATTCACTAGCTAACAAACTTTTCTGGTTTTCTTATAAAATTCATGAGTACTGTGTATTTTGTACCTAAACCATTGTAAGCAGAAATCAGAAAACATTTTTGTTATGTATGCACACAGTTATTCATGTAATTGTATAACATTTATGTGCAAATACACACATTGCAAATACACGTGTGTTGTAATCTGACTCACCTGAGCACATTCTCAACATTAGTTTTTTCCTGTCAAATGACACAAAAATAATCCTATAGGAAACGAATGCATTTCTCAGAAATGCATATGCTAGGCTTGCCACAAAGCCTTTTTCCACTTCCAAGCTCCATTACTCAAAATAGCTGTAGCTCTGAAGTATTTCCAAAAGGCTGGCAAGACACAAAGCAGCTTTCACATGTGACTTGCAGCCACTTGTTTCTCACCTACTAAGTGACGGTGAAGGAAGGGGTCTGGAGAGGTCTTGACCAGATTAAACCATTCCTCCACCTTATGCACCACAAGTCCATATGTAGCAACTCCTCACAACGTGCCTGTCTTCAGCACAGACACCATACTTACAGAAGTAATGTAACTTCTGACATCTTATAAACTTTTTCTGAAGGACAACACAAGAGATCTTCGCCAGGGTATCTCTAATGCCACCACATACAAGAAACAGCCACTTTCAGTCCTCAAATAAATAGTCCACTGAATTTTCCTTGATGAAAATTAGGAAACAAAGTGTATCGCATTAAATCACACCAGCATTTGCAGACTGTCCTTCAAAGAAGCTGCCTACCAAGGTCAAAAAGCAGTCACCTGAAATGGGATTATCACCAAACAGAGATGTAGGTGGAAATTTAGTTTCCTCAGATTATGTTCTCCAGCTAGTCTTTGTAAGGAGGAAAGCACTTCTTGCCATACTTCCTGAGCATGTGCTCACTTTCTACTGTACAGCACAAGCCACAGCCACCTTCCTGTTCACTTGTGTTAATGTTAGACAAGAGGCCAGCTCAGTAAACCAAATCTTCAGAAACTAAAGGGAGAATAAAGACTGCAGATTCTGTCATACAGCAAACCTTACCAAGTTTCCCAAAGTAGTATGATTTGAACCGAGTGCCATCAAGCACAGACAGGCACCCATCAACAAAAGAGTTAAACAGCAGCAACCTGGAGCTCAAAAGCTTATGTCTCCTCTCCTCAAAAGTCAGTCCTGTGGTATTTCAGGGAGCAGAGCTCCAAGCCGAGCACCAGCAGACCTACAGGATGATGAGGACCTTGAGAATTCCAGAGTTTGCTGCTCCAAAAATACACTGTTTGACCAGCCTGCTGTCAGAGCCGATTCCTACTAAAACAAACATTTAACATGTGCAAATACTAAAAGATGAATTTCCTGTTTGAACAGTCAGCATAACAGAATATTGCCAAAAGAATCATTGCAACATCTGTCAACGTAACCAACCAGCTACCAGCCAGAAAACAGGACAACCATCATCTGTCATCAAGAGACAGAAAGAATGTCCCAGCAAAGCCTTCCGCTATCAAATTCCCCCATGAAGACAAATAATGAGCAGGACAAGATGCAAGCAAGACAGTCGCTGTGATCTCCTACCCTTCCCTTCATACCCAAATAAGCCCATAATCAGCTCAGGAGTGAAAGTACCTTTGGTGCTTAGCTCAAAGGATACATGAAAGCAGCAAAGGAACCACACTCTGGGCAGCAACAAGTTTGAGACCCGTTCTGCTCTCCCCAAAGATGCACTGATTTGCATACGACCACGGCGCTATTTCCCTCGGATATCTGAGTTAACAGAGCTTACAAGCCTGGCCAAATGTCCACAGCAGACGTGTAAAGACAGGGTAATGACGGCAATGACAAGTCATTAATATCAACAAGAGACTGCTTCAATTTTTTTTTAATAAATATTTCCAACGTCTTTGCTCATTTTCTAAGCATTCACATATTCATCATCACTCACTTTCAATCAACTGATAATAAAAAGGTTTAAATTAAGTTCTGAGGGAAAAGGTGTTATTGCTGACAGCTCATTGCACACTTGTGCTCAACAGAAGCAGCTGGGTACTGGTACCCACAGGTGTGTCACAGTCCTCAACATTTCCTTCTTGCAGGACAGCATGGACTCACCCTGAAAAGCTGTCTGTATGTGCAGTGGGACACTCTCATGCCGTGAGAGATGTCACTTAATCAGTAGAAATTATGCTGATACAACTATAGAGTTTTTTAACCTATTTCAGGAACAAAAAACTCCTCTATTGCCTGAGTACCTGAAAAGTTATTACAGTTGTGTGCAGTAAAAGGGTAAATGTTATCAATTTTGCTTTAAAAATCATGTTAAAAAAGCAGATGTAGCCAAATTAAATCTAGTCTAATTTGACCAGTCAGTTAAAGAATCCTCCAGTGCCAGGGAGGAGGCTTCTGGCCACAAATGGCCAGGGGAAAATTTCCTTTGTGAACTTGCTGCCAATGGAAATCTAGTGAAGAATTTTCTGAGCCAATTCTTGCTATTGTGGCGTATGGAACATGCCAGGGGAAAAAGAAAGAAGAAAAAAGAAAAGAAAAAAAAAAAAGAGTGTAGCAGAGCAGTTTATAATATCTCAACAAGAATATGCTAGACTAGCAGAAGCAAGACACAACTGATTTCCAAACGCTCTCCCCCTGGATACCTGCACCAAGCCTGCAGGGAGAAACTGAGCTCACTGCCATTTCAGCCACAGCTTGCATGCCTGGGATTTGTAAATGCGAACAGGGCCCTTAACTTCCAAAAACCTTTTTCCTGTTTCTATTTTAAACTAAAAGGAGCCACTCAGAACTTGTAGAAGAAGGCATATCCATAAATCTCTCCAGGCTCAGGGCATCTAAAGCGCCAGCATAAAATGTTGCATTTGCAATTTGTTGCAAGTTTGCTGACTGCTATTTGTAACACTATAAAATCACAGAAAATAAAAATGGAGAAAAAGAAAGCACTTGCCACTGCTCAGCACTGACACCTGCATTAGTACATCTAACATTTCCAGTGTTTTAAACTGTTTCCAGCTTACTTCCACACACTGCTGATGGTAGTTTCCCTTGTCTCCTTTGGGAAACCACACCCAGACATAATCCCCCTCATTATGAAGCAGCACTTCTCAATATCTAAGCTCAGTATTCTTTTGTCCTTAATTTTATTTTACCAGTCTTAATTATGCTTTCCCCCCTCATTTTAAATTGCTCCTCTTTTACTTTGATATTTAATGTTCTCCCTCCTACTGATAATCAGTGGAACAGCTACATTCAGAAAAACCCAAGATGAACACAATTAATTAATGAGAAAATTTTGTAAATCACTGGCTGCATAAATAACATCCCCACTTAATAATTAGCCGCTTACCATTCCTGCACAATAGCAAAACCTATCTTGATAGTTTGGATTCAATTATTTGACACAAAGTTTGGAGGACAAAGACCCAAATGCATCTTTAAACACACAGCGTGGCTATAAAGCAGTTTCTTGAAGACAGGACATGCAGTTTGAAGCAGTTAAATCCAGCTGGCTGAATGATCCATACAGCTGTGGCTTCCCTCAGCTCTTAAATAAAATATTAGGGTGTGTTTCTATTGTTTGTTAGCTGTCATCAGCCCATCCTTCAGCTGACGGAGGTTAAAGGCTATGTAGATTCCTGGGACAGCTGTTTGGTAATTGTCACAGCCAGTTACTTGGTAACCCAGGAAAGGCAATCTCAGGAGGTAGATTCTTGGTTGCTAAGCGATAAATTCAGGTAAAATAACCTTTTCCTGGATTTTATTGCAACTACAGGCTCCAAATGTATAGTCCGAAGGTCTTTTTTTTTTTTTTGCTTCTTTCCAGGGATGGGATTTAAAATTATTGCTGAATAACTTTTCTGGGATCTTATGCAGCATTCAGCATGGGTTAAATGAAGTGGTACTATATTCCACTTTTATTTAAATGGATAAACCCACAACAGACTTCCTACAGCATGTTGCCACGCATGTAGTTAATTTGCTGGGTATGAGTGTGATTTACACAATAACAGGCTGAGGAAAACAGAAGAGGCAGGCCTTCCTGCAAAAAGGACTTAGTGTTCCTATTTCCTTCTCTTTTTCAGTTTGGGATTTTTTTTTATTTTTATGAAAATTCAACACACAGGTTTGAGCTGAGCCAGATGCTTTTGTGACTAATGCTTGCTAAGCAAACCACCAAAGACCTCGCTGCCCTTGGCAGCATTATAGGGGTCAAACTTCCACACATACGTGTGGTTCTTTAGCAATTTTTGCCACATGTGTATCACAAGCAGGAGCTCTCGAACATGATCTCAGCTTCAGTGCCAGCCCTTGGCGTTCCTTAATTTCTTCACCTATGAAATGGAGATATTAGCAAGCCTTATTTTTCACTATTACAACCTTATTTATGAAGGCCTTTGAGGCTGAAAGTCTGCTCTTGCCCAACAGACTCATAATTTTCTGTCGTTTCATTAGCAGAGATACAGCTGTGCACAGTGGGGATGGCAAGTCACTAACAATGGGTGAGAGAGAGACCGAGTTAGCTTGGCCCTGGCTGTCAGCAGCTCCTCCTAACTCCAGATGCAGTATTCGTGTGTGACCCCATGAGGAGCAGCGTGGGCTGGCTCCCAGGGCGGGCTGATGGCTTTCTGTCATGTGGAAAAGGGCAATGCTCTGCCCTCTCTGCTCAGGGAATGGTTAATGTCCCTGGCTGCTTCAGCTCTATCTTACACAAAAAAGCTTTGCAGTTCTGTCTCTTCGCTTGTATTTTCAACAAAGATATTATTATTGGTTGCTACAGGAAAAATCCTTTCTACCTCTTGTCGTTGTTATTTATTAATTCTCATGTCCATCTTCAAGGAAATTAATAAAACAACATTGCTCTCCTGCAAAAGAGATATGCAAAAAGAAGTTGGCTGAATTGGCTGCCCTAACCCCATCCTGCTATTACAAAGCAGGACAGAAGAGGGTTATGATCAGGGTTTGGCTGCTGGGTGCACAACAACGGTTCAGCGTGGGCTTCGGGTTAGGAGCAAGGTGTCGCTGTCCACAAGATTAGTGCAGCCACCTACACGTGTCTATCAGCAAGCATAAATGGCCACCAAAGGCAGTGGAACCAGCCCAGGGAGTAGCTGACTCCCCTTTCTAGGGTTCTCTGACCAGCGTAAAGAAAACCCCATCACACTTCATATAACTGCCCACCTTCCTGCAGAGCAGTGGGCACGGCCTCTCCCATAATGTCTGAAGGAAGATGACGTGTTGGGCCATGTTCTGGGATCACGCTGTCTACATTTCACTTTCTTTCTGGAAACAACCAGCAATGTTGAGATGACTTCCCACACACACTGGAAGGACTGTTACAGGGCTCTCGAGTCACTTACGTTCCTTTCAATGGGAAGAAATCTAAGGCGTCCTCGTCCAGACCCTTGTACAATAACCTATGATATAAGAACATAAAGCTTTCAAGAGCTACCAATCTGGCATCATGCAAAGGAACTTTCAGGAATGATTTGTGCAGCCAGTTCTGCTGCAAAAGCCCAGTGAATAAGACCAATTCTTGCCTCACTGGCAGCAACTTTAGCATGTTCAGACTTCCCTTATTCCCGTGACCAGTAACAAGTGAACTCCTCAAGCCATATTAAAAACCTACCTCAGCCAGTACCTGAGTCGGTACTGCAGGGACTGGCAAGCATGATGCATGTGTGCTGGTTACACTGAGCAGAGCATCCATCCTTCTATACAGAAGACTGACAGAAAACACAACGCAGCATCTCAAAGGAAAAGAAAACCGCAAAGAATGGTGATGGTGAGAAGCACGTACATAATGTATTTCTGTGTTTCATGTGTGCAGTGTCTGTCAAGCTTTCAACCAAAACACCCAGAGCTGTGATGAAAATACACCTTGCTTAAGGAGGAGCATAGACTACAGCAAAACTGTATTAACATAGGTAGGCCTATTGCCTTGTGAATGCCCAGACTTCAGGCTGGGTGGCTCCAGGGAAACATATACAAGGGAACCATGCCCCTATAAAGAACTTGAGTCCTAAAAGCTTGGGAAACGGGGAAAAATTCTGAAAGCATTTTCTGTTCTGATACTCTATAAGAAACGAATGAAACACACTTGGTAATATTAAAATTTAGACTAGTATTTCTTCAGTATCTTTTCTTTGTGTTATAACCAGTGAACTACTGGTGCTATGCTGACAAACTATACCTCAGCTAGCCAAATAACCCTCCTTTTTTTTACTAATAAAGGCTAAAGGAGTGAACTTAAACCAGCAAATTGGCTTGAATGAGTCATACACAGACACGTAACAAACCCTTTTGTACACAGTCACTGTCACAAAGATTACAGAAGTGTTCTCCTTTCAGTTACTACAAAAATTACTACTGAATATAATGAAGATCTGGCCTGTATGTATACAGAAGCAGTAGGAAAGTTACGGTTTACAGTGAGGCAAAAGGCACATTTTTCAGGGACACTACATTTCTGGTGAAGCAAAAAACTCATTTGCTGATGGCAACATCCTGCCCTCTTTCCTAAACAAAAATAATATGAATTATTTTGAATCCAATATTCATGTTTCCCCCAGTCCTACTTTTTTTTTTTTTTTAAGTTACATATTCAAAACAGTTGCAACATACATTTGAGAAAAAAAAGTACATTTGTAAGGAAGCAATCGCTCCCATCAGTTATGGGGGAGGTGGCTCACTCCAGCATGACCCAAGGTTTTGGGCAGTGCAGGCTGTTTCCCACAGGAGCAGAGCCAACTCAAGGAAGAGCTGGTTGAACGGTCCAGCACTGGTTCTCAGCTAGAGGACCAGCAGCACACTACGGTTTCAGCTCCTGCATGTGCCATATAGCAAGTGAAGGTGTCTGGCTGGGGTTTCTTATTGATAATTTTAGCTTTATGCTCAATTTCTACAGCCCCAGAAACACAAAAGCTCTAAAGCGGTATTACTTTTTAAAGTATTTGATTTGCATGCAAACAGCAGATAGAAAGTATCACCTGCTTTGGATATGCAATTGGCAGAAGTCAGGTAAAATGACTTAAATGGAGTCCACACAACATCTGGTGAAAGACTGGAGTCTAAAGGTAGTGTAGGTAAAAAGAAGAATGGGCAGTGGCTTTCAAATGCAAAAAAAAACACCACAGAAGCAAAATGTAGTAATTGGGAATAGCACAGGGTAAGCATGAGTCAGATTTTGCATTACAGGCATTAAAGAAAATGCACACACATTTGCATACATCTCATTTAAAAATGTTAAAAGATGTAATCAGATTAAATATAATAATATCCTACATCCATCTATAAACCATGCATCCTAACCCATTCCACTTGGGGAAAGTGACCGTATCCAAAAAAAAGGAAAGTATTTGCTTCTGTGTAATCTGAAGCTGATCCAGCACTTACGGAGTCAATGAAAACATTCCTGTTGACTCCAGTATGTTTCGGATCAGGCTCTTAGTAAGAGAGAGTCTTATACCAGGGAATTCTCTATTACTAAAGGAGAACATCTCGTAATCTGTCTCATAACCCCATCTTCCTATTCCTCAAAAACACTTTTTTGAAGAAACACGGTGCCATCTTTTGTGAGACATTTTCAGGCAGCTTTGAATGCTGAGAAAAATTAACTCAATACAGCAATCATACTGATAAAGGATTAGTAAATATGTTTCAAAATGCTACAAAGACCTATCTCAAGAACTAAGCATGGCATTATATCTCTGTGTTATGCAGAAAGGAAACAAAAGTCCATTTTTCTACAGCATATTATCATCTTGTGCTAGGATTAATTTCTTTCCTTAAAATGGCATTATTTTCATATTATTCTTTATCTTTTTGTTAATGTTTCAGAAGATAATTAAACTTTTAATAATTAAGTAATGCATTCCTCAGAACGGCCAGGCCCTGTTTCTGTTTGCTTATTCTCCTGCTGCTTAGCCAGTAAGCCTACCTAAAGCAGTAGTGATTAAACAAGCCACGACTTTTTGGGACACAGGCAAATGTAGAGTAGAACAGAGAAGGTGAAGATTTTTAAGTCACACAAACCTTAAAATAGCACCCTCCTTGCTTGTCATTTTTGTACCTTGACAAGATCTCCAGCAAAAAATTTTGCATTTTCAGTCTCACAAAAACCATGGGTTCTCCAGCAATGAGGCAACAGAAAAAATCAATACTTGCCATGTACCATGTAACCAATAGAATAAGGGCAATGATTTATGTATGGATGGATGCAGACTGAATCAGCTGGGGCCTCAAACAGAGGGAGAGAGAGAGAAGGAGAGAGAGAGAAAGAGAGGTGTGGGGGTGAGCTGGACTGCAGTGATTATTCCTACACTATGGCCAGATTCTTTTTTTTCTGCAGCAATAATCCCCTTCTCTAGCACTGCAGGACATAGAGGAAAGACTAGCAATGTGTGGAATATATGATGGACCAGCTTTTCTCTTTTTGCCTCAGAATAATGATGCTATGTTGAATATTAAGGTACAGTAAAAAAGGAAGAATGATATATGGTCTGCAGTCCTTCAGTCTTCCAGCTACCTCCACCCTAATAAAGACCAATCCAGTGGGTCAACAAGAAATAGTTTAAAGAGAGTCAAATTATCAACAGGATAAAAATGTACCATCACTGCTTCATGACAAGAAAAAGCAGGAAGGGCTTACTGAAGAGAACTACTGTATACCCCAGGAGTTTCTGCTGAGAAAATAGTTTTGTAAATTGGATTACCAGGGATACAGCACTATAAGGTATTTAATGACTGTGCTAACTTTTAGGATATCTAATACTGCTGTTGCTTTAAAAACAAAAACATCAAGATAAAATTTACTTCTCTGTCTGTGTGATGTAGGCTACCAAAAACCACTTATCCAAACTATATTCAATGCTTTATTGCTGTACTATTAATAAATATCTAGTAGATTACTTTAAAGTGACAGTAATTTGCTACAGAAATGTCATACTATTTTATTAAAAATATCTCCTCTGTAGTTTGTGCTAATTGCTAAAATAACCCGTAAACATTTTTACAATACCTTGGATATTCAGACTGTATTTACATTTTTGAGAATCAGATGTTCATTCAGTACTTTCGATATTGTAGTTTGCCATGAAGTAATCCTGTTGTAATTAATATTTCTGCCGCAATTACCACTGATGACTGAATCAATTCTCTTTTCTCCCTATAACATTTAAACAACATTTAAACCTTGGTATTGCCAGTCTTTCTCTTGAAAGGGATAATATTTTTAGATAATGCTATAGAACAAAAGGAGGCCACTAGTTAAATACACCAGTTATGCAATGTTAGATCAATTAAAGCTTTAAGAATTGTGGTATGTTTAAAAGCCTTGCATTTTATAGATGTCTCTTAATTTATCAGGTCAGAATAACACAGAAATAATTTCATTTCTGACTTTACACAACATATGTATGATAATATGCTAGCGAGATTAATCATTAGCTACCAAACTACATTTGTATGTTTTATGGTAAAAATGTCAATGAACATATGAACAAAATTTAATTTGAGTATAAATAGGTTTTTGTTTTCTAAAGAATGTGATTGAATGTCACCAGACTTTGCATTTGAATTAAAAACATTTCTGACTATTTTGCTTTGGTATTACCTACCTAGTTCTTTTTTATAAGTTACACTATGCTTAGCATAACATAACATACACCTGTACAGACATATCAAAACAACAGTAATGCAGTAAAATTATACCCTATAAATAGTTTGTATTTAATTTCCCATTCAGTTGACAATGGCAGACAACAATATATTTCAGAGAATGAAAGTATGAAACACGTTATAAAGCAAAGTACATAAAGCTCATCACTAATTCAGTCAGAAAATTCTTCTTGTAGCAAACACTCAACAACAGGAACAACTACCGGTTCCTAGATCCCTCGGTCCTCTACCTTTATTAATCCCACAAATTAAAATCTTGATAAATTAAAACATTTCTAAGGCCTTAGAATTATGTTAGGCTAAAATGGAAAAAAGATGTAGCCTATGTACCAATTAAAGCATGACAGAACATAATCCACAAGTGAAAACACTTTAACAACAATTTATAATGTAGAAATAATATGATGTCCGTAATTTAAGGGGATTTCTCAAACTCCTCAAAGTACTGAGAACAGAGCAGGTTATCAATATGCTTACCTTTGAACAACACATTATAATTCTTCTCCTCCTGCTTCCTCTCTCTCTCTTCAATAAACAGAGCAACAGAAACTCCATGGATGATGATGGACTTTCTTGACTTTTGTTCTGAGCTTCAGCCAGAATGCCATGGACCTACAGCATTTGGAAATGGAGAAGGAATAACATTAAAATCTTGGCACCAGCCCAAGGGAAAAAGTGAAACAGTCAACGAAACAGGTAATAGTTCTCCACAGCACCACAACCAGGTGAGTTACACCAGCAAACAATGATTTGGAGCCAGTCACATGCAAAATTATTGTTGAAAATTAATGAAAGCACATTGCCTTGATCCTGGACTTACACTGTTTTGCTAACTGAAAATACAAGCTAATGTATTTAAAGAAATCTGACCAAAGCCTTTTCAAGTGTTCACACAGTTGTAAATGAATATAGCAGCAAACAGTTCGTTTTAAAGCAACTGACAAGTTTACATTTTATAAACAAAAGGCAGGGTGCACTATCACCACTGTAGTTCTGCATCTTGACATTGTGCACTCTGTGCTCAAAAATTTTGAACGGCAAACAAACTTTAAAAACTGAATAATATTGTTACAATTAGGAAAAGTTACAAAAATGACCATATTTGCAATACAGAAAATTATTTTAATGTTTCACATGAAAGTCTTTCTCATGCACAAATAAATGTTTGTTTCTACCCAGCACACTATGTTCTCTTTTCAAATTACCATTTGAAAATATATTTAAGTTGAAGAGTACTCCCATGGTGAAAATCCACACCTGTATTAATAAAAGCTGACATATAAAATACTGAAGAAAAAATATCTTATTCACTATTTTAAAAGAAGGAAAAGATTTCAATATGACGTTTACTGCAACTCATTTCCTTAGCATCCTTTCAGCTTTTATTAGAAGAAATACACAGTTAGGGTACAGACTTGCTCCCATTTACCCTGCTAGTGAGATTATCAGTAATACTAATGAAAGTTATTTCAGCGGACATCTTCTTAGCATTTTAAATATTTGTGCTTTGGGAAAAAGACCAAAAAAAGGAAGCTGGTGTATGACTTTGTGCAACATTCTTAAAAGATGTGTTGTAACAAATGTGTTATTTTGAATTCATTTTCAATACCAGAAAATATATGCATATGACTGTCTATCAATGTCTTAAAACAAACCTGCTAAAATTTCTTATTTCTCTTCAAAGCAATATGGTAATTTAAAATTGTTTAGATACACACATACAGAAACACACATTTAAAACTTTTTCCTACATTAATTAAAGTCTTGTAATTTGTCACATGAATAAGGAAATGTCACAGAATTTACTTAATTGAAATGCTTTATCATGGTCTAGAAACTGGAATACTGTAGATCAGCAACACATAGATTTTTTTATGTCTTCACAATTTTTCATCTTTTTCTGGTCAAAGAACCATTGATATTTGTTAGAAAGTACTGAACTACTGAAAATGTGCAGCACTGTCAGCTCCAACTGAAACTACCAGTTACTGGGGGTAATGAACAGCACAAGATTCAGCCTAAACCAAACCGAAGTAGACCGGTGAATTTAACAGAAATGTAATATGTATTGCAAGGTGTCAAATTTAATAAACAGTAAAAGGAGAAAAAAAAAAAATCAAACCAAAAGCATCATAGGACACTACTTTGAAAATGCCAGATACACGAAAGCAGCACACACTCTGCAAATAACCTGGTGTTCTCTAGGCAAGGCCTTAGTATTGTGAAAAAAATATGAAAAGATAAATGACTCTTGTTATTTGCCATATAACAAAACCAAAATATTTGTGTATCAATAAACTTCCTGACCAGTTGTATAGCTGACGGTTATCATTTGCAGTTACTATAATTGCATTTATTCTTTTCTATCATTTCCCACACTTACAGTGTGCAACATCTAACTGATTCTTTTATCTCATGCAAACCATCCCAGCTCTGTCAACAGCTCTTGAATTTTTAAAGAGGTACCCTCTCCCTCCCTCTTTTATTCCTCCTGAAATTTTCTGACCCCAGATCTTAAGATAGAGCAACTTCCATGGATTAAACAGTTCTATAGGAGTCACCTAATAAAACACTATTAATTGTAATAGATTTTTGTTTCTTCTTCCAATGATATTTCCATGGCAACATTTTCACGTTCTATTGTTGAGGGTGTTCTTCATTCCCAGAGCGGGTTAACCACAGGGCAGGAAGGGCAGGCTGTTGGTCAGCCTTTATTTTCTCTGGTCCTTCAACAAAGGTTAGTTGAGGTCATCAGAAGCCAAAGGGTAATTACTTTTCCTCAACAGGGTTAAAGTCACACAGATTGCTATTGAGACAACTGTATGGACGACCTTCAGTTTTTAATGTTCAATCTTCCTTTCTTTTAGCAGAGCAAATGTTAATAAGGATAGCAGATAGGGTAAAAGCCCAGCGAGCTACACACCACATACATCTCCACACTTTTCAGTTGTGCTACTGACTATTAGTGCAATTTTAAACAAGAATGCAATTAGATGAGCCCAAACCACAAAAGGTCGCGTAGTGATTAAACATGAAAGCTATTCAATAGCCAAAAAGGACCTATTCTGTGATTTCTCTATTCAACAAATTTTAACAATTTTCTAAGTGAAATAAGAAATTTTTAGGAGAGCCAGCACCCCTATATTCTCTGTTTCACTAGCCTCAAATTCAGCAGTAATGTCACTTGCTTCACCCAAAAGAATGAATTGGGATTGAAGGTTTTAACCAGGGAGGCCTTCAGTGCTTGCACAGTGTATCAGGCCTGGCTCTTTCTTTAAGCTTCCCGTGGAGTAATCACCAGATAGGAGCACGGTGGGGACGGAAGAAAGCAAGCCAGACCTGAACTGCAGAGAAAGCCAGGGAGCCAGCTGGATTAAATAAGGATTTTACATGGATTTGGGGGAAGGAAAGCGGGCTGGTAGCACACTGGTGTCTCTAGCATAACGTGTTTAGCTCTCACCCTAGGTAAACACTGGAAATGCACTCAGATTGTAAAAAAGCTTACGACAGAGATCTAGTCCATAAAAAAATCACAACACCTAAGAGTAAGTGAAACCTCAGCCATGGGCAGCTGTTACAAGTCAGTGCAGGTAGGAGGAAAATGGAAAGATACCCTGCTGTCTTCCTCCATAGGGCTCTGGCCCAGCTGGCACTGGCCACCTGGCCCCAATCCCATCTTTTCCTCCTGTGGTGGCACGCTCATCTGTCCCAGGGATCTGAATGTCCCCAGTGGCTTCCTGGGCACCACTGATCTCATTACTAAAATTAACAGCATTGTTTTTCCTTTTTGTGGTACACTTTTAAGCAACCATTACAATAGTAAAAGTCAATTATGCAAAGCAAGGAAAAAAAAGGGGGGTGTCATCTTTCTCAGCCTTAGCTTTAGCCTCATATCTTCTCCCTACTATTTTCAAGCTCAGTGTTGACAAAATTAAATAAATAAACAATAAAAGGATCAGGTACTGATCATTAAAATATCCATTATAAATCAGGGAAGTGCAACTCAGCTTCTTGATTGATGCATTACTTTGTAAACTCAGCAAAAGTTATAAATAATCGCAATGCTGATAAATGATAAATGGAAGATTTGGTAATCAATCAATTCAAATGGGGCTAAATGGAAGAATAATGCATCATTTATATTTGGCTATATTGTACAGTATGTAAATTATTGAATACTTGCTATACCACTTTCACGTCAAAGAGGTGGTAGACAAATAGAGGATCATAAAACAGAATTATCAGACTCTAGCCTTGTAACACTGTTTAACCATCTGCGCTACATACGGCACGCTGGTGGTAAGCCAGAGGACCTCCAAACCTTCTCTACAGTTTTAACAAGGGCACACCTTTGTTCAGAAGTTACTCTTTCCCAGGTGCAGAAACTGCTATTTTCAAAGTTCCAAATATTAATTCCCAAACAGAAATCATGTTGAACAGGATTACAGGCAATATCATTAAATTAAGGATCAATGTGTTAGAGGGAATATCCACCAAGAAAGAGCTTCAAACACAGAAATCTGAGAGTTAAAGTTTCATATATAACTTACATCTGTAACATATGTCTAAGACAACCAAACATACTATGTTATGAAAAGCTGTTTTTTAAAGGCAATCAATCTTAATTCGATTATGAAATGATTTTACATAGCAACTACATAGTTACAATTTGTTCTTAACTCTGTTTGTAATATTACACTTCACTAAATTAATTAAGATGCTAAATTTGTTGGAAAGGGAATTTCTATTTATCTTTTTCTGATTGTGACAGTAGGAATTGTGTCAGTCCTGGACAGCAAAAAAGCACAGACTACCAATGCCCCGGTTTCACTAGCACCAGATTTCTACTACGTAAATGCTTTCCCTTTTTCTGTCACTCCTACTCCCATCAGTTACCAGCCTCCCTGCAGTCAGGGAAGGAGCAGCGGGTCTTTTTTCTGTGAGGAAATTAAGAATTTTCAACTATTTATGATCCATACATTCTGATTTCCTAAATTTTCACTCTCTCTCTAGTTACAACAAGTGTTCAGGATCCCTCTCCCTTCCACCCAACATACAGGAGTCGACAGAGAGCAGGACAGACACAGGAGTCATAAGCGCTTCTCCACAAGTGTCTCTAGTAGTAGAAGTCCTTCTGACCCATCTGTTTTGAAAAATCTGGGCTTTCAGGAGAACATGTAAACATCCAGGGCTGGACTACAAAATCCAGGGAAGTCCCAAGTAAATTCAGACAGCTGTCCTGGATTAACCTGCTTTCTTAGGACTCATAAACAATGACAAGGGCCACAAAGTGCTGATACTGGCAGGCCAGAGAGCCAAGGAACATTTATTCACTATTTTTTCATCATTACTTTAGAACATATTCTATCCAATTTTATTCAGCTAACATTCTTACAGCCAAACACAGGCTTTCTGAGTTGGTATTGAATCATTAAAAACCACAGTGATATGATACACCTACAAGCATTTTTATAGGTTTAAAAGACAGAAACGGCAAAAACTACTACTAAAATATAAAATTCAGCTGCCTTTTCCTTTAGTAAATCTGCGGTACGGTACCACAATCACTAATGATTTGTAAATGCTTACAATGACTGAAAATGGCACAGACTTGGAGAAGACTAACTGCATAGGCATTTGTTTGCTTTGAAATCTTCCTCTTGGATTTCTATTGTTGTTTTATAATGAGCAGAGACTGAAAAACAGCATCTCTGAAAACCACCTAGTCTTCAAAAATGTGCACTCCTCTCCAAAGTACATCCTGCCTTTGTCACTCTATGTTTGTGCTCATGTAGGTCCAAAGTTATATAGGGTTTAGGTGAAAAGAACAATTGGAAACTCCAAAATATTGAAGCTGTTTCCTGATATTTTATCCATGGCACCCACTTTTCCTATAATGCCTGCTCTCAACATCAGAGTGCAAATATTTCCCAGGGTGGGACACCTTAAGCATAAAGCTCTTCAATTCTTCAGACAGCAGAGACTTCTGAAGCTACAAAGGCTTTGCAGAAGTGTGAAAAATACTTTCCACAACACTGATGCAAAAAAAAATATTTTTTTTCTATAACATAGGGAGGAAAGAAAGGTGACCCACTGGGACACTAACCAAAGTGTGTGCGTGTGTGAGCACTAGTTCCTGCAGAAAGTTCCCTTCCTATGCTGCAGATACAGGCTGCTAAACATGACCTACGCCGGCTGCTAGCTGCATCTCTGGAAGACTGAGAATGACCAGCTGAAAGCTTGAGAGAATGTGAGCCATGAGTGCAACTGTCCATTCATCCAGCTTTTTGATCTTCAGGTGCCTCCCTGGTCTTTGTAATTTCCATGACTATTCTTAAACTCTCTCTTTCCCATGGGTTCCCTCAGGTGGGTTGACTTCTTTGTCACAAATTCTATAATAACTGATGTTATTAGGAATAATGTCTTATTTTGAATAGAGTAGTGCGGAACAGGCTTTCTGAAAACTATAAAGCAAAGTTTTAAACTGCTTCTCCAAACTTGGACCCTAAATGTCAACTGGCCATGTACAGGTAGAAGCCTGAAGTGAACCACTATAACTTTTATATTAGAATCAGCTGTCTCTCTGATCACCTCCCATACCACGCACAAAGATAAGTATATTCCAACTCTAGTGTAGAGCTGATGCTTTTAACCTGGGTTTTCAAAAAGTGTGATTAATGGTGCTCAAAGCAAAAGACACATTCTGTGTCTCACAGCTGTTAATCAGAAATACACAGATCCATCTGCACACACCTTTGCAGACGATAACTGCTAGCACAGTGAAAAAAACCAGCTAGGAAACCTGTCTTGGAGGTGACAGAACAACTGTGGAACCCAAAGTATCATAAAGGAAAGGTAAATAGGTTTCCCAAATGGTTAAACTGGAAAACATGCAAATAAAACAAGCTAATGAGTTCACATTCTCTCAGAAATACACAATCTTTACCAATAATTTCCCATTTCATAGTAAGACTAGTAAATATTTATAACCTGCCTTGGGACTGACTACTGCAATCTCTGACTATCACAAGTTTGTGCTTAATTGAAAGGATGTTTGTTCCTGAACTTTCTTGGGACTGACTTTGGCTTTTTGTGGCATTTATTTGACCAGAGTGCAGATCACAGAGGTCTAGGATGCCCGCCTGACACACAAGGAGCCACAGGATACACTGCTCCTCCATCATTCCCACTTCATTCCTTCAAGGTCTATCCCATAAACAACGAGAGCTATACTGTCACAGACCAGATAACTTTCTCTTACAACAGGTAAAGCAGAAAGTCATCAGTGTTAGACTAATAAGCTATCTTTTCAGCTTAACCCCTTATGCCATAAAGGCAGATAGCAAGTGGACTATGGTATCTGTGCGTTTATTTGAATGTCACCAGAAAAAGCACATGCAGGAAAACCACATACACTGGCATAGCATTTATCTGTTCACCTGGGACAAGTACTTTCTTCCACACTGTGACCCTCAGCATCTTGATTTTCTGTCAACTTTTAAATCCCAGCTAATTAGAAGATTCACTACTCCTTATGATTCCTGACTTTCACAGTTTCTAATTAGTCTTCATAGTAGTCTATTACCTAAATGAATTGTGATGTTCCACTTGGTATGTTAAATGAAAACAACCAACATTACCATTTCTCTTTAGCATTATTTACCTCATAGTAAAGTAATTTTGTTCTGAGGATAGCACATTTTAACTTTGCAATTAAACTGGAAGTCATTCAAATGAAGAAAGGTGAAAGGAAGCAAAACCGGGCTGAATATTAACTTCAATTTTCTTTTCCAAAATTATTCCTCAGATTAGGAGTCTTAATTGGGAAGATCTGTTCATAACGTTGTACTTACAGATACCGCTGAAGGTCTGTACACGAGATAGGCACAGAACAACTGCCCGCACAGTTTGGCACAGTCCTCACTCACATGGCAGTGTTTACGAGGACAATTCTTCCCACCACTCTGTGCTGCAGATCTCTGCTCTCTATTCTGCACCGCAGCAGCTATGGAGTCATTCAAGCAGAACACACCAAGAGGTAAGAGGTGGACAAAGACTATCGCTAAATTTAGAGGAAGTTACATCCAGAGGGAAATTAAATTATGAAGTGTAGGATGATGAGGGTTGGTTTCCATTGCAGGAGGAGATGAACGAATGTGTTATTTCTGCCGAGTAACATAGGCTTCTGAAAGTTGTGGACGCACCAGGTCCACAGCTGTTCAATATCACAATAGTTGTTCAGCAGAAACTCTAATATCTAACAGATCATCTCTGGAGCTGGTCAGTAAGCAATGCTGAAAAACTGACAGCAGCCTTGAGTGTTATCTGGTTTGGAAAAAAAGTAAGTTTTGCCTACTTTTTTGAGCTCAGCCTGAAGACCCAGATTGATATACCACTAATCTTTCTGGAAAAGAGAGTACCAACAGCTTGTACAGGGTGATTTTCTTTAGAAACAATAATTTAAGCAACAAGTCATAAATATTGTTTACCCCCATCTTCATCCAGTGCAGCAGAAATGTTGTGCTTAATTTTAGATTTCCAATTTTAAGATCAACAAACAAAATTTTAATAACTTTTTACATTTTATTGCAGTATAAAAACTTCTTTCAACCTCATGCAAATCACATCATCTGATGCAAACCAGGCACAATACAACTACTATCAGTAGTAGTTACCAGATTGTGCACTCTTACAGCTCCTGCACCTAATTTCAGGTTACAACAGTAGGAAGCCTTTGCTGGCCACTGCCCAATACGTGTAGCCTCTCCTAGGGACTGCAACACGTAAGCACAGCCAAACCAGTTAGACTAAACCTGGAGTCTTGTCTCTCGCAGTGGCACATAGCAGATGCCACCAGGAAAGGATAACAATATGGCAAAGACCTAGTGCAGCCTCCAGCAATTTGTGGTTCAAGGACTTTTCTGTGCCAGAGTTTCTTCCTATAAGGTAGCCCTTGTGGATTAAACAATTTGTACTATCCCTTTTTGAACCCATTTTGGGGACCTTTTCCATGACCACTTCACTTTCATAGCAGACATTATATTAAGGGCCCTGTCACTGGCTCTGCATTGTCTTAAAACAGCGAACCAGGTAACAGCAATGAAGTCAAAGCAAGTCCTAATGCACCACAGAAAACAAGAATGGCAGAAGTCTGGATGAACAACAGGAGCATAGAGTAGACTCTGGGGCTAATTTTGTTTGTCTACCCAACATCACAGCAGGGTACTCTTAGGTATCCACTGCACAAACTGTATGATTAACCTGGACAGCTAGGCAAAGTGAAAATGTATATTTATGCAGCATTTGAGTATCTGCGATGCATACTGAGCCACTGGTTCTGGCAGTGGCTCCGTTTATGGTCACTACTATGTCCACCAACTCTCTCTTTTCCCAAGTCTTTTTGTCTCTGTGTTAATTATGCCTTGCAGCACTTTTTAAAGGTTTAGTGTATTTTTCTTGCCTTTTTACTCTAATCACCCTTCTTTTCCCGCCCTCTCTGTCTCCCCTTCTACTAGTAACTCATCACTACTTGCTGCTCATCTCTTACCCATTTCTGCAACATCTCTCACGACCATACAGCTGAGTTAGGTCAGGCAACCTGGGTCTAATAATAAATCTGAGTGGAAAATATGTCTTTAAAAAAATAAAATTCTCTGTATAACCAGACAGTCACCGGTCCACACTGATGATCCAAAAGGCACCAAAATAAGTATTACATTAGATTTTCTTCTTGCCGCTATTGTGATTGGAATTTTGCTGAAATCATTAAGTTTAGGCAAGACCTAATGACTAGCTGAATTCGTAACAGAGTATTTGAAGCATCTCCCTGAATTTGCTTAAGGCAGTTCACACTACTAAGATTCACAGGACTAAATCAATCTCATCTCTGTGTGCAATGTTTTATGCGTGTAGGTATCTATATTTCTGCATACAAAAGGCATCTCTGCAGGCAAAATGAGCAGGTTGTCTGAACAGTTCATGCCTACCCAAAATGTCTTTTCGAGGTGCAATTATGCATTCAAAAGCTTGCTTAAACAGCACTAAAATTTTAACGGTCTTTTGTGAAAATCTATTGTACTGTATATTTGTAATGAAGCAGATTTCTCCCCGTACCCACTACCAATCATTTGTCAAATAATTATTTTAGGAAAGCAAACTAGCAACATGCAAAAGCACTACTTTTTCTCAACCAAAATGAATTTCAGAAAAAGATAAAGACTTTTAAATGTTTTGCCTGTCACTTTTTATTCATTACTAACTATTCATTACAACTACGGTTGCTGTCCTTGCCCACAGAAATGGACGATTCAGAGAATTAGTTATGATCTTCATCCTATAGATCTCAAAGAGTTCTTATTCCTCTAGAATAAGTAATGTGCAGAAACATTCTACAGAGCTGAAAACAAACTTGCCTATTTTACTGTCCACCAGACTTCTATCAGCATTCAGCATTTTACAGGAAAGATTTTCAAAACAATATTTTTCTAAGTGCAGGACTAAATGATTATGTGGAATGTTTAATAACTGCTTTAACAAAAGCTTCCCCTGCTCCATTCTTTTTTATTGTCAGCTAGTACTCTGGCAGCAGACAAAGAGTTAATGTCAAAATACATCTTCTAATACCCCAATTGCCTTTCCTCATTCATTGTTTTCAAACTTCTTTTGAATGGTCAGAAATTTTCTGCCTGAATAAACTCTCAACAGAAAAGAGAACTAGAGCAAACAGAAAAACGAGTAAAATAAAAACAAACTGTGATGGCCATATAGAAAGGAGACCTGGTTATAAAATCACAAATTTCTAGCACCATCATTTATTGTGAAAGTAATATAATTAAAAACACAAATTTTGCCCTCTTGAAGCAAAATTATTTAAAGATAGCAACATTCTGTACAATATCATAAATGTGGCAAACTTAGCTTTGGATGACTTGATACTCAGAACAGAAAAGAAATTAGCCCAACTCTTTGGAAAGCTTTTATAAAAATGCTTTTAAAAATAACAAATTGCTGTTTTCATAATGCTGTTCATGTCTCAGCTTTCCTTTTGACTGAAATTTGATGCTAGAAGTAGTATCTGTCACTAATACATAAGAGCTTCTAATTTTGACCTTCTGTTTTGATCACTCTTAGCATTCTCATATTACTATTGGTAGCAAAAAATATACTCTTATAAAAAACAAGAGTAGTGCATTTCAGTTATGGTTATCTATTGATTCAGTTACACTTGAATTGATCTCAAATTGTTTCAAGCAACTGTTCTGCACCCAAAACACCACATGAACCACAGAAACCAGATCAATAGATTTCAAGTGAAATAATTGTTTTCCTTTGTAAGACCCCATTACTTCTTGAATGCAGAACTGTTTGATTGACCTCCAGGAAAGCAGCAGATGCGAATAAGCCGAGCACCTCAGGCCTTATCATTTCAAGTGAGGCCTTGAAAATTACAGGAAAGTACACTGAACATGTGTTCGGTTAGCTGTGGGAAATGCACAGCTGGAAAAGCCGCAAAACTGCATTTTATTCTGATAACATGAGAGCAGTAGTACCTGCACAGCAAAAATAGACTTTTAGAGTTAGTCACTCATGAACACACATAAAAATATTTTACTAGCTAAGAAAATAATTCAAGGATTCTTGAATGACTGGTTTTATTTTCACAGTATTGGTATTAGTGAGGTTTTTGTCTTATTTCATGAAATTCCATACAGCTGTGCCACTGAACTCATTTTTCACAGTGTCTTACTACATAATTTTAATGCTTTGTGAGTGCAGTCATTTCCAGATTGCCATATTCAGACACACAAGGTAGAAGGCATAAACCAGTGCAGCAGCTGAGAAATCAGGGTGACCTCATTAATTCTACTGGCAGGATGCATATTTATACCAGATTAGCAATTTATTGGGGTGCCTAAAATGAGATCACAAGCGATGTTGCCAAACAGAGTGAGACGGGCTCTTCTAAGGGCTGAGTATGGGTTGAGACAGGGGCTGCGTTGACCTCCATGCAACACAGACAGCCCTAGGAGATGAAATGACAATAGTATCCCCAGGCTGCCAAATCTGCAGCACTGCACAGAGAGTGCTCTAGCTGTAGCCCTGCCTCTGTGTGGTCAGTGCTGTTCCCTGTACCATCATGCATTTGCAGCCCTGGGATAAAGCCTTACAACCATCTTTCCTACCTGGAACGTGCCCTTTTGCACAGCAGAAGATGTCCAGGGACCGTCATCTCTGTCCACAGCCATGGGCAGGAACAAGTTGTCTGCAGAAAACTGAGCGAGAGTTCGACTGGAAGGTGTTGGAGATGAGATACATGGCATCTGAGGACATGGGTTGGTGGTACAGGACAGAGCAGCTGATGGAGGGTTAGGACACCTTGTGATGGCGATTATGGGAAGGCATTGCCAGAAGTAACAAACTTGACAGGCTTGACCCGTCAGTCTCAGCCCAGTGTACCGTGCTCTCTCCATTACACAGAGTTAAATAGCACACAGCAACAGCAAAATTACTGCTTAGGTAATGCAAACGTGGGTGTTCCTCCAGCAGGCATCAACAGCAAACAACAAGAAACATATGTGCACCTACTTACAAATTTCAGTTTTAATACACAATCCTATTTTTAGATAATTTCTACCCTCAGTTGACACTTTCCCCACAAAAGAAGAAGTAGGAACTGAGAATACAGCGGTGTTGCTTTTGTGGTCTTAAGACTAGTTGCTGTCCCTAGTACCGGTCCTCCTGGTATGGGTAATTTTTATTTTTTTTTAATTATATTGCAAATAAATGAAATACATTATAGCTTAGAATGTTTTTGTAAGGAAGTCTTGGTTGGCTCCTTGCACATATTAGAACTGATCTGAGCTTTACTCTTTTATGAGCACAATTAACTGCAAACACCTTGTCATAAACATTTTAAAAGGTCAAAGAGATTGCAACAATTTTGCTAAAGAGATAAATGGTCAAATAAAACATTGAATTGTTAATTCCCAGGTGACAAAAAGCTGCATAAGTCAGATCAATAAGAAGACACACAGAACGAATTCTGGGATAAAGGGCGGGTCAACCTTGAAGTGTTAATAACTTGCTCTTATTATTTTTCTCTGGCACATCATGGGTTCTAGCAGGTAACATTGCTGTTAATAGCAAATTAATGTCCACAGATTCACAGAAGTAAAACTGGGCATCAGAGATTATTGAAACAAACAGTTTTGAAAGGTTTGGACCATTTAGGAAAGCAAATTTTGACCATTCCAACAAGGAAAAACAGTGAGTTTATAAAAGACAGGTAAGAGCAGTCTTACTATTATTTCTAATCTAATGTGTTATTCAATTGCTGGATAGGGCACGCGCGCTGTCTCTGCAGATTTCCTCTTTTCAATCTTGTTCTTAATGCCTGGGCTTTTATTAAACAGTAACCATCAAAAATATACAGCCTTATTTGAGTTAAGAGAATTGTAAGAAAGCAGTACGTTAGATGAAGACTGAGTATATTGAAGCAGATATTCAGCTGGTCTGTACTACCAAAGCTGTTGTTATGGAACTGGGGCAATTCATATTAGCCTAATGTGTGCCCCACAGAATGCATTAGTGTTTGTGGAAGGGCAGATATAGCAATTAGCATCCTTGCCAGATACATGTATGTCTAAAAGAAGGGAGAGCCTTTTTTCATTTTTCTGAAGTACATAATGGTGTGACCACTATGTTCAGCATTTCTGTCTGCTGAAAATAGCATTTTGTAACTATATCTACTTCAGAAATTAGTGCTCCTTCTATTGGGAAAATCATGCTTTTCTGTCCATGCTGACCATTCAACTCAATAAAATTCAAGTTTGGAACTGAAAATATATAATTTACACTTAAGATTGACTAAATTTGAATAAAAGGTTCATCAGGTCAAAATAGTGGATATGAAAGGGGGACTTACAGAATCATTTAGAAGACACTGTCTATTTTCTCTAGTCCACCCACCATTCAATATGATATTAGCTGGACTACAATAAAATCATATGAACCGTATTTTGTTATGAAAACTACACTCATCCAATTTTATGACTACTTTTAGATGAGATGAATAATTTTTTTTTTTCAAATTGCTAAAATTTCCTTTCCATCTTATTCATAAAATTCCAATAGGGAGAGTGTAAGTGCCAAGCATGTCACTTGAACATATGTATTGAATGACTGGGGTCTAGAAACTAGCTCTTATTTACCAGTGAGGTAGAATGGGCTCATATTTTCAGTTTATTTTTAGAAAAATATTACGGAGAATTTCAGGCTCTTGGAAGGAGACCACCTTCTCAAAATTATTCAATTTTTTTGACACTTCCAGAGAAGATTACAAGATTAAAAGTTATATGCAAAGAAAATTATCTCACCTTTATTTAATTAAGGATATTTTAGAGTAAAAGAGAGATTTTTCCTAAAGAGGACTAAGCAACTCATGGAAGACAAAGCACAAAAAAATCTAAAAGTCTATCAGAAATCAGTAACTCCTCATATGCAGTGAAAAATATCTACCAGTATCCATGGGAAGGAACTCAGTTAAGAACTATTCCAAAACATTATGCAGTGGTATAAAATATAGACAGCAATGCCCATATTGATCCCACTGAACACTTGAAGGCAAATGAACATTTGAAAGGTCAGTAATTTTACTTCTGCCAAATTGAATGCTAGTAATTTGCATAAGACTGAAAGTCAAATATCAGTGTAAATTCCCCCAGTCATATGTAAATTTAATCACCCCATACCTCTAACAGAAATCTTATGTCATCTGGCATGAAAAATGTAGAGAAAGTGCATAATCCCATAAAGCACACTGGACTAAGTGATACATATAACACAAGAAGATACTACATGACAAACATCTATTTTATGTGCTTTATAAATGCCACGAAAACATATTTTAGTCTGACAGCTAATTTTAAGGTTCTGTTAACTACTCATTAAATGATTTTACAAATTCAGATAAACTCTCCTTTTCTAGTGCACTTCAGAAATCCCTGTTTGGATTTATGCAGACTGCAATCTAAAAGGATGTTTAAAATTCATTTTAATATTCAAACAGAAATTGACTCACCTAGTTTCCAAGTCAACTTTGAGGCGTGATGTTAGCTTTAAAAAGAGAAAGACACATTCGTGTATTTTTCTAGAAAAGATATTTTCACTTCGTGTCTTCTAAAAACATCACTTGATATATATAGCATGAGGCCTCAAGGCTCACTCAATCAATGGCAGTTATGCCACTAAAATTAATGGCTATGGGATCAGGACTTATTTAGGTTTTCCTAGAGTATTTAAAATTTAAAGAGAAGCCTAAGAGACTTCCACAATTCTAATATAATAGTAATAAATAATAACCACGAAATGGGTCTAACATGGGGAAGGAGATCTGGCAACAGTAACATAACTCAAACTAATGTTAAAGCAGTATTTCTCGTGAAATCAACTGACATCCTCCGAAGACACATGAAGAGCACAAAGTGACATGAAGTGACATCCTACCCCTCAGCACCTCCTCAGGGTTTTATAAGCATTTCAGCAGAAATCTTGGTGCTTGCCAGCCCTATCCTTCTACAACTCAGGTACCAGGAAGCTGCCCTGATCCACTATCTTTCCATTGTCATAATCTCCTTCACCATCCTTTTTTATGAAGGTGGGAAAAAAAGATTGATGCAAAACGATACACTGGCACCTATTGGAATCTGTGCTGCAAATTGCACTGTCCTTCAAGGAAACACGACACAGTGACTATTGCATGGACCTTCCTCAGTCCACAACCCCTAAGAAATGAAAAGATTCAACACTGACAGCCTAGGGGTTAGCAGGATATGAGAGCTTCCCAGTAACACTCCCCTCCACTGCAAAATTACAACCATGCTTCACTGCCTTGTGCACCCCAGGGCAGAGGAGAGAATGTAAAGTCCAAAACTACCTTTGCTCTTGTTATTGTAAAGACACCCATGTTATGGTTTGTGGATTTCTGGCCAGCATGAAGCTCATATGCTGTGAGGCCTACAAAAAAAAGAAAGGTTTCTTTAGTTTGCCTTAAATGGCAAGGCAATTTAAGAACAGGCCACTGTTGAAGAAAGAGTCCATTAGGGTGATAGTCCATAGGGCTACTTTCATACACCTAGTTACAATACAGATATGTTTAGCTGTTATTAAGGGTTCTATTTTGTCCGTCTCCATTCTAATTTTGATCACTTGATTACATTTTATGACACTGAAAATATATAAATGGGGTGCTTCTAACCCCATAACCATCCTAGCATGTCTATAAAGTACTACTATTTTGATGCAGTTGTTTGCTTTGTTTTTCTATGAATTTATATTTTTCCAATAGTTTAGGCTTCCATTAGAAATCATGTGCTTTAACCTTATATTTGTAGGCTACTCACTCTATATTAAACCAAAACTGACTGTGTCAAACCAATCATTTGGGCCAAGAAGTTTGTAGATGTTGTGGAGCAACAGCAGTATAGAAAGTTTTCTCACATAACAAAGGAGAGAATAAACCGTTTTTAAAATCACATCTATTTACCAATTTTTAGTCAGATGTTCAGGCATAATGTTAGACACAATAGTATTTGTATGACCTGAGATACAACATGGAATACAAATATTCTGTGTTTTGCATGTCATCCTTTTTACCAACACAAGCCACTGTTTTAAATAACTATTTTAAATTAAAGTCTTTGGTCTGCCAAGAGAGGAAAATGAACAGCACTTCATACATGCCTTCTAGTAATCCTGATGGAATATAAATGTTAGCTTGTTAAAGTAAATGCCACTTACTAAATATCCACAAAATACTAGATATCCCAGAGTGACTGCTACACTGGTTTAAATGCTGGTTCAAAACGCTAACACAAATTTTTACAAATTGAATAATGTGATACTAACAAAGTATAGTAGCTTAACTAGAAAAGCTCTCCTTTCTCACAAATGGAGTCTGGCATGTTGAAGTGTAACTAATTCTCATGCAGTTTTATTAATTACATCAAAAGAATGTGATTTGACCTCATAACTGTGGTCTTTTTAAGAAGAGAGAGACAACTGCTGTGAAAGAGCACATCTTATGCACTCCCAGCTTTTCTTGTTCCATTAAAAAGCTCCTGTATCTCTCCTGGGACCCCACTGGCAGCAGATACAAACAGCACAAACCAGCAGGAGTATGCAAAGAACAGGTGCTCCGGCTGATTGCAGCTGCAGAGCATGGGGGGGGGGGGGGGGGAGGTGTTTGTTT
>NW_010972886.1:17472597-17514442 GCF_000737465.1 Haliaeetus leucocephalus
GGAGTGCTGGTGGGGGGAAGGCGGGGGATGGAGGGGGGGGGGGGGGGGGGCGGAAGCTATTGCTTTTGCTCACCATCTCTGAAATAGTTATCTACCTGGAGATGTTTCATTTCTCTCTCACAACACATCTTTAAAAGCAGCTTTTGTCAGACGTTATGCTCGCTCACAGTCTAACAACTAGTAGAGCACTTTTGTGATTAGACATACGATCCAGCATATAGTACATTTAATCAAAGACGTTAATGGCAAAAGGAAACACATAAATGTAAATGTTGCTCAGCAAGCAATTGAAGAGAATAAGAAGCCATAGAATCATACTCTATCACAGAGCATCAGCTATGCTAATGCAGCACGGTAACACAATGGGAAAACACATACTTTACACTGTATCACTTGTGAAAAATACAGATTAATGGTGAGATAACAACAACATATACAATTAAAAACATCAGCTTTGACCAGACATTTTTGGTAACACATTGTTCACTGTCTGTATTGTGTTCTCTCTCCTTCCTTTCCTCTTCTGCTTTCCGTGCGCCCTGACTGCTTAGACTGAAGCCCTCAGGAAAGGGGCTTTCTACCTATCAGTGTTCACCCAGCACCAGGGACAAAGGGATTCAGCTCTGGTTTGTCTTTGTGTATTACCACAACAAACATATGCCAGGAGGATGATAATTGCGGTAAGGAATCTGTAAAAATATGTACTTTACATACAACCGCAATAGCCTCCTAATATTAGGCAAGTCATGACATCACCACGTGCTTTTGTTCAAATCATACGTAACAGTTGGCATCCAAAGACAACACCATCCACAGGTGCAACTGCCCACACATAAGCCCTTAAAGTCACTTCTGCATGTAAACTGCTTCTGATGCATGCCACAACAGTCTTTTGTAGACTACCTTCTTGCGCCTGAAGGGTACATTTTAATGACCCTTATCACAAGAAGAGACAAAGCAAACATCCAAGTTCTGAACCTTGCTGATCACCTCCGCACCTGTGTCACCAGCCCGAGTGCTTGCCAGTATATTAAGCAAAATTGCATGAGTATAAAATCGCAATGAGACCAGAATCAAATGCTCATTAAAATTGCACTGCTGACCTTTTAAAATAGCAATATAGAATTGCTGTGACTAAAGAAACTAAAAGGGGACAAAAAAATTGCATCAGAACTTTTTCAATCTATGCTCACAGTTAGCCACGTATCTCTTTAGCTAAATAAACACAAACTGAAATAATGTGATGCCAGTCAGTAGAGGTAGAACAACATAATACACTAAAAGGAGACCTAGCTGTGTTGTTTAAGATATTTAAGAGTTTCTGCCTTCTAAAATTCAGACGTTGAACAAAAATTCATGCACCATTATACACCCACATTCTATGGTTGACTACAGTCATTTCATGTGGAAAACTGAGCACTGCCGACACAAATGTCCAGCTGGTGTCACAGCGCCAGCTTCTCAGCAGCAAAACATCTCCTTCGGTTTATAAACTAGTGGGAGAAAAGACAAGAAAGCCACTAAAGGTCCCCATTAGAAATAGCCGTGACATACGGGGTTGTGTTACTGGTAGGGAGCTAATATAGCTTACACTGTGGTGTCTAATACAAAATGACCTCAGTCCCACGGCTACTCTAAAAGACACAGGCTGCTGGACAACCAGCTCAAAAACCAATGACATGAACCAATTTTCCACTCCTTTCTCCTAAGTATTAGCAACTGCTGTGGTTCTTAGGAATTTGACTCTAGAATAGCAATTTGTACAGGTAGGAGGTGTGGATACCTGGCTGCACCATGCAGATGTGACGACCACACCTGCAGAGCCATACAGGTAACTGCAGATACATCTTCTCATATGGCCCTCAGCCCTGAAAAATCAGGACACTTCTGTTATATTCTTATTTCCCTGTGTGCATGTATGTCTGTAATAACCCGCAAACCCCTCTGTTTTGATGAATTGTTAGTAACACGTTAAAGACAAATACTCATTTGTGTCCCTAAAGTTCCAGCAAACTTTGACCAAGTTCAGAACAGGTGCCAATTTAGGGCTGAATATAAACTAATGAGACATAAAAACGTCCCCTTGGTAATTCTTTTACGATGCAGCAGGGGGCCATTTCTTCTCTGCCAGCTCCTCTTATTAAATGTCCATCAATGGGAATTTTGGAATATCCTTTAAGAGTGTTATTTTAATAAAACAGCTGAAACCTCTGAACTGTGCATCACTTCAAAACTCTTGCTAATACCACGGTTCATATAAATTAGTTTTTCAAAATCATCTTTTCAGTTTAGGGTTTCAGATTTTTTCCCCACTTCCTGAGGCATGTTATATACTTGTTTTTAAACTCTTTACGAACACAGAATAATTTGTTCTCCTGCCCAGTGCCTACTGAGTTTTTTGGGAACAGCAGGATTTCTTTAATACTTCTTATTGAATTTCCCTACTTTCTCATTTAAGTGTAGAAAAGCAACTTCTATTCCGCACCCCTCTTAGCAGATTGTAGTAAAAGAGGAGGGAAGAAAAAAAACCCACTAAAGCTCTGACAGATGGTACCCAGCGTTTGACTCATGCTGGGCTCAGCAGGACCTATAGTTTAGAAGGTTAGGACTGTCAAAAAGACTCTGCTTATCAAGTGAATAACAAAGTGTGGACTGCCAGGCTGTTTCCTATAGAAAACTTGTATTTTACTTGTAATTCTCAGCTACCTTTCTGGTGCTTCCGAAACTTCTGAGAAGCAGATGCATGCTTTTCTATTTAAGAAACAACTTGGAAGCTGACATCCTGGAAGCAGCCGGCGGCACAGTAGGCCTGACTCTAAGAAGTTGTGCCCCCGTGGTAGTGTCAGCGCCGCAGTTTGGGGACCTCAGAGGGGATCTGAGAGCAAGGACAGAACTCTTCCTCTCCATTCGCCTTCTTCTGCAGTCAGTGAAAAATTAATCTTCTCTTAGATTACTGCCCCAGTCTGAGGATCGCTTTAACAAAGTAACTGTGAGCAAAGGCAGAAAGGTCTGAGGGTAAAGCAGCATTTACCAGGCTTTTCTTTTTAAGTCACTTTCAAGCTCACATCAGTCAGCATCTATCCCAGTACAGAAGTATCTAAAGTGACTACAAATGTTAGTGAGCAGACCTGAAAGCAATACTGAAGTCTGGAGAAATACAAATAAAAGGTTAACAGCTTGTACCCATGTTTACTGGTAAGTCTGGACTTCTAAATTTGGAGGTGGGGGGAGCTTGCTGGTAAACGTAGTGTTGCTGTGAATATGCGACATGCACTGTTATTAATCATTGCTATTAGCACTGTAAATATTCTTAATGCTTTCTTCCTGAAAATAATGTCAATTCATTTGTTAAACTAGAACATCGTTTTAGTCATAAACTGGTACTAACAGTTAGCAGCTGCTCTTCAACAGTTAGAATTAATGAGATAGTAATTATACAGCAAAATACAACCTTTTTATTGCCAACACTCAAGGCTCTGTCATTGCCTCATTTTCTTTTTATTCAGAACTATGAAAAATGAAATGACTTAACTGAGTTTTGAAATTTACAGAATATAATTAATTCAATGTGGATTCATTGCTATGTCTGGAATCAAAACTTTTTTTTAAAAGACTTAAAACTCATTTAGTACTAAATGGGGAAAGGTGAGGAATCAGTCCTGGTTTACAGCAAAACAGTCTCACAGGCATGCAGAATGGTGTGACTACACACACATTATTAGTTTTGGTTATTCTGCTGCCAGATAACCTGCAGCAGAACAAGCATGTGGTCAAAAATTCTCTCATTATAATTACTTATTAATTGATATAACATTGATCTTAAGGTAAAGCCATAACCAATGTGATGCTCCTGAAGAATATAGCTCAGAGCACTTTGTATGACGCAGTCTTTATTTCAGAATGTTTTTACCTGGTTTGTGTATTAAAAACTTGCTTTGAGTAAGGCAATGACCAATGAGGATAATTCTTTCATTCTTCAGTCTTCACTGTAAAGCAAAAGTTCCGGCCTGACATGTGGCTGATTTATTTAAGTGCTAATCTATTTGAGGCTCCCCCCCACTGAAAAAAGAGAGGGAGGAATAATTGAATGTACAGCCTGTTGCTTTTCTCCCTACCTTATCTTGCCTCAGTTTCCATTCCCCAATTCAAATCTCTGCTAACATATTTTGTAAAGAACATGACAGGAAACATATCTGTCCAAAAATTCAGTTTGATTTAGTTTTCATGCAGTTCAGCCATGAGTCCGAGTGAAGGCAGTCATTAAGCAATGTATTTCTGAAACATATGTAAAAAATGAGCAGTGTTCTCACCCATCACTTCAGGGCTTATGTGATGTATCCTTGCAGAAGCTGTGATTCCCACCCCCTTATTCAGCACAAACCCAAGGACCTACACAGTCATCTCAGGGAACAGGCAATTTTCCTTCTGTCACCTGGGCTCAATACAGCCAGGTACTGAGCTCCTTGCAGCTCCCTACAAAGTCTCCTCCAGGAGCTGACTGAAAATCCCTTAGGCTGTGTCGAATTGCTCTGTGCTCTGCACGGCACAAGGAGCCCTGGACTAGAGCCATTTCCTTGCCCTTTCCCCTGTCCCAAGGCAGGTCCCAGCAAGGGACTTTGCTAGAGAGTTAGGGCTCAGGACAGGGACACGTTGTCCAGTCCTGTGGTTACTTAGCAGATTGACCCCTGAGTTTAATCCCATGGATGTACACGTGAGTTAGTGGTAAGTGATTCTTGCTGTCATGAGGTGTCCATCAAAAAGACTAAGCAACCCATATAAAAACTATTATCTGTAGCAAAGATGTGATGTGGAACAGAGAAAAGACAAGCAAAGACACTTTCATGGACAGATACAGGAGGGAGCCTGCACTAAGTCTACAAACAAAACAAGAGCTAGAAAACAAGTCGCACTGGCTACTTTATCTATACACAAATGCCCAAATTTCTCTGAAAAAATCCATTACAAACTGAAAAATCAGTGTTTTAATAAAGAGCCACAAACACTATCAGTCTTAGAAAATGCAGTCGTATTCACACTTGCATTTCAGTAAATGACATACTGTTTTCAGCCAGGTATTAATATGACTTATTTGCTTTCTTCTGATGAGATGATTCAGTCACCAGTAGCCTCTAATTATTCACTGCTTTGTATCTGTTGTAAATCTTTGGGAGTCGCTCAGCTGCGAGCAGCAGAAACTTTGTGCTCACTCCCTCCACATCTGCCTGGGATACAGCTAAGGCCCACAGCTCAGGGGTATCTAAGCTACAAGTTAGGTATGTGCTTTCTAACAAAGGGAGCAGATGGGCTGGCCTAGGAACACCTACCACTTCTGCACCTTTGAGAAAACTGTATCTGTAAAATGTGACATTGAATAAATTGCATGAATGAAGGCCCTGAATACTTTCATTGTTCTCCAGATACCCAAAAATAAAACAAAAAAATAATTATTAACCGTGATCCTGATGGCTTGAACCTGACCACTGGGTTGAGAGTTAATTTCATTAAAATCAGGACAGTTTCTTGTACAAGCTTGGGAAGCTTTGTTTTGTGCCCAGTTTATAGCACACTGTACAAAACAGGACGGCTGCTCTGACGCAGTACCTTTTTCAAAACAGACTTCATGCTGCCAACACAATAATTTCAGAATGTCTAAAAAAAAGAATAGAGTCAGATTTAAGCACCGCTCACTCTTTTTGAAGAGATGAATGCAAGCCTTTTATTACAAGCTTCAGAGCATGTAATTTAAACACTATTTTTATTTATACCTTAATCAAAGTAAACACGCAAATAGGTTCTATAAATTTTATCAAACAGACAGGAGAGGGAGCTCTCTCTTCATCCCACTAGATTATGAATGGATTTTGCTGAATTTATTAAAATCTAACCACATTTTTATTCTATGTCATGTTACTTGTCATTCTTTTGTCCTGGGACTGTCTCCTCCTAAAAAACAACTCTGTAACATGAAACATTCCTGTGTATCACAGAACATTTTTTTTATGCATGCAATAAGTACATTTTAAGGGCACTTTTAATTTTGGTATAGGAAAATATGAGGATGTAATTCCTATTTACAAAATTCTGCTTCCCTACTTACTGATACACATACAAACACATACTCTGCATGTATGTGTGCATCGTAAGTATACTTCTATACTTTCCAACCAAGCAAGCTATTTTTTCATTGTCACCATCCTTTACATGTTCACAGATAATTTTGCATTTATCCTGAGATCTCTCAGACCAACCTAAGAATTCTGGTAGATCCAAGTGCATTTTTAAGATAAATCACTGAAATATCAAATTCAAAGGAAATACATACAGGCAAACAAATCACAGCTAAAATAAACCCAAGACAAAAGAAAGTCACAGTAATCTTAACGTCTGCATGTTCTCACTGTGTTTATTTAAAATCTTCTTATTGGAATATGGTCTTAATTCACATTCCAAAAACAAAATTTTGACAGCAGAAATGCTTCTATCAGCATCTGGATATAATGCTAAAAATCAAACTGTGAGTTACATCTGTCTCGTAAAGGCTATATAATAAGATTTACTTAATCCATTTGAAAGAAAAAAAAAAATGTTTTTGTCCCCCAATTTGTTGCGACATCTGAAAGTTCATGAGGTTATGACCCCTCTTCAAGAAAGCATCTTCTACCACCTGCAAATACCCTAGGAAAGCAGTTTGAAACAATAAAACACGTGCTAGTTAACCGTTACCAGGGAAACAGTTATGCTTCAGCAATGGGAGGTTTCAGCCCCACAGTGGCTTTGTCTAAAGAAGACATGGCCCAGCTGTTACCAAATAACCATTGTTGTAGATCATAGGGAAATAACAGTCAGTGCACCAGCTAAGCCCTACGGAAGTTTCTCTTTTCCTTGCCGCAAGAGGTACATCTGAGTAAAATGACAGAAGAACAGGCATATTACAACATACACCAAAATATAATAGTAGCAAAGACACTAAAAACAACCCATCAATAGTCACTTGTCATAAAATGCCTACAAATCTATTGTCTTTCGCATTTTTAGGATGATGATTTTTCTAATGCAACACTCTCAAGTCACTAGGTGGCAAATACTAATGTTATTAATTAACTATAACATCAGAAAGTTTCAGAGCCCGAGGATGAAGTTATTCTTTGTGCTTACAAGTGAATCAGCATGCAAAGCCAATTTTTTTTTCTTACATCAAAGGGATACAAAGGGATGCAGGAACAGATTGGTCTCCCAGCTCATTATAGCTTTTTTCAGAGATGCACAATAATTAATTTCATTGTCTTGAAACACAGCATCAGAGTTTTCAGTCCAAATTTTCATTTCCCTTTAAAATGGAATTTGGCTGACTATACTCAGTAGTTTGTGGAATAGACTGAATAATTTAACAGGGGTGTCTTGCAGGTTTTGTCAGTTGGGTTTTGCCCGATAGTTTGTTTTAAACAGGGAGAGTCAAATCCTAGATCCCAGCAGTCAGTGCAGAGCTCTTGGTAATGGTAACAGAAGCAAGGTTTCATTCTGGTATTTAGGAGAGTTTTTCCCTCTCATATTGCTTCATTTGCTCACTCTACAAAAATTATTACTGGCTATATTAAAAGTTGCCATGAGATGATGCTGTGCTGAAAGGAACCACAGAGCAGGTACAATGCACCTCCATTAATTGTGCAAAGACACCCCAGCAGTTGTCAGGAAGGGCAGCACACGTACAGAGACAGAACAGATAGGACAAGCTAAGTAATAAGCCGAACACAAAGAATAAACACACAAAAGTCGCAGTGAAACCGAGATGTTCCTTAACCTCAATTTCTTTCTACAAAATACAGGCTGGTTTCTCTGATTCTGAAGGGTGTGATGAGGGGAAAATGTGGCTCTGTCTGTTCATTTCCACTTTCCTAGTGCTCCACTAGCATTACAAAAAAATACGAGAATGAGTTGTTCTCTAGAAAACCTTTTCAGCCTCTCCTGATAATCTGCTTAGCAAGGACACAAGCTGTTTTTCATTTGCTTATACTGTAAAAGCAGTCACTGTGAGTCACATCTTATGGAGACTTTTTTGCATGGATTTTTCAAGAATTTGGTACGAAACATCCTTTCACTTCCTAAAGACAAAGGGAAATAAACAGTGGTCTTTAGTCTCCTTCTAAAGCACATTAAAGATTTTTCACAGCAAAAGACACCAAAGATCTGTTCCTTGTCCTTCAAATTCTTTGGATCACTTAGCATCGGCAAAAACAAATCTCGTAAAATGAAAGCTCCACACCAGAACTGAGTAAATTAATCTGAGGTTTTTATAGCCTCCTTTGCTGTCTACAAAAAGAGTATTAAAGTAAGCTTTTTCTTTTTTTATTTCTTGTGCTTACTGTTTAGAATTAGCATAAGTTAGAAACTATACATTCCACGATTAATCGCCTCTCATTTATTTGTGTTTTTTTCATTTTTTTAAACACCCGCACAGTACAAGTCTATTCATAATCTGTGCCTCAAAGAATGCCCAATCTAAATGTAAAAATGCACAACAAGACATAACAAGTGGGAGAGTCATAAATGAGGCAAGAATTACATCAACTGAAGGGGAGAGAAGGTTAGTACCAAAGAACCTCCATGGGGCTGCAGCAGTCAGAGGTGATGATGACTGGAGGAGACTCTAAAAATTTTATCTCCTTTCTTTCCCAATACCAACACCTAGACAAAAAAAGGGTTGATTACAGTCAGAATATATGTTGAGAAGGGGAAAAATCACAGTTGCTGTAGTAGAGACCAAAAAAAAAAAAAGTAGTGGAGTCAGGGGCAAGAAGTACTTGTTCACAGAAATTTAGATAAAAGGTGGTGTTCTCAGTTTCAGCCAGATCAAGTCCCAGGTGACTGTGAGGCATCCGAAACACAAACTTTGGAAGACAGGGATCCACACAGACTGTGAATGTAGAGTGTCGGAACCAAACAAGAGTTTAATTATTATCAATATGGTTATCTAGTCTTCTTGAAAACGTCTAAAGAGTTACATCTGGTCTTTCAACAACAGAACCTTCTTCAACATCTTATTCGAAATTCAGTTTAAAACATTACATGGACTAGTAGAAAGAAAATATTTCTCTCTCTTCTTCAACCTGGATAGAAGTCGCAGACTGGGAAATCTCTGCAGGCAAATGTGATGTCTTTATAGCAATCTCACAATTACCTATAGAGATTCTACAATCTGGCATCTTCATACACAATAATTATAAAGTATACAGTTCTTCATCTTCTGCACCTCTGCTGAGTTGAGCTGAATTCAATCCAAATTGCCTAAATAGCACGTAGCTGACTGTAAGCTTTTCTCTTAATAATTTTCATGAGCCAAAAATTGGGAAAAAAAAGCATAAAAACTACATAAATTAACCCACTGGACACTGGAAAACTACTGTTAACATCTGTATACTAAAGGCCACAGTTATTATAGGTTATATTTCAACTATGAGGGCTTAATATTCCATTAATAGGCTATACCTACTGTTAACTGAACCTGAATCACAACTAGGATTTCATGGGTGATTAGTTCACATAGCACTGGATGAGTTCAGCTTTTTTTAAATGGTGATGCTTTGAAGAGCTGTTTGGTTGATGAATGTTCTAAAATCAAGCTTTGGACACAGTGGCAGCAAGAATAAGTCACTAGAAAGAAACACCTCTTTTTCAAATAAAAGAATACCTAGCAATGCAGGCCTTCAGGAATGGAAAAAAGTAACTTTTTTTTCCTCACTTAAAATGTTCCTAGAACTATCTGATATTTGGGAAGTTTTAGCTCATCTTACTGGAATGACATTCAACAGATTCACAGTTGGACAGATCAGGAAGGCAGCAACTCTTGAACGTTCTTGAAACATCAATGCATTGATCCTGCTCAGAAATGCATTTCTAAAAGCTGATGTGTGCACAGAAATAATCTTACGCCATACCTACACGTGGCCTTATTTTCATCACCATTCTCAGAAAGGTGATGATCCTGTGAACTACACAGTGTAGCAACAGCAAGGTTGCGCAGTTTCAACAGGACAATACTGATGATGCAAATAAAGCTCATGAGCAGCTGACTGCAAACATATCCTCTCAGGGCTTCAGAGTTAACATTGAACTGAACGGGACCAGTTCACCTCCCAGTGACTGTGTACCAAAATCCATGCCTATGTACTTCAGAAGACAGACCTCTGAAAAATTCACTCCACCTGAACAAAACTTATATAAAAGCTGGATAAAAGGACAACTTGGCATGAAAGGACATCAATGGTGATCCTGAGCTGTTAATGCAAGAAAACAGAGGCAAGCAGGATCACAATTTTTATCTGGGTTGCAAGTCAGATAAAGACTTTGATCTTCTCAGTTAATGCTACGCTAGAGGAATCTTAGACAACACTTGTCACTTTGAAGACCCATCATATCCACTTGCAATCCTGCTGAGAAGTCAAATATCTACCTGGGCTGTAAAGATGTCACTTAGGTTTCACCTCAGCTACTGTGGGCATAGGGGAGGCCAAACTGCCTCTTCCTTTGGTCTTGCTGCTTTGCTACTAGCTCCAGGGGAAGGGAGCAGCGGAGATGTTGGCGTTTTCAAGTGCAGGGGTGCTATTCCAGGAGCAGGGCTCATAAAGCAAATACTACTTAGGTAGAATAACAGGCAAGAGCACGACATTGAGGCAGGGAAAAGGCATGGTTCAAGTTCTCATGGCAAAACTCCACAAAATCCAGCAGCTGTGCTCCACCCCTTACTGAAAAGGATCTGTTGGATGTTTTTTAATTCCAAAGTGATTCCCACACTTTTTTTATTACTTCCTTATTTTACATCTCCTCCATTCTCCCTCTTTACAAGAGATATATACTTAGTCTGCACAACAGCCTTGCTATGTGACTTTCCAGTTCCCAGCACTTCCCAGCAAACCACTGTTCTTCCAGTAGAGTTACCACCTTTATTCTAGATTGGAATTTACATAAAGACTGAAATAAAGGTATGAGTTTAATCTGTTCTTCTCAAACAAGTGTTAATTGACAAATGATGAGGGCAAGCATGTGCAACTGCCCTGATTATGGCTGATAATCGTGCATGCAGGTACAATTGGCATGTCAGCATCTGCAAAAAAAAATTGTAACGATATCCCAGAATAACTCAAAACAATGGCAAAGCCCCATTCCTTTCAATATCATAACTGTTTCAATGCAAGACTTAAATATTAGTTCTGGGACTGGAGGCAGAATTGCAGTTGGAACCAACACATTTTCCCCAATCAGACCCTTATAAATTATCCTTACTTTTATTAAAGCCAACTTGTTCTTGTCTATTGTGTCTTCACAGAGACTGTTTTAATAAGCCATAAAATGTGCTGTGCAGTAAAAACATCAGTTACTTTGTACGATTTTTTAAAAAAAATCTGACTATTCCGCTCTAATATTTTAAATCCATCTTCAATTATTCAGTCAGCCCAAGCCCTGCAGAGTTATCAATATGATGCCATACATTTCCAAAAACGCTGTTGATGAATAATATGCAATCTGCCCATCCATTTAGATACATAAAGAAATGCATCAAAGAGAAGCTATGCTGGCAAATCCAGCCCTGAGAAAGACATCAGAGCTGCATTCCAAGAACTTACTCAAATCAATGCTACAATCACTCTAGGCTAATCTAAAATTTTAATCCCTTGATTATATTTATATGAATTTTTTTGTTACTGTTCTGATTAAGAGGCTCTTTCAGTTCACCTTACATGTTTTAAGCTGCTGACATCATTCTAAATACTTCTTATCTTGTCAAACTGCCAGAATTACCTATGCTTTCACACCTCTATCTTCAGAATGCTGCCATTGTATTAACTAAAATATCACGCATGAAACAGAAAAGCAAATATTTCTGCAAGTTTCAAGATCTTATCATAGAACTGGAGTAATTACACTAATGCCAATAATGTGCACTTATTATTTTCTGGATGAAATCTGGGCCCCTGTGAAATCAATACAAGTTTGTGCATTATCTTCTGTGAGGTTCCTCCAGAAGCCTTTAATCCCTACTCTAATGACCTATTTCCATCTACCCATTTACTAGCAAATATTTGTCACCCAGCACTACAGCTAGGGAACTAGTTTGAACCCATGATAATGGAATAGTGGGCAATTAAATAGCACATACTAAAAAATCCCTTTTTACAAAAAAGGAAAGAAAATTCTTAAACACTTGCCATCAGTAACGGTAAAGTGCAAACTGGTAACACAACACTTCTGCAACTGCACCAAGCCAACATTGTGATGACTGCCACCAACAACTAGAGATCTCTTTTCCTGTAGAGCTGCCCAGGTTTCAAATACTGACTATCTGTTATTTACTGCTTTTTTTAAAGAAGTCTGATTCTTTACTTTTAGCAACATGTAGAACTGGAGTACCACCTACTATTTATCCAACTCTGAATCTAAGCAAAACCTTCATTATGTCTGAACTTTAGACATTTTCACTGCAAATTACAATATGAAAAATATTGAGGCTTGATTGTTTGATCTTTGAGCTGGAAGTTCTAAACCCTCTTTTAATCAGTCTTACAATCATTTCATAATCTTATTACATCCATGTAAAAAAAAAAAAAAAAAAAAAGAAAAAGCTATGTCAAAAGATCATCAAGGTTGAAGAGTCAAGCAATGAAAAATTAGAAAGTGCCAGAATTAAGGTTGTCTGCGTGTGATCACTCTGTCCCCTCTGTGCTTTTGCAGTGTGAGATAGATTTTAAATTACAGGATTACATGCGTTAGAGTGAGATTAACATTCTTTTACCATAAGGTTTTTGTGCACCATAGAAAAGTGAAAGGTACTCCAAATCTTTCAGAAACTTGGAACACTTTCTCACTCACAAAGAAGCTAGGAGGCAGAAAACAGAAAATGGATGCTTACCCTTGGAAAGACAGCTAACCTACGCGGGTACCTTCTGTACATAATATTAATCTATATCTATTTACACCACATTGTAGTAATGCTTGCCTAAATTCCTATCTAGAAGTGGTCTCCTCCTGCTCCTTTGGAGCCATTCCTTCCACAGAAAATACATCTGGATGCCTAAATGGTTCAAATATAAAAAACCACAATCTTAACAGACATCCTCCATCCACTGTAATTTGACTATGATTTCAGTGCCATGTCAAAATTGTATTTGCATGACAGCTAGCACTGATTACAGGGATAGCAGCAAGAAAAAGGTGCAGGCCAAAAATGACCGAGCAAGAAGAGGAGTTGCAAGAATTTACCCCACATGGTTTTAACTCTTTTGTCACCAATGGAAAACAGTTTAAGTACCACAAAAGAAACACAAAGAAATCCGAATTCTCAGTAGTGTTGTGTTTAGTAGCCTGCCATACAAAAATCAACAAAAGAGATATGCCTTCTGGCTCTTGTGCCTTCTCCCTTAGCCACAAGTTTTCCTCCACTTTCACAGATATGCAACAGATGAGAAAGTCTGGTCATGTCTGTATTCATCTGGAGCTTTGTTTGGGACTTTCTGTATCACCTGATGCCTTCTTTTGTCCAGCAAATACTGTTGAACTGGCTGAGCAAATATAATCAGACCACCTGCCAAGACTGCCTCTGGTTTGTTCCAGTAGAAGGCTGGTTTTTCTGAGGATTTTCTGAGTCGCTCCCTGCCAGTATGCTCCAAGGCTGCACTATGCACAGGATTTCTCCCAGAGAAGAATCAACAGCTTTACATCACTGATGGTACAGGCTGTATTCTGTGGGCCTCACAGTTTTAGTACGCAAGGTAAGGAAAGCAGCCCAACCTTGCAAAAACATCTGATTCAAACACACACCCTGTTGCTTGCCAGAGGGCTTGTGCAGGGTAAAGATTTCACCAGGAATTGCCAGCAGCCCCGCAGTCTGCCCCTCCATCTGCCAGAGGCTTCCTGCCTCTCCATCGCACCGCAGAGAAGCGGCCCTGGAGAACCTCACTGAGTGGACATGGTGTGCAGACATGGCGTCAGCACTGCTGCTGTTAGACCCGCTCCACAGTCCTCCTAAGTGCAATGCAGCCCCCAGTGATGTGCTGGGGGTAGGGTGACGCTAGTTTTCTTTAAGGTACTATGAGCAGAATATTACCCATAGAGCCTGCAGGGAAAAAAGCAGCTGGCTCTCCTTGCAACAATATTCTGCTGTTGCAGCAAATCATGACAAAACATAAAGTGAATGATCTTGCTTATCATGTTCTGCAGGTAATCAGCTCTAGGAAACAAGTTTGTACTTTACTTCATCCCTCAGAAAACTTTCTTACAGCTTTTTTTCAGAACTATCTCTCAATATCTACTTTTCTTCTTCTCATCAAATGTCTCTAGTACATCCAACTTCTTTGATTCTTGCCTGTTCTCATGTGCAGTTCTGGCATTTTATTTCTAAACACATGAGATTTACTGACAGAACTCTATAATGACCAAACACAAAAGCAGGATTTGGTTATAGTTCTCTGCTCGGATGTGCTACCTTGGTTTGAAAGCACTGATCAGCAGAGTTACAGGAGCATAAAAGGAGGTAAGTGTAAGGAGCTGAAGAAACATGCACATCATTTAGTTGATGGTTTTTGTTCAGAAGTTAGAGAGTTCCCTTGAATTTATATTTTATTGTATTCCCTATTATACAAGAGAAGCCAAATAAGCAGAGGCTGAACCAGAAAGAACAAGTCTTGCTTTATCAGTTTACATGCAGATTGGGGCATGCCAAAGATCACCGAATAAACTAGGTCTCAGTTCAACAAATAGAGTTGCTTAATACTACTTCTCTCAGCGAAGATGCACAGAGACCCTAAATGTTTTAATGACAGATCTTCACAGTACCAGGTGTTGTCTGTGGAATTATGCCATTTTTTCCTGTGTAGGACATTCAGGGAAGAAACTTAGCTGACATGAATCCACTTGCAGGCCCAACCTGGATGGCTGTGAATTGGCTTAATCTCAGCTGGCAACTGTGAGCAGTTAATAACTCTCTCACAGTGGTATCTGGGATTATGCTAAACACAGCAATTTCTTTCCTCTAAAGGCTTAGTAGACCTGCCTGGCACCTAAATTACAGGACCAAGAGATACTGTTGCAGTACACAAAGTCCAAACACACCATACACACAAGGTTAACCTAGTGGCTTATTCAAACCATTAAGAACACCGAACTCCAAACCTTCCCTTGGTAACTCCTATCCTTCCCAGCTTCACTGTTGCAGCATCCTGCAGCAGCAGAACAATCTCTGTGTTAACTGGTTTAACAAATTTTTCTGAAATCCCATCTCATTTCAACCCCACTGAAAACATTACTTGTAAAAATACCTTCTGAAAACACTGGTCTAGCACCAAACTGTAGGGCAGACGATGGCTTTTCTGTGTTTAATCCTTCACATCTGATTTTTTAAAGATAAATAAAGCTCTGTGCTCAGACTTTTCACTTCATCCCTGTCTTGTCACAAGTTTAAAGATTAGTGTTCCACCATAACCACCATCTACACTGAATTTTCCATTACCCAAAACAATTGCAATCAAATTTTCCTGCATTTATGACCTTGGTAATGTCCCAACTCAAACCAGTCAGGATTCTTGTAACTTTTTTAAAGTTGAAGTTCAAATGCTGAAGAGGAACAAATTATTACCTACCATTTCAAGAAACACAGCTATCACATCTATGTCCATATTTACGGTACCAAGCATTAATGCAATGTTTGGAAAATGAGATGTACAATCTACCTTTATGTAGTTCTCAATTAGTTCTTTCTTACCTTTAAAATGTAATTAGAGATACCATTATAAATAAGCAAATTAAAGCAATATCTTCTGTCTCTAATTCAACCCCATCAATTTAAGAAATCATCACAGTTTCATGATAGTCATGACTTTATCATCACTGACTCTGGCTGGATATCAAAGATCATTAGAGTTAGCTAGCTACCAAGTAATCAGACACAAACCCTGTTATGCTGAAGCATATATTCAGTATTATGGAAAGCAGAGACCCTCCTTGCTACCAAATGCCACTCATGTATCATTTTGCTAAGCTGTCAAACAAATATGCCAGCTCCTTAGCCACAATTATAATATTATTATTCACATGTGCAGTGCCTATAACTTCGTTACTTACAGCCCAATCCAAAGATGCAGAAATCAATGCAAGATTCCCATTAACATTAGATGGCTTTACTCAGCCTATGAATACCCAGCAGAAAGGAATATTTTATATAGCCAGTGCACATAAAATAGTTATATTCATTTCACCAAAGTTTTATGGCTGAAAGCTCCAGATGGCCAATCCTTAGAGATATCTCCCTAAGTTTTATTTATGTGTGAGACTCCAAGGAGCACCTGTAGTCTGCCAAAAACTTCATGTCACGCTAAGTATCAAAGGAACCTGATAAAAGATGGCTCACACTGATGTACAGAAGTTGGTGCTCGGCAAAAACAGGTATGGCACAAGTTCTTTTTAGTCCTGCAAAATTTTAGAAGAAAATCATTCTGAGATAAAAGTGCACTATCTGAAATAGCCCTGGTGAAGCAATGCTATTTCTACCTCAGTAACTGCTAACATAAGTACCTGTGATGTAAATGTGTTCATGATGTTTGTATGGACTTAGTTATCACTCTCATTAGTCACCATATGTCACCTGACATGGTTTGTTTTTCCCTGGAAAATGTTCTTTAAATTCCCCTATTCACTGCAAGCATTTTTCTTCCACACCTAAAGTTCAAGTTAATAAAAATATCTAGATCACTGTCGGACACAGATTGCAGAATATTTTAACAGGCAGACCTAGTAGACTGCATGGCATTTGTGCCATGGAAGTAGTAACAAAATGACTTACCAGCTTATATATGGCTTGCAAAAAATGTTGTAGAATTTCTAAAGATCAGCGTATGCTCCAGTCATACACCTGCAGCTAGGGCTATGGACTGACACTCTTAACAGTTGACAAGAACAGACCATAATCTGAAGATTCCTTTCAGGTTTATCTTGCTGATTCATACAAATAATGTATTTGGAGGTATTAGAAAAAATATAACAAAACATTCGCTGGCTAAACACGGGTTTTGGTCAAATGTTTGAATAATCTTCAATCAGGCCTAGTTTTCAGCCTTGAAACTCAGGAGACACTGATTTTAATTAGAAAAAAAAAATTACATCTTAGAACTGATCTACAGTGTGACTAAGCATGAGACCCACTCTGAACTGGACAGAGTGGGAACAGCTGGCAGATCAGAGACACAGGGACAATGTTGATGCATCAGCCTCTGTTGTGGCACACTACAGGAAGCTCTAACCTGACTCTTCACATCAGCGTGTAACAGTTGAAACAGTGCTCTGCCCAGGCCATGTACAGCTTCCCTCCTCCAGCTCACCACAGCAATATGAGTGGGCACTGAGCCTCAGTCTGCTGGTTAGACATAGACAGGGCACCTCTGTGGAGGAGAGCGACTTAATTAAATTAGTTACAGTCAGACGCATTCCAGAGTATTTCTTTTTAGGCTTGTACCAGAAATACAAAACCCAACTATCTCCAAAATCATTGACTGCATTCTTTCGAACAGAAGTGTGTGAAAACAGAAATCCTGATGCCGGAGGGCTGTGATGACCGTGTTCTGCTTATGTTGGGTGTGTTACTTGCTCTCACTACAGTAAGATCTACAGCAAATGGACAGACATACCTGGCACATACTCATCCAGTGGAAACAGAGAGGCTAGCTATCAAGACTCAGGTCTGAAACCAGATTATTCCTTTCAAATGTAGTGTTTTTTCTAGATTCAGAAAATGCGTAAGAAATAGAATAGTAACATTAGGTCTGTAGTTCTCATTGCCAAAATGCTGCATACAGAAAGCCCATACGTGCTGGCATAAAGTTATAGTTTCTCATGAATCTCACAACTCAAACACTTACTGAATTTGCAGACTCGCCCTGCTGCAAGCCTACATCATTTCCTGCATTTTTCAGAAGCAGAACACACTGGCTAACTTGTGTTAAACTATTCAACCAACAAACAACAGTTTTGAATAAAGTAAAATTTGTATAGGATGTATAATGCTTTCTAGCAGTGCTACCTAGAGTGATTCTTGGCAATATTTATTCTTAGTAATTCTTAGATAAAAGAAAGGTATAAATTTCCTAAAAAACTGAGTCGTGCAATTGAGCAATTTTCTTTTCTTCCTAGTACGCTGGCCTTGGTAAGCCTCAACATCTGAAGTTTAAAAATTTTTTAAAAAAGACATTAAATGGGGACACTGCAGCTGAAAAAAATTAGGACGTAACCAAAACCACTGCAGAGTTTTTGATGTCGCAGATACTGCATCAGGAACTGATTGGATAATAATCAGGCACCATCAGTTCCTAATGCATTGCCTTCAGCATCTAAACAAGCATCTATGAGTTTCTAAGATTAATATCTGCAATACTGTAATGATGACGTATATGCTAAATGTCCACCTACCAAAAACTTGACAGCTCTCTCACAAAAATACAGTATTACCTTTAGAGGGAAATCTAAAGGCGTTAGTGCTGTTCAGTGGGACACCTCACTCCCTCCTAGATTAAGGCAGTGCAATTAGAACCGCACTGAGAGAAAAAAATGAAGGAAAAGAGGACTATTCTTGCCTGAGGTGGTTACCTCAACAATGTATTTCTCTTCATAAAAGATTTACAAGACATACCTAAAATATAAAGATAGTGATAATGACAATAGTCACTTATATGCTACCTTATTTCAAAGTACTGCAAAATTATTTACAATCTGGTTTGTATTATTATAACACATGCACAAAAACAATCATACTGATTTATATGTACTTATCTATGAGACCAAGTGAAAAAGTAAACAGAGAAGAATCTTTTCTTCGCTGATGAAACAGAAGCCACATTGAACTGGAACACAGCAAAGGACAGCATATAACGTTAATAGACAACAAATCACTCAGGAACTGAATGAAGCATATCCAACTTTAATAACGTATGACATCGGGGTAAGTAGAAGGCCACTTATAAAATATTAATTTGACAGATCTTTGCAGCTCTTTGGGTTCTTTCATCTCCAAAAGTAATCTGAGCCTCGATTTAGACCTCACTTGAAGAACACAGCCCTCACCAACACAATTTCTAATAATAACACAATTTCTCAGCTGAGCACTGGCTCAGGGCAAAGCATCTGGACCCTCCAGTACATCCATGGATATGTTGGAGGTCTCATATCTGTATTCTGAGCATATCTCATCCCACATGAATTTGTGATCACCAATCTACAGCAGAAATCTGGATAAAACGAAGCAGGAAGACATACAGCAGGATATCAAAACTATCAGTGAACTTACTTGTATTAATTGCTCAGAAGGATAACCTGGCAAATCTCATCTGCACTCTGACAGAAAGAACATCACCTCCACAGTTCTCTGAGGGTAAAGTGGATGCCTAAGAACTTAATTATGATTTAAAAGAGCCAACTGACATTGTTTTATTCATTATTCTTATTCACACCTGAAGCTCAAAAACTTTAAATACAACCTCCTGGCTGTCTCCTCGTGAGTTTTACCCATTTCTTCTACATAGAGATTAGTCTGACCACAAACTTTGACTAAGAACAGTGATCTGCAACTCATCTCCATCCCACAAATTGTAGGCACATTTTTAATCAAAGGTGTGTTTCATTATGTTACATTGGTAGGAAGCAAAATCTATGTTCAAATCCTCAATCCAGAATCCATGTATTTGGAGATGAGAAGTGCTGGCACAGGTCCACAAGTTAAATCCTCAGAGTGAACCATTCCACTGAGAAAGAAATTTGCATGGCACAAAAGCACTCTAAAGGTGCCGCCATACATGCAGAGACATGGAGCACCTTCTAAAAGGCAGGAAACATGGCTTGTGGCAAAAGTAATTTTAGGAGTAAGACAAGAAGCCTGAGTAAGCAGATGTCTGCAAGGTCAGAAAGGTAAGTGCCAGTTTCACAACACTGCAGTTTATGCAGTGACACAGAACTTATTCCAGCCCCTCTGGGGAATCAACACCACCTGTGTTGGTTTGTATCTGTGATCAGATTAAACTGTGACCTACAATCTCCTCCCTTCATGCAGATCCCAAATTCCTGCACATGGAGAACCATGCTGTCTCCAGCTGGCACTAAGGTTCTGAGGGAACAGTCTAAAGGAAACCAAAGCAGTTTCTTAGGCCTTTTTTTTTTCCCCCTTCCTGGGAAAATACATCAAGCCTAGGAAGAATTAGAAACACTGGCCTTTCACTTATTTTTTTTCCTATTGGCTATCTTTTTAAAAACACTTGTACCAAAGGGAAATACACCAAACATTTTTGTTACTTTATTTTGACCTTTTCTAATGCCAAAAATGTATCCAGCACATGATGCATGAGTGAATGGCATAGTTCCACAGGCCAAGCATACACAAAATGTGAGGAATAACTGCTGAAGAAAGGAGCTAGCAATAAAAGGATGAAATAATGAATAGTAATAATTAATAGATATATATGTATTAAGGAGGGTAGAGGGAGAGGAGAGAAATGGGTCCCATTCATTACACTCACCGATTCCACAAGCTCGTACCTATTTCTGCAGGAGATATACTAACTTAGGCAGCTGGGAATGTGCGGACAGGGGACCAGAAGCGATCCTACACCACACACATATGCAGAATTACATGACACATACTGGTCTAGGTGCTGTGGCAATTTGAGCCAGTTTCCTCCATCTCCATACACCAAAGAGCACAGATTTATTTGAGAAGTTAAAAAGAATTGAGCTCTCTGCAATTAGCACTGCCTGGTGCCACTTGCGCTCTTATCTCATGGCATGCAGTTACAGCCCTCTCTTCTCAAAGCCCAAGACTCTCATTTAGACAGAGGCCATGCCAACCCTAACCTGTAAGAGTACATCCTTCTCAGAAGTTATTACAGCCATAAAGCACACAGCTAGTTTTCTTAGTTCTATAGGAGCCACTCCATGAATGATAACAACTTTGTGGCTGTATAGCCACAAAGAGGGGAATGAGGAGGGGAGAGGAGGGGAGAGGAGGGGAGAGGAGGGGAGAGGAAGAAAGGTAAAGGGAGAGAAAGGGAGAGAAAGGGAGAGAAAGGGAGAGAAAGGGAGAGAAAGGGAGAGCTCTTGCAACAAAAGCTGCAAAACGTATTACTCCTTTTAGGTTTTATTTTAATTTACTAGACTTCAAGGTGACTATATCCTTTGACAGTAGTTCTGAAGTGCTCTGAAACCTAGCATTTTTTGGCCTGTTAGATATATCAAGTTACCTGTGCAGTGCAATGTGCAGTTATCTATACTCTAGACTTCCCGGTACTGGGGAGTGGGACTGGCAGACCTGGGCCTTTGCTTTGGACCCAATTAACCACCAAGGAATTAGCATGGCATTATAGGTATCTTCAGATCCCAATCAGCCTAAACAGAAATGCTGTGAGAGAGCAAATGGGTGGGAAGACCGAAGGGAGCTGATGTCATTGAGCTCACACTGTAATCTAATTCTAGATTGTTTAGGCCTCCCACCTCTCATCGTCTTCTTCTCTTCCTGTTTCTAGGAAAGAAAATAGCCTCCACCCTGCTAATGATCCCTCAGGGAAGGCAGCGTCAAGAGGCAACACTTGGTGCAGCAGAGAAAAGCCACGGCTGCTGCTGTTGCAGCACACAGCATCAGGCTAAGATGATCTGCAGCCTATAGATATCAACTAAACTAAGTGTGTGAGGAAGGAAGCCTCCCCCCATGGGAACTCCGCTGATTCACGGAGGGAGGGGAACAGCTTTTCAGTGAAAACAAACCACTGAGCTTCTCAGAACCCCAATAATGTCTATGCATTCTCCAGAGAGGATTTGCAGAAAGACAGGAACAAATAAACAGAAAGATGCATAGTTGGAAACATCCTTTCAACATGACATTTCACAGTGAACACAGGGCAGAGAGCTTAAGAAGGTCCTGCTCTGCATCCCCACCAGTAGTCAGTGATGGGTTCCTCACGCTTTGTAAGGTCTTTGCCTCCCCCCTCCCTGCTGAATGCTTATGGCCAACTTCTGAGCTCCCTCACTGAAGCCACTGGAAAAAGCTAAGGAGGCAAAAAGGGACCATTTACTCTTCTTCCACAATTTTTTTTTCTCCCCTTTCACACTTCTATCCCAGTTCAGCTACTGTCTAATCAGTCTGCAGTGACAGCCACAAAAAAAATGGCATTAACTGTATTTCTCCTCAGTTACCTTCTTCTCACTGCCAAGAGAGTTTTCAGTAATTCTTGCCCTGGGAAATCTTTGTCATTTCAGAGGGAAAGCTACCTTTCCATTACTTGCTCCCACTCCCTGATTCAGCCTCTGCCAGAGGACAGCGTGCAAATGCGATGCTCCACCAGGTTCATTAACCACAGAGCACCATGTTCATTTATGACAGGTATGACCTGGGAGAAAAATGAAGAGGGAAGAAGGAGGAAGCATTTGATAAGCCAGTAATTAAATACTAAAATGTTGAATCTCCCCCTCTGCTCTCACTGCCTTTGAAGGCAATAAAATCCAGACTGGTATTTCCTAGGAATCTCTATACATACAAAAAATTATCTGAGGCAGGCATTCCCTAAAATAAAAATTATCATAATGGTGTCAGACCAAAGATCTATCTAATTCACCTGGCAGTAACTAAAACAAGGTGCAAGAACAAGGTAAACACAGTGGTACTTTCCCAAATGCTCTTCCAGGCTCCAACAATTTGTGGCTCGTGAACTCCCCAAGACATACGTTCCCATGCATTTAGTACCCCTAACAAATTTATTTTTCATGAACATGCCCTGTATCCCCTCAAACCCACATAAGCTGTAGCATCCATAATACCTGAGGCAAGGAGTTCCACAGTTTAACTACACATAGTAATGAAGAATCACTTCTTTTTGTACCTCTGCTCAGTAGAGGTTCCTTCAAGCTTTACCTTGTTTGAAAATCTGGCAGCTGAGTATGCATATGAGAAAGAGTGGTTGTTCCTAAAAATTTATGTAAATTTTACCACACTATTCCACAATTCCTGCTGGAAATGGGAGAAAGAACAAAGAAACAAAAAAATGGGGGGCGGGGGGGGGGGGCCTAGGCAATGAGGAAAGAAAAGAAGGTGACTGGTGAAACAGATCATTGTATCAAAAAAGAGAATCTGTAATTCCTGCTTTAAGGACACAAAGAAGTCTTCCAGAAAAGTTTAGACATCTTTTGAATTTTTGCCCATATATCTCAGCAAGTAGAAAGATGTTTTAAATGACAGGCCCCCCTCTCTCCTGACTGCATACTTGGAGATGTTTAGATGCCATATTTATTCCATCAGGCTCATTAAATAAGTTACACCCAAGAAATGTGCTCCAGAGATGCCCATTTCAGACAGTAGGGTATGAGTAACTAGCACGGAGGTCTACGGTCTCCCCAGTTTTGGTTAATCCACCTCCCACTTGGACCATATCTCAGCACAGACAGGGAAGGCGCACAAAGCTGTCCACCCTTTTGGATGACTCTACAGTCTTGATGGAGCAACAGCTTGGGGCACACGCTGCAGTTAGCCACCCACACACATAGGTTAATGCATTTTTTGATGATTCATAAACCCAGATCTAACAGCAGAATCAAGCCTTTTGTTCATTATTTTGGAATGAAACATCAGCTAACATTTTTTACAGATGACTGTCAAGGCAAAATCCTGGACTGAAGAGTCCTGCTTATCTAAAACGATTTTCAGCTACACCCTTTAAGGCAAAGCCATGTCTATTAAAAGAAATAAAGAAAATCCCAGAATCATAATCTTGGAACATTCAGCTGTGTACTGTACTCCATGCAGTCCATTATGTCTAGATTTTGCAGGGTTCCTCTGTACAGCAAATGCTATTACTATGCTACTTAATCCCTACTCACTGTGGACTAGTTAAGGATGGATTTGTATAGTCTTAACTGCAAATTATTCTGCTTTTGGGTGTTCTTGCTGAGTCTTTAATAACACAGCTTTGAAGTTTAATTACTCTCTTAACAGTTGCAACCATTATACTTGAGATATATACAAGAGGAGTAATAAGCTTGTAAAGTAGGAGTTAACTTTAATCAAAAAGGGAAAACATGAGGAAAGTTTTATTCATCAATAGCTTTGACAAAACTAACTTTAGTGTCACACACATCAAGTCCAATTTTCAAATCACTGGAGATCTGCCCTCTTGTTCCTTCCAGCAAATTCTATTCAATCACTAATTATGAAAGAGAGGAAGAGTTGCCAGTCGGGGGGGGACGGGGGGACGGGGGTGTGCACAAGAAGATTCACAACTGCCAGTTAACTTTACTAGTAATATAATGGAAAAAACATGTGCAGAGTAGCCACCCAGAAGATGACTGCCCACAACATTTTGAAGAAAGCGTTACATCAGAAGAGAGGATGGCCACAGAAGATTACACTGGCACACATCTCAACTGATCAAATGCACAGAGCTAGAACGAGAGAGACTATGGACACAGAAAAACTGCTCTGACAAAGATATGTTGCCACATTCCCTTTTTTAGAGAAAGGGGAAAGATTAACAACCTATGTGTCAGCTAACAGAGGACAGATCTTTATGAGGGAAGCATTTCTAGAATATTTTATATGATCGATGATTTTCTTTGACCTCCCCACAATACTGCAATACCCTCGGAGCTATACTGCTCATATTTGCAAAAAGAACACAAAGGAAGACACTGGAAATGCAGATCCAATTAGCAATCTCCTTTTCTATCTTTACTGTTGTTTGCCTCATGACATAGACACAGTTTTAGGTAACAATGTACATAGAAAAATGCATGTATGTGATAGTACATAACTGCAATAGCCCCTTTGTACAGTTGGCAATGCGAAGTGTAAACACATTGTGGCATACACTTCATGTAGTCAACAATAAATACAGAACTATACATTTAGACTCCAGTCCTGCAACTGCATTTTCTCAGGCACCCACCTATATTCAGAAAGCATCATTTGCACAGTAAGCACGTATTGGCAAACAGGACTACAGGATTTATTTTCTCTACAATATTTAGAAAGATAAATATTTATAACATAGGACACAAATTTTTCCTGGGCGCAGCAGGTGCTGACAGATGGAGAGGGACACAGACCACAGCATTTTTTTGTTTTAAGTAGCCAGTTCAGGAATGTTAGTCCATGTCAGAGAAGGGATGGTTACTGGCTCAAAAGCCTTGGCCTCCAGAAGGTTTTTTCCAGATATATATACTATCCCATTTTGATCAATTTTTCTTACTCCATCTATAAACTTCTTTTTTTCTCCTGCCATTTTCCAATCTATTCTGGCAGCCATGTTATTTCTAGATATGTAACATATTCTACTGATTCACATTGATTTATATTATATATGAACACTTATGCATATAACTACTCACATAAAAAACAATGTTGAAAGAATGTTAAAGTTGCGAAGTCCAGACTCCAAATGTCATGAAGTGGCAAGATTCAACTTGCACATTTTTACATGTCTATGGAATATGAAGGGAAAAGATGTCAAGATTATGTAGGATCCTTTGATCCAAACTGTCACTGTAATACAATGCATGCTGTCCATAAGAAAAGTTCAGCATCTTTATATTTCTTTTGCTAGAGATTCTTTAAATGTCAGATATGATAGGAAAACTGGAGTGTTACTTCTTTCTAAATGCAGGACTACAATTGATAGGGAACTTCTAAATTCTGTAAGACAGAACATTAGGGTAAGACATGTTTTTATCCAATTTACCCTAACTTTATAAAACCAAAAATCCTCTTCTGCCATCTAAAAACAGCATGTGTGGTCTCTCACCACAGGAAAACTTTCTGACAAAAGCTAGAAACTTTTGTCATCTAAATCTTTCTGTAGAAAACTCACAGAATTCATATTCTCACTCATTGATGACTTTTGTATTTCCAATCTTCCTTCACATCAAGACATTACAGAGAGGTTTCCAAACTTGCCAGTTGAGAGGGAGAATTTATTATCTCCATGAATCATTCATTTTAGGCTCCAATAAAAGTACAAGGTCATTTAATGATGTAATAGATAATATCCCATCCCTTAAGTTTGAGGTTCATGAGAGTAGCATCTCCTCTGCTAAATCAACAGGAGGGACAGTCTCAAAAACATTCTGCCCAGAGACCACCAGGTTTACAAGCTGTGCTGAGAAACCATCAGCACTGCAAATTCTCCAAGTCCTGCTTATGCACTGTGCTGGCTGAGATTGTAACCACCAAAAACTCCAGCTGTTTGTGCCAAAGTACTTTACGTAGATGCACAACTGGAACTTGTAAACTACATGTAGAAACAGCTAAGGCTCATGAAACTCCAAAACATTTCTAGTTTGACCAGTGTGGCCAGCAGGGTTGTAATTTCTGTGTATCCAGTATCTGGGGTTCTTGGAATTTACCAGCCCTGCTGGCAAAGCAGTCAACATCTTGTAACTTCCATGTGGGCAGGAATGAGGTTCAAGGCACTTACAAGCTCCCCAGGGCAGCTGGAGGAACTTGCAAATTCAGTTAGACAGATACCTAGTGTTCGTGGAAACTTGCCAAGCCTTTTCAGAAAACAAATCACAGCTCATGACGCTTACAGTTTTTTCACTGTTGGAACTAACAGTAAGGTCCACTGCAGAGGTTATACCCTCCACAGAATGCCTGAACAAGAATGTGTTTTTGCTGGGAATCTAAGTTATATACTTGGCTGTGTATCTACAGGACAATATGAACTTCCCTAGAGATTCAACAGCTGCATCTTCTACTGTATGCCTGAAGGATACTGTAAATGTTGTTTTCATGCAAATTAACCTCCACAGGTAGTCTGGTGAAGATAGAATCTGTTTCAAGTATCTCACACAAAACAGGCACCAGAGGAGCCAGCAACTACTTCAGGTTCCAGCCTCAGAGCAGTTCTGGAAGGCTTGATGAAAGGTGAAGATGTTCCTAAGCACAAAGCAGTTGTTTGTTCCTCTGCTGACTGTTTTCTTTTGTTTGAGGTATCCCAAACTATCTTAACTATCATCAGTGAGAAGCACACAGTAACAGGGGGAACACTGATCTCTGGGGAGGCAAGTGAGTATGGGTGAAGGGACAGATGGGAAGAGCAAGGAAAACAACACCTACTCCTGAGTATATTGCATTGTGAGATGGGGAACAAAATGTCCCACATGAAGGCACATAGGTAACAAAATATTATCAAATTATTATTTCACTGTTGCTTCAAATGAAGCACACGTACTAGCTTCAGCTCTCATGTGCTTGAGCCTAACCTTCCAAGCACAGAAGTCTGATAAGTTTTAAAAACTCAGGTTGTTATTACAAGAATATTACATGTACATCAGTATAGTGCATATGAATTAACAGAGATTCTACTCTCTGACCACTACCACAGAGTCTAACTGGACTTAGTTATCCCTTGAAGTTTCCATCCCATGTCTGCCTCCAAGCGTCTATGAAATCACTAAGCAGCTTCTGTGGAGCATCTACATTTCCCCACATCAAAAATCAGTGTTAGGTACTACAGTCAGCCTCTTCATTCAATCAGATTTGGGACAGGCCAAAGAATACTCTGACCAATGGAACTGAGCCAAGATGTCCACTCATATTAAAAGCAAGAGAGTAGCCCTTCGAGGGGAACAGTCACAGAGATCAGTCAATGTCAGCCCACTGAGGAAGAGAAGATTTTGCCTCATTTGCAGCAATTTAGAGAAGGCCAAGATTTTGTGGGGAGAGGTCTTTGACTGTGGTCTCCAGCACAGCCCTCTGACTTCCCAGTTATGCAGCTACATTAGACCCACGTTAAAAGAGACTCCTTCTAGCTACTAATCCCAGAGATAACCTGGAGCACCATTACCTTTAGTAACTCTGGTTCACAACATGTGGGAAGGGGTAGCCCCATTGAACCATATTCTTTCAGCTTTCTCCAAACCTGCTTTGCGTAGCTTAGCACAGAGAAGCCTTTACAGAACCCATGGAGACAAATACAGCAGATGCTACCAGAAAGGCCCTTACACAACTGCATGTGCTCTGTGTATGTGTGGACGCATGTGCTTTTCAGAACATGTACCTGTGTGTTCATAGGTCTGTCCATACTTTCAGGACTTCTACACCCAGAGAAATTTATTTTTGCCTTCTAAAAAGCACTGCATTCATTAAGAGGAAAACAAAAGAGGCTGTAGAAAACATGAATAGGAGGGAGATGTACCCGATAAGCGTGGATAAAGAAAAACCTGATTCATCAATGCTCCTTAGACTCTGCCTATTACACTGACTTCTCCAAGCAGAATTCTTCCCTCTCATTTTAATCTTTTGAAGACTCTGCACAGGCAGTAAACATTGATTAAAATTGTTTGCAATCAACATTATCTTTACTTCTCCTTTTATCCACACTGATATTAATACACACAAAAAAACTTCTCAACAAGAGCCTTTCATACCCTTCTCGTCTGTGTCTCACTCTTCCCCCGCACACTTATCCATTGCCATCTCAAAAAATACACTGGAGTAATGCAGCCACTCCCAAATTCCCTTGTGGTGTACTCTTTGTCAATCTGAAACAGCCTGTTATTCCCAGAACCTGAACCCTAAGACAAATCATTGCATTTAGGATTCCTAGTCTTGCCAAGTCCAGATATTTTTCCTGAATTCATCTTACCCAACTTTCTGTTTAACCAAATAGAAACAGAAATCACATTTTGCACAGAAGACAAAGATACAGCAGCAGCTTCAGAAAATACCATAACAGGACAGAAAAGTTTAACCCTCACTAACCAGTCCAGCTCTTCCTAACATCACATAGAAAGACACCTTTGTAGTCATTACAGAAACTCACATGCTTTTCCAAATAACTGTATCATAGAGGGTTAGTCAATTGCTTTGACAAGGCAACAAATGAAGCTTCACAAAGGACATAATGTTTGTACCTAACAGCTTGCTACATCACTTATATAACTTACTCTGATTCTTTTCTCTTTCATGCAATTTTAAAGAAGTAAATTGACTTAAGGGGCAGGGGTGGGGCGGGGGGGAAGTTGTTATTACCACAGTTTAAACAAGAGGAAAATTAGCTTAATTGCATCTATTATGTTAGACTATGCTGGCACTCTCCATGAAGACATTATCTTCCTTTTTAAGGTGAGCCTGTTCAGAGGATTCATAATTTTGGCTCATTTCAACCATGAAGATTCCTTTCTTCACGAACCAGAGCAGAAGACTATGCAAACTAGAAGTGAAGAGGATTAATGTAGCATTCACGAAAGAGTTCTTTCATCTAGCAGAGAATAATAACCTTGGAAAAAGCCATCAATTTCAACAGTTCCAGACTAGGGCAAGTTCAGCTGTGAAGTTACATCCCAGTTTCATACATGATCTCTCTTCCCAAAATGAGCTGAAGCAAATGTCCAAATTCAAACTTCTTTAATACATTGATAATTTTTGGAACAAGCTCTGGATGTTAAGTCTGTGGAGCTTTTCTGTACATCATATGGTATGAGAATTGTGAAAGACAGCCCCCCCAGAGGGCACTATGCCTGTGCTCTATGTCTAATATTCCATCTTCTCCACTGCTGGTCTGACATTTGAACTGTAACTATAGAATCCTTTCAAAAATATTTGCACATTTTTGTTTGCCTTCCAGTAAACATTCTGCTTTTCAACCACTGTGAACACGGGAGACAAACAGACCTCATACTGCCATTTTGCCACTAGAGGGCAGCTAGTGGCTGCTACCTGATATCTATTATTTCTAGCTCTTTTTCATTATCTCAAAGAGGAATTAATTTCATTGCATTCCTACACAATGGATCCGCAACATGTAACTTTGGCTCAACAATCTTATAAAAGCCTTCTTCGTTTTAAAGCAACACACAGTGGTTACCATTTAATTCACCAGTTTATCGTGCATTTATCTTTGAGAGGTATGCAGTATCTCTGTATGAAGATTTCAGAAGGAACTATGCAGAGTTGACTTTTTAATGGAGAGCACCATTGAGGAAACATCTCTCTATTTTGCCAGTGTGCTGTTTGTTTCCATAGTGCAGTCCCAATCTCATAGGCTTATGGTATTTTCTGGTGCTTGTAAATCCATATGCTTTAAACAGCAACAATAGCAATTTATCGAAAACCATGTTTTTAATGTGCACGTTTACTTAAAACCACAAACGTATATTAAGCAATTTTCACCAGAAAAGAACTGGCTGGTTCAAATTTCCTCCTTTTTTTTTCTTTTTTCCCTGCTATCAACTCCCCTATCATCTGGATAGATCTCTGCCAATGTTAGACCATCCCCTCAAATCAACATTTGCATTTAGATTTGCTTGTTTTTACATTCTCCCCCTTAAGGCTCACCCATCAGCCAACTAATGATAGCTGTCAATCAGATCACAGAAGCTCTGCCACATGGGGAGCATAGTCCCACTTACCTCAGCTGCATTCCTTATACAAACTTCAGGGGATGGCAGTAACTTTACATGTAAATTCACATGTAGCTTGAAACAAAGTCCAATTTGCACAGGGCTGTAGCCACAGATCTGCATGGACATAAACAGAAAGCATCCATCAAATAGGTCCCACAGAAGTTTTGCCATCCCATCCTTTTCTTTTTAAATGACTAAACAGACAATGCATCATGTTACTACATCTCTCATTCCCTTTAACTGAGAATTTCCCTTAAGTTTGGTCCCTTATTTCTCAGAAAACTCAGCCAGGAGCTGCAAGGATTACTGGGGCTTCAAAGCCAGCTGTTAGTATTATGCCACCATAATCAAGGGAAGCATGGATTGAATTTCCAGCCTCATTCAGGCACCTAGTCCCTTGTCTGACCCCATCCACAACACACCTCACACTACCGCATAGCACTCGGTGCAAGGGAAAAGAGAAATTTTTCTGGGACTACCATATTAAATTACTATGAGAACACCCCACTAATAATAAAAATATGTTGTACAAGTTCCTTTTCCTATTAGAAGCCCTACAAGTCAAGCCCTACAACTGAATACTTGTACTGGATATCTTCCAACCATGAATGGGAAAACACACTGATGCGAAAGTTTATTTTAAAAGACACCAGAGAGGTCACTCCAGATTAGGCCAGGTTGAATTTTCCTCACATTTTGTGAAACCCTTCAGGAGATTTGTTGTGGCATTCCACAGTTCTCCAGGCAAAAAAAAGCAAAATATACTGTATAGAGCTTGCAGATGCAAGAGTTGAACACTTCTTTTTAGAAAATACCAACCTACAATAACAAATCTTTTTGCTATTCACAAGAGAATCATTGAGTATTGCAAAACTTGATAATTACTGATTCATGACAGATTTAGGAAAAACATCAGCTTAAGTAATCAGGTCAGGGCACTGCTGTTGACCACAGTGTTGGCTAGAGATACAGTTTCTTTCCTCATATCTTTCCTCAAAGTTTAACATTTCACAGTATTTAACTTTTAGTACTTCATTGGTCCAGACCAGTAAACAACTGATAGCTTGAGAACTAGAAGTTAAATTGTGAGCAAACATCTTTATGTAGTAGTATCTCATAATTCACTTACACCATTCACATACTTTTAAATTCAAGTTAGTAAAATTATTGAGGATCCCTAATAGTTGTAAAATAATTTATTACTGCTGTTAATAAATTCATAAGATGGTTAATCCCTTACACAGTCTGTCACAAAAGGTATGCTGTGTTACATACTGCCAGCTGGAAATAAAGATTTCATTCAGATCTCAAGGTGGACAAAAAACAAACCTACTTTTTTGTGAAGGAAATGTATGTGATCTTCATTTCCTTCTGGAAAATGAAGAAGGAAAAGTCAAGAGCTTTTCTCTAATAAAGATTACAACAAATAAATCCATTCTACTTTCTTCCATGCCTCCATGATATTCTTTGCCTGACACTGGGAAATCATTCTGAAAAGGCAGCAGTGCAGTGAAAGGTTTTCTGACTCCAGATGGACTATTATAATAGCTCCTATTTACCTTCCTAAGATGCATACTTAAAAAAAAAACCTCCTGAAACTGAGAAACTGTTAATCCACCCCAAGTAAATACTATCCTTACCACTTCACCTAACTATGCTAAATGTGACTTAACAACAAAGTGTGTTATAGCAGTTTAAACCCAGCCCACAGGGGCCAACTTTTAAACATCACAACTTGCTACACTTCAGGCCTACACCGCAGATACATTTTCTGCATTATAGAAGGCTTTTACTAAATAGCGACAGCTATGTTGGAGATGAAAACTGAAGTTAATTGAATGAAGTGTGTCAAAGAATCTGGAGTAATTCCACCCAAAATAATGCCTTGTGCCACAGCAATAAAATGTGATTTTCTACATCCAAGAATTTTTTATACACGTTTGTTCTAAAATGAATGTTATGTGACTGCTTTGAATCATTATTAGCTCTAAAGGAATGTTGTAAAACCACTCAATCCTCTACCTTCAGAGAAACAAAATTATATATCCTCTTATAAAATTTCCTGCTAATTAAAGAAGAAAGGATAATCTTTGGTGGAAGGCAAGAAGCTATAGGAAAAATAGGTGGTAAGACTATTTTACAGTCTTCTCCTTAGCATTGTCATTAAAAAGTTTTCACCCATTCACAGGATTATTTTATATTTTTTTCAGAAAACTTCTCATTTTCATATAGTTCTACTCATAAAATGTAGGTGCTGTCATCACAAAAACACCATTAAAGCAGACAGAATTAAATGTTATCTTTGCAGACTTTCTAAGTGAACAGACTGTATTAAGCACAAAGAACTCCTTTATAATAAGACATGTCCCTGTAGATGAGATTGGGACACGGTGGCAGAGTAGTCTTGAGTACTTGGATGATGACTGTCAGAGTTCAGAGCACATTGCCTGTTAGTCTGACACCCTCCCCCTGCACCCCTGGCCCCGAGTTTTCATTGATCTTCTGATATACATGCAAGTTAATACACATGCACACTCACGCACACCAGTTACATTCTACTTCCACACAGGGTGAGAGCCAATTCTGAATTAATGCAAAGTTCAGTAATTCTTACAGTTTCCTGAAAACAGTCTTAAGCAATGACTTCACTGAATGACATTGCGGTCCAGTAGTCACTTTTTTTTCTCTTTTTGCTTTTGGCTAATCTTCTTTTGAATCAGCATGACAAAGGGGACTGAAGAAAAGCATGGGAAAAATAAGAAAAGGTCCTTCTTAATAACTGCAGTGCCACAGCCTTAAAGCCAAAGTCATCTCCATTGTTTCTGTGCCCTCCCCTTTAAAGCAGCAAGGAATTTACCAGCTAACAGCAACTACAAGACCTGTCCCCAAAAGCCATTATGCACAGTTACTCACAAAAATGTAACAGGTTCCTAACCCACTGCAGTCAGACCACACGAGTTTCAATGCATCTCCAGTGCAACGGAGAGAAAGAATGTGACTCTCAGTCCTAAAGCACCAAGTGCCAAAAAAGGTATTTTACAATCACGCAATCAAACCATCTACTTCAACAGGCTTAATTCATTCACCTTCAAGATGACGTATTTCTTACTGTCCACAGCTTACCTAGAGACACCAGTCAGGAGCTCCAGCAACATTCAGGGATTTGTGTATTAAATGCCTTCCTGAAAGATTTATAAATTCCAGGTACTTAATAACTGGGAGATAATAACTCAGCCACAATTTGCTGACAAAATGTTGAACCAAGAGTTTTCCTTTGATTTGAGAAAAGGACAGGCAAGCTCAATCAATGATGCTTTTCCTGCTCTGGTGTTTTCTTGCAGAGCCTGAATTTAAATGGTAAAAGTCTGTTCTCTCTTAGAGATACCCATTTGAAAAATGAATGATGAACTTGAACATAAATGATCAAGGCCTGAAATTCTGACACATTATTGCTTCTAGAAGTGAAAATTTCTGCAACCACAGTTCACTGTTTAAAGTGCTGTCAAACATTACAGTGAGAAAGGCACATTTTTTCAAGAGTAAGGGAGCTGGAAAGCAAAAACCTTTTCTACATAAAATGGGATAAAAGGTAATGCATAAGGAGTCTGGAAGTAACTACTAGTAAGACACTGAGTAGGATCCAGGTAAATACATTCCCCTCCTTTGCACTGATGCAAGTGGTTTTTTTTCCACATGCCCCCTTCTCTTTTTGTTACTATTTTACAAATGCATGAAAAGACAGAGGACAGACTGGTGCTCCAGCTGTAACTTGGTCTGCACAGTGTCCAGTGCTATTTTTAAAGCATGTACCTATCCTTTCTCTTACGTACACTGAATTCATGTTCAGCAAAACTCTTTAACCAACTTTACGGAGCCTTCTGCAGGAAATGGAAGCACAGCGTAACAAACACTCCCTGGCTAACACAAGAAATGGCAGAAGTGTAATTTCTGAGAACTAATCCACATGTGGGACCCTCTTTGAGTGTGCTCCGTACAGTCACCTGACAGCCCTGGGAGCTACCAGGCTGCCTTGGAGGCAGGGGGCAATACCTCAGGCGTTGTTCTGCAGCCTCCAAAGAGGGACACTTTAATATCTTAATCTCCAGAACTGTATTTACGACCTGCAGCTGTGGTGCCAAAGAGGCCCACAGCCCCATACACACTGAGGCTATTGTTGGCAAAACAGAGCTCTGAGGTTTCTTGAGTGACATAAGCAAGTTAACTGAACTACACTAGGCTGCTCTGGATGGGGGTAGAGAGGGGTATTTGTTTTTCTTTGTATCGATCAGTTTATTTGGGGCCTATCACTTCTGGCATTAGCAGTCTTCCAAATTTTAACAGCCCTTAAAGCACGGTAAGGCGTGAATGAGCAGGAATTAATTTGTCAGGGCTTTGGGCTTCCAGGGAACAAGAACTTGAACTGATTAACAAAAAAAGAATTCCCATGTTACACATAATTTAAAATTAGTATATATTGTAAGTTATGTGTTAGTTTATTACACAGACGAAATGTTTGGTATTGTTCTGCAGCCACTTAAAAGGGATACCTCAATGACTTAGAGCAGTGGTGTTCCCTCCGTCTCACTCCCAGAGCCGAGTTTTCCCCTGATGTGGTTAAACTCCTACAGAGCACATTTTGGGAGCGTACGGGGATACAGACTTTTCTGTGCCAGCTCTCAGTTGTATCATCTTCCAGATCTTTTCCAGAATTTCAATGCCTTTCAACCACATGTATCTGCAAAGAGGGGTGCAAGGATAACCCCTTTAATCTCACAAAAAGGAAAATCCCTACTGTTATTTTTCTTCTGCTTTCTGTATGACAGCATACAGATTAGCACTAAGTAAGTTTAATATTCTAGGGAATTAAAATGCTCTGACATATATCCTTTAGTATTAACATGCAGATATTCACCAGAAAAGTTGTGTCTCTGGACAATAATTAACAGGTTAACTGGGCAGGTTGTTTGCCAAGTTCACCCACACACAATATAAATAAGAAATGCTGCTGCTTTTCCGGTACTAATAACTTTTTCTCAAAAGGGAAAGAAAAGAAAAGAAAACTCAGAGAGTTCAGAAAATGCTTATGAAACCAAATTATTATTTAACTTATCTACTGATCCTGATGTTTATGAATTCTAAAAAGCAGAACAGTCATTAGCAAGGCTCTACCCTACAAATCTGTTCTTCTAAGGTCCTCTTCCACTGCGGCATTTCTGAGATGTCTCATTTTTGTTTTGCTGAAAGATAACAACACTGTTGCGCTCCATTCTAGGTCCGTGAGGTTCTGCAGAACGCATTAGGTTAGAGTTTTCAAATATGGATTGAAGGTGTTTAACACTTTCTGAAAATCAGGAATACTCTATGTCCTCTTGACTAAGGACAAAAAAAGGCTGAATTATTCAAAATAGTTCAAAAAAATCTGGAGCTAAATACAATACTGGAAAACTGCAAAAATTAAAAATAGGGCATATTAACAGCTTGAATAGCCTGCTGAAGTTGACCTGCCAATTAGAAATCCATTCTAGTCATACACATATACAGGTCACATTTACTTTTCTCAGAAACAAAAAATATAGGACAAAAAAAAGAGACACCTACTGCTCAGAGGAAGGGGAAATGGATTTCCTACATGGAGGGATGATAAAGACAAGACAGAGAGTTTTTACTCATCCACACTCATTTTTCTCTTTAAACATGAACATTGCAGGAGATGAAGTTCTGCCTGATTCTACTTTCAGTTGAGCCAACGGCAAGGTGCCTACAGCAGGCCCTGTCACTGCTGCCTGAAGTCAACCTCACAGAGAAGCATCCAAATTCCACTGACTTTGAAAGGGATCTGGGTATCTAAGACAATTAACTGTCTTTGGAAATCCTGGATATGTAAGCGAATGCATTCGCTCCGCTTCCCTGTGCATCACATATTTTCTTCATTTCACAGACAGAGAGTGTACCAAGGAATAGATTAAATGATTTGCACAAAGCTTCACAAGAAGCCAAAACTAGAGATGAAAACTATCTCCAACATATTCTGGGTAATACTGGATCTGAATTCTGGCATTTCTATTTTGCCTCTTAGCCAGAGCAAGGAACAGCACTGACACAGTTTAATCAGAAGAAAACTATATATTCCAGCTAGTATTTTGAATATCAGGAAGGTTGTCTATTCCTCAGATGGGCTATAGTTCTGTGAAAAGGTTCTAGACAGTTCTTAATTTAAGCAAACTGGTTGAAACGTAGTACAGCATCAGACTTAAACTCCTGTATGCAGCAACGTTGGTTTTCCAGAAAAAAGGAAGAAGGAACGACAACTCCAGTGTTTACAAAAACCACGTATCTACACTGATGCATGTTTCCCGGTCTCCTGTTTCTCTTATCTGGCATAAGAAAAAGAAAAAGAGAAGAGAAGGAAAATCACTGGTAGAGACCGCAATGGAAAAGAGCTGCTACTACAGAATAAAATGATAGCATTATTCAGAAATGCATGAGGGTAGATTTAGATTAGGTATTAGGAAGAAGTTCTTCCCTGTGAGGGTGGTGAGGCACTGGAACAGGTTGCCCAGAGAAGTTGTGGATGCCCCATCCCTGGAAGTGTTCAAGGCCAGGTTGGATGAGGCTTGGAGCAACCTGGTCTAGTGGAAGGTGTCCCTACCCATGGCAGGGGGTTGGAAATAGGTGATCTTTAAGGTCCCTTCCAACCCAAACCATTCTATGATTCTATGAAATACCCATACGAGCAAAAGATAGGAAGACTGATCAAATTCCAGATACAATTAGCAAAATACAATCTTCACAGCAGTAGCGATGCAATTTAACTTAAGGCCCAAATTTGTCATACCTGAAATTCTTACCACATTAAATAGTCTTTACCTGTATGGTTAATCCATTAAAACAGACATTCCGGGATTGTGAGTAAACTTTTGTTAAGTTGGGCCTCAAAGTTATGCCCTTGAAAACACTGAGAAAGCACCTGTAAACCTCTCTTGTTTTTCAAAGGGAAGCCTGAAATTAATGTCACACCTAAGTACCAACAGGAGTGGTTTACAGCCATGAAAAATACTAATTACAGAAGACACAAGAGGTGGTGAACCACACATGGGAAGTAAAATGGACTCCTCCTTCCCCCACACCATCACATCCTCATTTCATATGTTGTTTTCAGCTGTATCAAAGCTACTCACGCTTCTGAAGCCTTCAATTTTCTAATTTATTATGGCTGTACAACTGCACCAATGGAAAAGACAGCCAGCCTCTGGGGAGATGCCTTTCTCATTCACTCGCTCTCTCTCACTCACATTTTCTTTTACTGTTAAAGGACTCTGGTGAGAATACAATTACCACATTCTCTGGGCATTCAAATTTCTGCTGGAGTTTACAGAAACATACAGACTGTAAGATCACATCCCCATAAACTGCAGAAGAAAAGCAAACTGCATGCTTGATAAATCGCATGCAAACCACATGCTTGATCTTTACTAAAAGTTAAAATAAAAAAATGGCAATAACATTATACTTTAATATCCTCAGAGCATTGTTAGACATTTAGAAATGAAATCACAGGTTAGCCTAAGTTAGCCAAAGGCCTCAGCACAACAAAACTCATGCAAGATCTCTCATAGAGGAGATAATTTTAGCAAAATAAAGGCTGAAATTCTAGGCTACTAGATTTTCTAATCCAACTCTCATGCTTGTTTCCTCGCCAAATTGCAAGAATTATGGGGCAGGAGTTTTCTCTAATTACATGTATCATCTGTCACCTATGTACTCTACTGTAATACAAAGCAGCAAACAACAACAATAAATATACAATTAGTTTTAATGAGAGGCTTAAGAAGGAGAGAATGTGTTCTTTGTCCTTTGCTACTGACATTTGGGTTGTTATTAACTTTTTGTAATTTCAACATCTATTATCAGAAACTGATATGACACATTTTTACCTCTCACTGTTAGCTTTCTATGAAATATGAGAGTAGTTTGCTAAAACAGTTCTTCAAATTAAGTTTACAGTAAAGTCACACCTCACGCCACATGCAGTATGTTGACAACACCTCCCTTGAAGATAAATAAACTTGTAAAATCTTACCTCAAATAAAAGTTCAACATTTGTCATATTTAATCAGCAATAAAGTCAGACATATAATTCTTTACAATTTATCCTTCACCAACACTATGTCATTTCCAAGTTGAAACATGGAAAAAATTTTGACATTTGCAGGCAGTGTGGCAGAAAGGCAGCCTGCCATGTTATCAAAATAATTTATGTTCTAAAATTCCTGTGAGTCCAACATGAAAATAACATCTCTACCATTCCAGCTCTTACTTTAGACAACTCCAGTGTTACTTGATATGACATGCTTGGGAAAAGAAATCATCTTAAATTGACACTGATACTCCCCTGAGCTGACAAATACAAGTTGCTTAAATTCGCTTTGTGCTTGATTTTCTGTTCTAGTGAGCTATGTTTGAAACAGGAAAAGGGGATCAGATCTGGGAGTAGAAGAGATTAAACTGCAATTTTGTTTTCCTCATTTTCGGGCTAGCCTCTAGTATCAATCTCAGCCTGCTCTAAATTATGTCCAGCTGTCTATTGCCCCCAGGGACAATTCTAGCAGCCAGAATTAGTTGGAGTGCAGTGACATTTTAACCACACACAGTCTTCCTTCAGCCTACCTATCCTTGGGTTTTTGAGGACAATGGGGGGTAGTAACAAGTCCTGCCAGGAAGAAAAAAATGACAATTTTTAAGTCATAAACACATTCGAGTTAAAGAATGTATGAAAACTGTTGTTTTTTAAAGAAAGCAAAAGCTGAGATGTGACAAAGAGTTCACTAAAGCAGTAGGGAATAGAATGCACCATTTCCAGGAGGAGCCAAAAGCAAATACTTAGGGGCCAGCCTCGCAGGACTGCTTCAACAGGAAGCACTGTCAGCAACTGTTGTAAGGGATTGGCCTCAGCAATGCCATGTTGCATGGTGAGCAAGAAAGAATGGATGGTTTGACCACTTCTTACATGACGTCTTCAGACATTTCAGACATGTAAATAAGTTGTTTTACTGCTGAGCAGCTCATTCACATCCCTCACACTCCTTAACATTTCCAAGGGTCTAAATCCTGCTATCCTACATGAGGCAAATTTCCAGTTGTCTCAGTAGGAAATATCTGAACTACAAAATCATGAACTGAGTCTACTACCTCCATTTAAAGGATCGAGAACTATCCTTGGCAGAATATGGTATTTCAGCAAACGTATAACACTGTCTGAAGCCAAGTATAGGATCTATACTCAGCCAGCATTCATATATCCTCCAAAATGACGTTTCTGTTATTCTCTGCTTCGCTTTTTCTAGAGTAAAAACAACCAACTGCAGTTCTGTGATACAGATACCACCTGTTTCCCTAGGTGGTAGATTAAGACAAAACTTTTTTAAATTTTTACTTAATCCAGAATCCAACAAGTTACATTCAGTTCTCTTTGCATGGCAGATATGACAATGAACTCAAAACTCACTGAAGTGTTGTTGCCAGCAGATATAAGTAACTGATGTTACTATGTTGCATTCATGAGATTATTAGAAATGTCTGTACTGCTTTCTGTAAGCATGAAACAGTAAAATTTCAAAATATGTTAGAGGGCATGTCACAAATATGAACCCAGTTTACACTAAAACAAGTCAATAACTTAGAGTCAATCTAACACTTTGAAGCTATATTTCTAAAAAATGGCATACAGGCTTTAAGGGAATCCTTTTTGCAGCAAGAGACTAAGCATCAAAAGATAGCTTGTTAAAGAGGCTGGCATATGAAAGTACCTGCAAAATGTCCTAAAAATGTAGTCAACCTAAATTTTCTCTATTACGCTATGTTGTTGCTTCTGTACATTAATTACCAGTGAGGTGTGTGGACTGTAAGTCCTACATTTTAGGAGTCCCACTTACCTGTAAGTGAAAGTAGAAAAATCCTGTCTTCTCTCATAACTACCTAAAAAAAAAAAAAAAAAATAGGTAACATCCTGTTAACACGGTTACAGCTAAAAGTATTCTGAAACTACCAGCTTGGCCGTTTCTAAAACAGGTAAGAAAAGAAGTTATTTGGTCCAGAGACAAAATTAATGTGTAGTGTATGGCCATCCAAAAAAAAAAAGAACTGATGTTTTACATAAGATCAAATATAATTTAATGTTAAGAATTTAGGGGATTATATAGGAAAGCTATTCTCCAGGCCACCAGTGCCAGAGGTCTACAACCTAGTATGACATTTTTTCAGATCTCAAGTTCTACAGGCCCTTTGTGGTCAACATTAAGGAGTTTAAAACTTTTTTTAAAATTAAAGCCCTCACGTTCAACTACAGGGATAGAGCCATACTACTACAGCTCAGTGCCCTCAGAAGCAAAATTGGGGACCTAAATAAAGATCCAGCTTATCCCTCTGTAGAAAGAGTTCCTTGGCACACGGCTCCTCACCATAACTGTGCCACCTACGACAGCTTCTAAACCTCTGTAACGCATCCTCATCCTCCTTTCAGTCCAGTAACTTTCCCACTCAGTAAGGAAATAACGGCATTTCATATACAGAAACAGCTCTTAAAAGTAATGGTTGCTTATGACACTTACATGGACTCTAAAGGAACAGGCATTCCCCCATGAAGGACCCCTTGCGGTTTACGTTTACTGAATTCAGAATGGGCGGGAAAACACGTCAGTCTTGCTATTTTAAATTTCAAATAGCTTGCCTAGCCAGATAAACACTCCATACTACTGCTTGCGAAGTCACAACTCAGCTCAAATTAAACATGTATTTATACACGGGTTTTCAAAGAACATGCTCCAAGGAGCAAGCCCAGCATCCAGCCTGAGCCGGTTCATCAAAAGCTCGGGTAAGAAGATGGTGAAGCTCATCTGTCACGGAGCAAGACAGCCAGCACACCTCATCGCTCCTGGGATCGCAGCCCTACTTCGCACAACAGGGCAACCATACCGTATGCTACACTGTATGCAGTAGGGCTACTACAGGCCTACTACACCCTGTATAAGGTAAATCTGCAAGTGCCGCATCGTTTCCCTCCTTCCCACCTCCGCCTCGTGGGGCTCGTCGGCAGCTGCCAAGCCTCGCAGCCTGCCGTGCGCGGCCCACCACGCTCCCCAACACGATGGCCGCCCTGCGCTTTTTTAAGCGGATCCCAACCGCGACAGCGCCGGCCGCCCTCGCTGGGGCACCCAACTGCGTGCGGCACCGGGCACCGGCGTGAGGCAGCGGCTCCGGCGGGATTCCGCAGCCCTCCCCTCGCAGCTTCCCCGGGCAGGGATGGCGGGAGGGACCCACGTCCCTTCCCCGCAACACGCCTCCGGCGGCTCTGCCCACGGCTGCCCTCGGGCCCGCCGCCCCCTCCCCTGACAGACCCAACATGGCGGCCGCGGCGGCGCCCCGGGCCGGCGGCGGGCGG